>NW_003852476.1:6607195-6625475 GCF_000181295.1 Otolemur garnettii | reverse complement strand
AACACACTGAGCACTCAATACAACCTCACGTCTAAACACTACAACTCACTGACAACCCACGCAGGTCTGTGGTCAGAACATGTTGAGTTCTCCTTTACACAGAATTCTAAAAAGTACACATTTCCCCCCCAATTTCACAGTAAAAATGCAATATTGAGTTAAAATACAGGGGAAGGCTCCTACTGGAAAAAAAAAAAAAAAGAATGTAATGAATTTCAAGAATATGAAAAGATCTCTAAAGTACCAGTGGAGCCAGTCTATCCAAGTTCAGGCAGAGTTCTGCCATTTACTAATCAAGTAACACTGGGCAGGTTACTCAGTAACTATGCCTCAATACATTAGAAATTTTAACAGTTAACTTCATCAGGTTGTTGTGAGAAATAAAGAAGTTAAAGCATATAAAATGCAGAGAACAATGTTCCAGCTTGGATAGTCTCTCAACAGGGGTCAGCTATTATTATTATAATAAATTAGATTTTAAAAACTTTAAAAATTATCCCAATAGGCTTGGTGCCTGTAGCACAGTGGTTACAGCACCAGCCACATACACTGAGGCTGGTGGGTTCGTACCTGGCCTGAGCTAGCTAAACAATGACAACTGCAACAAAAAATAGCCGGGTGTTGTGGCAGCCGCCTGTAGTTCCAGCCAATTGGAGGCTGAGGCAAGAGAATCGCTTAAGCCCAAGAGTTTGAGGCCACTGTGAGCTGTGATGCTACAGCACTCTACAGATGATAACATAGTGAGACTCTGTCTCAAAACAAAACACAACTAAAAAAGTGTTAGAAGTCTTGGTGTCTTTTTTTGTTACTGTGTGGCAATTCATAATGTGGTATCTTGTAGGCTAACTACATAGTCTCAAATTCCTGAGAATATCCTAAGATGTTCAAATAAGCAATTATTATTCTCTTAAAATTCTGGTGACTTTTTTCATTTTTTTCCTGGGGCCCTTAGAAAGCTCAGACTCAAATTGGTCCCTCAACTTGAATAATTGTCTAAAATCCCATTATCTGCGATTTGCCTTAAAATTGTATTTTAGTTTATAACTTCTTTGGGTCCTCATTTTTATTTATTTTTCCTTTGTATTTATTTGTACACACACACATATAATTATTTATGGAATTAAGTATTTTAAGGTATTTCTATAACAAAGAATTAACATTTTATTAAAGATGAAACATTTTGCCACAGGTTAGTACAACAGCAAAATTTAAATTAGTAACAGTATCTGATTAACTAAAACCCTGTCCCGTCAACTGACAGACTTCTCTTACCATTCCTGTGGGTGAGCATTTCTCTCATTTCCTCATGGTCACACGGGTGAGTAAAATCAAACACACTGTGTCCAGTTAGTTCAAACTGCAAACACATTTTTAAAACATAAGTCTCCATCATAAAATCATAAAAACATATGGAAGGGCTCTTAATATGTGGCTGTTTTACCTGAGTTAGTCCCATGTATTTGTTCACATTATCAGAAATGTAAATCATGTCTCCATCATCTGTGAGAACCATAACAAAACCATCCAGGGCTTTCAAATAAAAGCAATTCATCTGTGCCTTCATCTCATCTTCAATATCCAAATCACCTAAAAAGGGCATAAGAAGAAAAATATAGTTACAAAGATTATTTAAAATAAAGCAGTAAGGCAAACTGAAAGTAACAAGGCGAGAAAGGCAGGCAGGTGGGGAGGAGGAGAAGGAAAAGGCAGTATCTTAAAAAGCTTTAAAAGTCAGTATTCACATGAACATCCTACTAGAGAAGAATTTAAAGAATATGTACATTTAAGAGAATATGGCAAAACAATTTAAAATGCAACAAGAAGGATTATTTCAAAAAGTAATTAGGAAAACACTTGGTGAAAATAGTAAGGATTAATGAATAACTATAAAAAGTGTACGTATCACAACATAATGAGGTATATAAAATCAAAACACTGTGACCTCCTTTTAAAGATAATTTCTAATTAGTTCTGATTTCTAAGTTTTAGGCCAATTATGCCCTTATAAAAGAACTCACCAGCATCCAGAAGTTTCCTCACACGCAAATAGCTAATGGTGAGCCTCATGACAGAAGCCTTATCAAGATGGGAGCTCACATTATGAGGAAGTGGCAGCTGATGGGCAAGCTCATAGAAGACTTCAGACTCTTTACTTCGCCGAGATCTGGCTGCATCTCTAGACTTTTCTTTACGACGTTCAGAACTTATCCTACTTAACCAAAAAAGGGGGAGCAGACAAAGAAGAGACAGAAAATGTATATTAGTTAATTTGCCTTAGCTTGAGTAAAACTAATTTTACATTTCTGCCGATCACAAAAGGATTAGAAGATGCCATGTAGTTAAATTACATGGACAGAGTCTACTACATGAAGGTATTCTAATAAAAGACAGCTATAAATTTTTTTTTGATTACTGATGACATAAGGAACTCTCACAAGAAGTCTAAAGTCAAGCTTTAAAATTGTTTGAAGCAGGTGTTTCCTCTTTGGCACGTGAAATTGGAAAAGATGTTTTTATTTTAGCCAAAAACTTAAAGTAGCCTATATCAATACGGCTATAACTCTCAGTCATTCAAAAGTCGTTTTTGTTGTTGTTGTTGTTGTTTTTTGAGACAGAGCCTCAAGCTGTCACCCTGGTTGGAGCGCACAGCTCACAGCAACCTCTAACTCCTGGGCTCAAACAATTCTCCTGCCTCCGCCTCCCAAGTAACTGGGACTACAGGCACCCACCATAATGCCCAGCTATTTTTGGTTGCAGCAGTAGTTGTTTGGTGGGCCCAGGCTGGATTCGAACCCTCCAGCTCAGGTGTACTTGGCTGGTGCCTTAGCCGCTTGAGCCACAGGTGCCGAGTCCAAAAGTAGTCTTAATATTGAGAAACCATGATTAAATCTAGAGGCATCTATTCTTCTTAACCTAGATGAATGAATGCAAGGCTATACCTGGTTCTGTCCTTATCTGGTTCCTTAATAGCTATTTTGTATCAAAACCTATTATTGTCCAAACACTACCCTGTAACAGGTGCCTAGTTCTCTCAAAAACTACCTATAAGTAAGCTAAATATTGTTCCTGTTTTATAAATGAGAAAACTGAGAATTAGCAGGCTAAAAACAGTCATTCTGAAGCAAACAGGATTTGAACCCAAGTAGTTTTTTTTTCACCCCAAAGTCTTTGCTCTTCCAGGATTTTTTATTAAATAGAGAATGTTGCTTCTACTTCAACTATTTAAGCCGATTTTCTAGACCCCTCAACTCCTGTTAAATCAATATTTCCTAAAACAAGCGTGATGATTTGCTGAGCATTTTGGACTGTGCTAGCATTATTTCACTTAACCCTCCTTACATCCTATGAATAAAGTAATACATAGTAATTGTCTCCACCTCAACTCTTTCTTCCTTCAAATAATCTGCAAAGCTGAAAGGCACAATCAGAGAAGCAAAGGACGATTCTTGTGCTATGCTGAATTGTATTGTGATAACAGAGATACTCTAGTTTTAGTACTTACTCAAGTTTGTGTGCTTAAATTACTTTTATACCTCAATAAGAAATGTAAACATTTGTTACTTTAGTAACTGAACTTTGATACAAAAATTTCAATTCCTGCATCTACATATAGCAATTCAACTTGTGTACCTTGAGATTTAACTTAAACTATTTATTAAAAACTATTATCACTGTAATTACTTACCCATGTGAATCAGTATTTTCTCAGTTGTGTACAATTTTTAAAAACCGGAAATTAATTGATAAGGCTACATGAAATGGTAACAGTGGCAACAGTCTGCAATTTTGTTTTTCACATGCATTAAAGTTGCCTCATTGTTCTCACTGAAAGACCTACAGGTTTTAAATTTGAACCGTGCCCTGCTTTTTTTTCCTTTTGTAAAGATCTGCCTTTCAATATTGGGGGGACCCAGTTGGTTCCTATTGACTCTAGATGCTGTTCCACTCACATTTTTCCCCTCCTAAGGTGGTGGCTGAGAGGTAATGATAACTGGGAAACAGATTCCTATCTGGTTCAAATAAAACCACCACAAAAGAGTGAAGGTCCCTGACACCTCATGATAAATGGGAAAATTAGTTCAAATGCTACAGTTAGTCCAGGTGTTCAGAATTTTATAAACAACTTACTATCCTCCTTTTTCTGAACTACTCAACTGATGTAAGCTACCATCCAGGGACTACACAAATTTAACACTTGGTGTAAACAATTGAAACCCTTATAATGCCTGTTATACGCTTTTAAAGAGTATCTGACCAAGCTAACCATCATGATGGTATGTCTCCGTAACTTTTGAAAAACTTGTACTGTCTAGAACTTTAGAGATAGCAAGGTATGGCAACAAGCTTCTAAAACAAATACATTAGAAATGAGAGGTGAGATAAAACATTTCAGGGACAATATATTTAAGCTAGTGCAGACTGTAAGAATAAGAATTTGAGCATGAACCTAAATTTTGGAAGAAAACTGAGCTTTAGAAAACAAGTAATATATGTGATACCTCAAGAGTTGACAAACCTATGGGTGATGGAAATCATTATTTCCTTCATTATATAATTAGTCCAGACAGAAAGCAAATAGGGTACACATTAATAAAGGTTTAATGGAAAAATTTGTATGATGCTCTTCATATGTGACTCTTAAAACACTGCTAAATTTAAAGCTCAAGTTTCCAAAACTCTTATGAGCCTTTGAACTGCCCAGCTTCTTGGCTGTCTACTCGCCAGAAGGCTCTTTTTATCAGCCACATACCAGAGAATGAGAGACCAAGAATTACTTCTGTTAGACCATGGGGCCTATATCCCACAGAGATGACTTGTACTATTTGTTTTCCTATGTGCATTGTGCAGTAAAAGATATGTGGACCAGAATAGAGACTCGCAGTATGCAACTGCATTTCTCTATCAATTGCATCTATTTTATTTATTTACTTATTTTGAGCCAGAGATTTGCTCTGAAACTCAGGCTAGAGCAGGGGTCTTCAAACTTTTTAAACAGAGGGCCGGTTCACTGTCCCTCAGCCTGTTGGAGGGCCAGACTGCAGACCCCAGGATGAGTTAGCTGCTAAGCATGACAGGCAGTGGCTGCAAAAACACCTGGCAGGCCAGATAAATGTTCTAGGCGGGCTGCATGTGGCCCGCGGGCCATAGTTTGAGGATGCCTGGGCTAGAGTATAGTAGTGTGATCACAGCTCACTGCAGCCTTGAACTCCTAGGCTCAAGTGATCTTCCTGCCTCAGCTTCCCAAGTGGCTGGGACTACAGGTGCTCTACGGTAACTGGCTAATCTTTAAAATTTTTTGTCAAATAGAGGTCTCACTATGTTGCCCAGTCTAGTTTTGAACTCCTGGCCTCAAGCAATCCTCCTGTTTCAGCCTCCCAAAGTTCTAGAGTTACATGCATGAGCCACAGGGCTGGGCCCTAGTTGTTTTATGCATATTAATAGCACCTGCATAAGGTGCTGTTTCAGTTAAGGGTTCAGTCAAAAAAGTCTGTCTTCTGAACAGTTTGTTTACCCATTTCCATGACTGTTCTACAACAAGTGGTGAAGTAAACTAGAAAAAAGCTCAATTTCTGTGGTACCATAGTATTTGCAAACTTATTATTTTATTATTATCTAACATACAGTACTGGATATGAAACTAATAATTCTATCTGAAGTTATTTTGCATAGGAAATGTATTTAGAAAAATAATTTTGAGCCACTGTCTTAATCTTGTGTATGAAGTTCATAAATAAGCAATAGTTGTTTTATAGAAAGTGCTTATTATTCCTTAGATTAAGAACATAAAATAATTGCAGACATTTTAAGTCATTTGTGTTGTCTACTAATTGCACACAAATGTCTGTTAGGGTTCCTAATTATAAAAATATTGATGTTTAAGAAACTGACTTTAAGAGCTGAAATTAAATCACAACTATTCAAAATGTTACCAGATGATCACATTTACTTCTAATAAAGTTAATGTGTAAATATTTTAAAATATCCCTCAACTGTATTTGGTGAAAAAACTCTTTGTGGTCTTGAAGGTTTAAGTAGCTTTTTATTATTTGATTATTGTTTTTGCATTTGTGTCAGTATTTTGACAGGATAGACATTCTGAAGTGAAAATTTCATGACATAAAAGAGGTGCTATTTAATCTTTTTTTATAGACAAAAGCTTTCCAAAGAGTCTGTACCAAATTTTGTCTCTGTCAATCCATGAATGTTATCAATTCCATCATGCACTCGGCAGTATTATATATTATAGATCTTTTTCATCTTACTATTAATTTTTGCCAAACTACTAGATGAGAACTACATGAGTATCTTATTGTTTTAGCTGCCTGACACTTGATAAAGTCTTGAGTCCAAGGAAAACGCAAGTTGGCACTTAGGCTGGCAGCTTTAAATCCAAACACATATGTGGTGCTTGCTATGTACACCGTGGTATCCTAAACATGTTTCACCTATTAACTGATTTAATCTTTATGATCATCACCTTACAGATAAGCACCCTCGTTAAACACCTTATCCAAGGTTACTCAGTTAATAAATGGTAGAATCTGTATTCCAACTCAAGCAGTCTGGCCCTGAAGTCCCATACCATTAACACTACCAGTGATATTCTAATACAGTTCCTGTGAGTCTGACCCATAGGTTGAGAACTGCTGCTAGACTATGCTGCCTCTCAAAAACTCATTCTAACCACTAAGACAACCATTATTATAATGGCCAAAATTTGTCAACTACACACATCAAAAGACATAAAGGGGAAGTTACAGAGGTTGGCTTTGGAATTTAGAAGGATGTAGGAACAGGCTCTTTCTTGGAGTCTGCCTACATACCCGAAACCCTAACTGAAAGGACCTAAAACCCTGGTAGATGCTTTCTGCTCCACTGTCCACCAACTTCAAGGCAAGGAACACTTTAAATGGGTAATGCCAACACTAAGGGAAGACAATAGGAGACAGCGATTCAGTCTACCCTATGTACTCCCAGCAGACTTTACGTGAACAGAGCAGCTATTTAAACATCTTAGTTCACCATTTGTTGGTGTTTTATTTGATTGACATCTCTCTGGCAGGCACAGTAACTTTCTTGTTTTCTTTGCAGTCATTTTGACAAGTTCTAACTTACTTTAGGCCAAATTAATGAAAAAAGAGTGAAGGTTTTTAAAATATATTAAAACCATTTTAGATCTATACCTAAAACTAATGCACATACTGAATAATGATGGATTCTCCTCAAGTGAGGTCATTTTTGAGACTGTTTTTAAGTAGGAAAGGGGTCTGTTTATACTCCAGGATTTGGCTTGATAGTGGCTTAAATACTGAAAGGTAACCCTCAAGGTTTAACCTTCTAACACCATCATCTTTCACAGCAGCAGTTCTCAACCTGTGGGTCACCACCCCTTGGGAGGGTTGAATGACACCCTTTCACAGGGGTCCACTAAATACATCCTGCATATCAGATATTTACATTACGAGTCATAACAGGAGCAAAATTTGTTTTGAAGTAGCAACGAAAATAATTTTATGGTTGGGGTCATCACAATTGTATTAAAGGGTCACGGCATTAGGAAGGTTGAGAACCACTGTTTTACAGGAAAACAAAAGGAAAATTCACCAAGTTCTTGATCTGTGATGATAATAAAGATTAATAAGTGAAAAATGTTTAGAATACCACACATTTGAACGGATGTTAGAAACCAAAATATACCACTAAAGACAAATCAACAGAAACTGTAACACAACACCAGTTGGTGTAACGTCTCACACTCTGATAGAGAATCCAGTCACTGTTTCTTTCTCTCACCTGACTCTGACGTTCCGCACCGTGTGGCTGTTTGCCTCTGACTCTTTACTAACTCACTAACTGCTCTGACAGGCCTGGGAACCTAGATTTTGCTGGTTCCAGTAAACATTCAGTTTGGTATCAGCTTGACATTAAGATACACTTCTTAACTTATTACACACAGCTCTACTCTGCATTTCACAATCTGCTCAGTTAATTTGATTGATTCTATTTTTATAAATCTAAATAATCTCTTTATATGTTACAAATACAAACCATGTCATTTTAGATATCAATGTTTTCCCCCATAATCTTTGTTTCCTCTTGTATTTGTCTTAAGGGAGTGAAAAATATTTATAAAGCCAAATCAATCTTTTCCCTTGAAATTTCTTTTATTATTTTATTCTTCATTAGCATTATTCCACAGACTTAATAAGTATCTTGTTTTGTTTCCACCTTCTTTATTAGATATAAATAAACTACCTAGAGTTAATTTTGGTGATAAGGTGGAAATCTAAGTTATTTTTTTCCTATATATGCCTTTATTTTTTTTTTTTAAGACAGGGTGTTGCTCTGTCACCCAGGCTGGCATGCTACATAATCATAACTCACTGTAACTTGCAATTCCTGGGCTCAAGCAATCCTCCTGGCCTCAGCCTCTGGAGAAGCTGGGACTATAGGTGTGCACCACCACATCTGGCTAAATTGGTTTTTTGTTTTTGGCAGGGGCTGGGTTTGAATCCTCTACCTCCAGTATATGGGGCTGGTGCCCTATTTTTTTTTTTTTTTTTTTTTGGGAGGGATTTGTTTTTTTTGACCCCCACGCTGGTCTCAAACTCCTGGCCTCAAGTGATCCTCCCACTCTGGCCTCCCAAAGTGCTGGAATTAAAGCCATGAGCCCAGCCTCCTATTGCTTTTTTAATTCTCACCCATTTTGGATAGTTCTTAAACAATTATTTTAAATTATTTTTCAAGCTATTTTTGTTACATATTTTGTACAGATAAAATAATAATTTTAAAAACTCAGTAAGGTGCATCACTGATTGTTACCACATTCTTGTTTTATTGGATATTCTTTATATGGTGAGAACCCAAAGGTAAAATTAATCTGCATATCCACTTCAATGGACATAGGCAAATACAAGCATTAACCAGGTCAACACAAGAGCTAGCAGTGTCATCCTCCTGAAGTGAAAAAAGTAGCTATTGACTAAAATAAATCACCCAGCAATGTAACAATGAATAGCACCATCACCATCACCAGGAGAATAAGTGATCTTGCCAGGGAGGAGATTTAGAAAGAGAGAGCTGAGAAACAAGAACAGGTTCAGCACTGAAGATTAGTTCTCCTTCTACTTGCTCTATAACATCTTTTACTGTTTTGTCCTAAGTGGGCGTGGTCAGGAAAATGCATGAGTTACAATTAATGACCTTAGCCAGTTAAATCAACACCTATGTCATTTTTATAAATATTAGTATGTCTTTCAAACTTAGGCAGAACTATGAGTTCACTACTTTTGCTTTCCAGTCTTTTTTAAGAAAGTATTGTCTTTTTAAACAGGAGTTACTTTTAGATAAACATTTATATTTACTATTGGGAGTATTAACATTAGGAGGATACATTGTTACATTTTCTGTCTGGTAACTGTTAAAAAGAAAAACCAGGATATTTCAAATAGGTAACATTTAATAAAAAACCTATCCTTACTTAATGGAAAAAACAGCAAAAATTAAACACTTTAAATTAAATATAAATTACATTTTCAGGACAGCTAGACATCTATAACTTATCATTATTTTTTACGGGAAAATATCTTCGATTTTAATCAATGAACTTAAAAATGAACCTTTAGGATATTCATATACTAGAGAATGTTATTCATTCATCAGATATTCATTGATCATCTTCTGAGTCTGACATTGTTCCCAGCACAGGATACAATAAAGCTGCAATAAAGCAAACCGACCCAAACCCTTCCCTCACAGAGCTTATGTTACAGAACAAGTATCTTCATGTTGCTTATTTTTATACAACAGCAGTTACCAGGGTCTATCCCTAACTGATAAAATATTAGGCATAGAAATTATCTTTCCATAGACCAAGGAACATAAAATTTCATGATAAAGGCCAAGTTTATGAAAATTAATCTTGCTTATCCAATATGCTACAATATGGTATTATGTGAAAAGAGCAGGTTATAAAAAAAAGAATCTGAATCTGATCCACTTGTATATGTGTATAATGCATGTATATATATAAATGTTTCCATACATATACTATATATTATTACTCATAAATGCATAGATAAACCAGAACAATACAACAATAAAGAGTGTTACAGGTGACAAATATTAACAATACTCAATCTAAGATGGCAGGATCACAAATTATTTGTATTTTAAGAAAAATTCACTATGAACTAAACTCCTACATTTGTCAAAACAATCTGAAGAAGTAGTAATCTAACTTTTTGACTTGTTTTCTAGAAAGACTAAGTGAAAACAATTTAAAATTTTTCTTCATTTTGAGAATAAAACAAGAATGATCATATTTCTTTCCAATAAAAGGTAAATATATTCTAGTATGTATTCTGGATGTTTAAAAAATATAGACACTGAATAAGCAATATAATTCAATAGTTTCAGTTTCTCATTTTCAAATTTTGAAAATTCTGCACTTCATAATCAACTAAAATTCTAAACTCAGAATGCATACAATTATTTTTAAAAACACCTTAAATTTCTTGGCTTAAGTTAATCATCTTAGAAGCACGGCAGTATCTCTCTTAAACATCCACAATTAGAGATAAAGGGATTACTTACCTTCCAATAACTTCACAAAAATATTTAGTTTAAATATTCTATTTTCTAATGCTGTAGTAAAATAAATAGGGGGAAATCACTACTTAAAATTAGTGAGTGGGTTCTGAAAATGCAATCTGTTAGCATTAATGTGTAAAACTTTCATTTACACATTTACTAAATTTATTAAGTAGCTAATAGATTTCCACCTATTTGCATCAATGCATAATTAAATTCCGTTTGTAAAAAAAGTGCTTTTTTTTTTATTAGTCTCGATTAGCAATATAAATAAAATCTCTCCTGGTTCAGGACTGGTATTGAGCCTTTCAACAAATCGTTGATCCCTCACTATATAAAAAGTTATTATGCTGGATAAATAATGTATGCAAAATTTTTATGCTAAAATTGAGGTTCTCAGACATAAGCTTGAATCACAACCCTCTGGAGGAATTCTTAAAACACAGATTGCTGGGCCTTACCTGCAGGAGTTTTGGATTGAGGGAGTCTCGATGGAACCTGAAACTCTGACTTTCTAACAAGTTAGTAGGTGTTACCAATGATGATTGTCTTGGGACCATTCAGAACCCCTCTGCTCTAAAAAAACATGATAGAATTTCTGTAAGCTGACCACTCAATAGACTGTGACAAACTGGTCAACATACAGAACTACTGTAGTGATACATGTGGGGCATGTCTAGACTGGGATAGTTAAGAAGGTGGTCAGTGTAGGGTAGTGGTCAACCATGGAGGTTCTACTGCTTTATGTGTCCTTTAAAAATGCCCAAAGAAATCAAAGATTATTCACTGACACTCAAAAATGATATATATTTTCTCTTTAAAAATATACTCAAATGCTTTACAAATACAGGAAACACCAACTCCTAAGACATTAACACACACACACCTAGAACTTATAAACTATAAAATATACTAAGGACTTAGATTAGTTAATGGTGGACCAGTGGTGTATATCATAATCATTAATAGAACTTTTTTGCCCTAAATATATAAGCCAGGATCTCAACCCTAGAGATTCAAGACTTTGCCTATCTGTTTAAAAAATAGTTTCATAGGTAATCCTCATGGGCACTCTGAGCCATTTAAAGTTTGTGCTTGTAAAATTTACAGATTCATGAGTCCCATTCCCAAATTACCAAATCAGAATCTTAAATGCTCAAGTAACAAAGCCATATAACTTTGAGAACCATTAGCAGGTCTTACAGCAGGACTTTAATAAATAGGCCAGCACATTTTAAAAAATGAGAAAAACTTATTTTCAGCTACACCTAAATAAACCTACAATATACTGTTTGTCAAGCAGAACACTAAATCGAGTGGGTTGGGCCATACTATGTAAAGTGAAGTACAATTGCTGGGGAGCAGCAGCTAATGATAAAACTTAACGTCAACTCAGTAAGAGGGAGTGTGTGTTTAATAAAGCCTGGTAACTTTGCCTCAGAACATAGGCTCATGAGTAGGATTCAAAGAAGACCAAATGAAGTCTGTGGTAAGTGTGGAATTTCCCAATTCTCTGAAAAATCACCTTTTAATACCTTCAAGAATGCCACAAATATCAAAGAGTTAAGAAGCACTGTGTGTAGCTCACAGTGGTATATTACAAAATCTATTCTATTCCTCTTCTTCTTTGTATTACTTCCTCTTTAGCGTGAAAATCTTTTCTTTTCTTTTCTTTTTTCCTTATTATGAGCTCTCAGTAATAGACCTGAGGTAGGTCAGCAACACTAAATTTTTCGTGGGTATGTTCAGAAGAATGTATCCTTGAAATAATTATTTCCTTAAATATAATAGAAGATGCATAAGTTATAATAATCAAGTGCTTACATAATTGAAAAAAAAATATGTCAAAATCAAGGTATAAAACAGAAATCTTATCTTGAAGATCTTTTTCTGTTTAGTTCTACCCCTGACCGTGATGAAGATTCTGGAATGAGGACAAAGGAGACGCTCTCCATAGCAGGAGTGTCTGCTCTTCACCTACACTAATCCATCCTATGCAACGTTACCAAATAAATTGTCCCAAGTAAACCTCTGATCCTGTTTCCTTGTCTATAAAAGGGGTTAGGTAACACTGTTGATGATTGGCAGATCTCAGATTCCACCTGAGACTTTCTACCCTCTCCCCTCCATTTTAATACGAAACCCCCATTTTCATTACGGCCAATGCCTTTCCACAAATCATATGCTCAATATATAATTTTTAATAAAAAGATGAAAGAAATTTAGGACAATTTTTCCTTAAGAATAAGCTAGGCGCTGTGGTTCACCCCTATAATCCCAGCACTCTGGGAGGCCGAGGCAAGTTGATCGCCTGAGCTCATAGGTTCAAGACCAGCCTGAGCAAGAGCAAGACCCCATCTCTAAAAACAGCCGGGCGTTATGGCAGGCACCTATAGTCTCAGCTAATTAGGAAGCTAAGGCAAGACAATCACTTAAGCCCAAGAGTTTGAGGTTGCTGTGAGCTATGATGCCACCACACTCAACCGAGGCAACATAGTGAGATTCTGTCTCCAAAAAAAAAAAAAAATAGAAGAATAAAAGGAAGAGATACGATAGTTACCCTCAGATATTTGAAAAGGACTATCATATGAAAGCAGATTTATGCAACTCCAGGGAGTACTATGGGAATTACAACATGGAAGAGAATTGTTCAATGATCTCTACGTATTTGCTACAAGCCTTCTGTATTTGAGGTTGCATTTGCTTATGATCAAATTAGTACCAAATGATTACTACAAGGAACAGTGTTCCATTTTTAATGCAGTATACTGAGAATGAAGTCACTAGGCATATCTCAAAAGTTCATAGGATTATTTAGCTCCAAAAGAGATCTAAACATTATTTAGGCTGAGAAATACTAAAATAAAAAACGTTCTAACATTTATAGTGACCAAAAGTGAATAAACTGTCTTAGAAGAATGTTTAGTGCAAGTCTTAAAAAATTCTAAAAGCAGACTGGCTAAAGTAGTAAACATGACTATGGACAATGCTCTTGTGATAGTTGATATTAAAGTAACAAAACTCAAAACCAAACATCAGTAAGAAATGTAAACTTAAAATCACAACAAACTAAAAAATGGACCATGTTATGGATGAATCAATTAACACCCCAAAATATTCAACAGTGCCCTGAACCATCATTAATTCTCAAAAGATATTTGCACAAATGTCTGTGAATTTATTGCACAAATAAATGAATGCACAATACTCTGTTATAGGCCATAGTAGTTAGGTGCTAGAGTTGTGGTGAAGGGTTGAAGAAATTTTTTGAACCACTAAAATAAATAACCTTATTTCATATTATCCAAGAAAATATCCCTTCCTCCATTCACAGTGGGGGTGTTCACTATTAGTTTGACACTAGAACCATTTAAATATTTTAACTATGTTATCTCCACAGGCAAGCACTTTCCAACTTTCCTTTGCTAACAAGTAAAAAGACAGTCGATGAGATCTTGACACCAAAATAACATGGAAAAGCTTTCCTCATTTCCTATTCTCTAGCCCAAATAAATATCTTTGAAGAAAGTGTTTGTTTTCCTTTGTTATTATCATCATAGAAAATAATTATTTTAAGATTACTTTAGAATATGAACATGTCTATACCAACCCCCTCTAGTATCTTCTTTTAATTTGCAAAGTCCAGTTATTCATGGAAAAAAATCCAAGTAAAAGAAAAGCATCAACAATTATTCTACCACTACTATGTCACTGCTGGCTTAGACCAAAAGACTTGTCAGATTATCGCCAAAAAAGGTTTACAAGGTTGATTCTAAACAATACAATGGTTCAAGGGAATGAAATTCTTCTGAAAACAACTTATTAAATACTATAACATGATTATAGGATAATTTCTCTCTCTCTTTTTTTTTTTTTTTGAGACAGAGTCTCAAGCTGTCCCTCTGGGTAGAGTGCCATGGCATCACAGCTCATAGCAACCTCCAACTCCTGGGCTCAAGTGAGTCTCCTGCCTCAGCCTCCCAAGCAGCTGGGACCACAGGCGCCCGCCACAACGCCTGGCCATTTTTTGGTTGCAGCCGTCATTGTTGTTTGGTGGGCCCAGGCTGGGGATTCGAACCCATCACCTTAGGTGTATGTGGCTGGTGCTTTAGCCACTTGAGCCACAGGCGTCGAGCGGATAGTTTCTCTTTAATTAAGCCCTTATTTTGTGTAAGGATTGTTCTGAGTGTTTCACATGGGCTGCTATCTCATTTTATCCTCTAAATAACTCTATAAGATAATTATTCTTATCATCCCAATTTAGAGATGTGGGCAAGTGAGACCTACAGAGACAAAGCAACTTGTGCGAGATCACACAACAAGTACAGCCTAAGTTCCTAGCCTTTACTATATTTTTAAGGATATGAGACAAATCCGTAACCCACAGAAGAGAATTTAAACCTCCCTAAAATGGTGGCAAGCACAACTGCAGCATGCTGGTGGTTGGTTCTGTAGAATATGAATTCAGGTGATTTGCAAAACCCCACAGCCCAGTTTTTACATTGATCAAGAGCCCTGTGCACAAAATGATAATAATCTATAAGACAATGAAATAATCCAACAACATATTTGCCTGAAGTAATCAGAGAATCCCATTCAAATGTTTAATGATAAACAGTCCAAGAAGGGCAAACTGGCATTCTTCCAGGAAACTGATACATATACTAGTGATTATGTCTGTTTGTGCATTTGTATAGTTCTAATTTTTTCCCAACACAAAAATCTTTAAATTTCATGTTAAAAAAATAGTTTGGCCTAGCTGGGTGTTATGGTAGGTGCTAGCTACCTGGGAGGCTGAGGTAAGAGAATCACTTAGGCACAAGAGTTGGAGGTTGCTGAGAGCTATGACGCCACAGCAGTCTACTGAGGGTGACATAGTGAGACTCAAAAAAAAAAAAAAAGTTTGGCCTAAATCAAACAATTTTGAAATATATTCAGGGAACTTCCAATTAAATGCCATTATAATGCAAAAGGATCAAGCCCCAACGTTCAAACGTGTTTTATTATAACAAAATACACCTATATCTAATGTTAAAAGTTTTCTTGCCTTCTTTTAAAATTATTAGCTTTAGTATTATATCATAGTATTGGCTGGGATGGCAAATAGGTTTCATCTTTTGGCCAACTCCATGATTGGTATCATTGCCTGGAATACTTTACTGAACAAAATTCTGAAGCCATCACTGGGACAGAGGAATGGTAATGTGTGCTGTGAGCCTGGGAGGAGGAAGTGGTAGCAGCTTGAGAGTTTGTCATCCTTCCTAAAGTTTAAGGAAATTTTGTGAAGGAATTAAGGAGTAATGGAATTTAAATTATCTAAGTTAAGAAAAATCAAAGGAGATCCCAGGAGATGATGGAACATCCTTCTTACCAATCAATAAATCTAAGAGAAAGAGACAGAAAACTGAATTAAGACGACAGAGGTAAAATGGACACAAAGAAAAACTGAGGTGAAATAAGAAAAGGCTCAGACACAGGAGAGATATGGCTAAAACAAATAGGTTACACCTGCAAGCCGATACGAAAGGCAGGAGATACACTGAGTTGATGTGATGTGAAGGTCCAGCAGTAAGAACCCTGGAGATGAAGAGTAAGACTCACGGCCGTGGTGTGGATGTAACATTACTGATCCAAGCAGAAGAAACAAACTCCTGCAGCAGTCGTGGGCACTCCTCAACTCCCAACTTTAAATACTTACATCATGGGTCTGAAAATATGTCATCTCATGTTTTCAGGAAGTAATGTGGAGTGGTCACGGCATTCAAAACAGTGTTTATGTCATGGCATATCATCAGTAGAGTTTTTAAAAAGCCCAGGGATTTTTACTATTACTACCATTTTGGACCACCTTTACCAGCTGTAATTTACAATCAGTGTCAGTAACAAATTTGATCTCTAGCTAAAGATCTTCAATGATACTTCAAATTGTATCTTCAACATTAGATAAACTGTAGGACTTGGAAGCTTATAAATAGAAGGAACCATAATTTTGTATTAGCTATTAGATGCTACTCATTTGTACAACTTAAAAACACTCACATATTCTTCAAAAAGATAGTCTCCCAAATTGCACTGTATTTATTTAGGAATGTTCCCTAGATAGAAGACTGATTCTAAAAATTCTTAAAGGCTGCGTAAACTTCAGAGTAATCCCAACGATATAACCTCTATTAAAAAGTTGTTATGAGACTTGCTCATATAAAAGTCTTGATATCCAGTAGTAAGTTAACTATTCACAATGAAATGACCTCTAAAATTAGATGAAACTATTATTAAGCAATCATCTAAGATCAAATTTTTCAGTTTCAAGAATACCTTAATATTTAAAGTCTTTGCACTCCTTCTCATGAACTAAGAAGATCTCTACCTTAGTTTATAGCAACAAATATTTAGAAACAATTGTCTAACACAAGGCAATTATTAATAATAATATCAAATATAACTACAGCAAACACTACCTTACATGTATTTGCATTGTTCTAAGAACTTTATTAACTATGAGACAGTTACAGACAAGAAAACTAAGGCACAGAAGTTAGGTTACACTGGCTAGTTAGTAACAGAATTGAGATTCCAACCCAGGCACTCAGTACTAACTCCAGTGCTTTTAACTACTAAGAAATACTGCCTCTACAATGCCTATAAGCTATATAAGGGAATAGTATGTAACTAAAATACTATTCAAAAACACTTATGTGTAGGAAATGCTCATACTAAGTGAGGAGAACAAAGCCAAGCAGTGTAATTTTAGCTAATGAAAAAACACATGCACGTGCTCATATAAGAAATAGTAAGAAAAGACAATAAAATGTTAACAGTGTTACCTCTGAGTGCTACTGTTTGTATTTTCCTAATTATAATATGTATTGTTATGATTTTGAATATTTAAGATTATATATTTATATATTGAGAGATATTCATTATGCCTTGTTCATAATAGCAGTACATTAGGAAAATCTTAAATGTCCATCAGTCAGGAACGATTAAATAAATTATGGTATACTCATGCTAAGGAGTATGATAATTAAAGAGAATGAAGTAGTTCTTGAACCAGTAATGAAAAATAATAAAAAAAGAAAATGATAACCAAGATATAATATTAAATGAAAGGGATTAAATGAAATATTATACATAATACATGCAGGACTAGGCATAATATGTGAAAAGAGTCTGTAAGAGCCACACAAAACTATTAAGAGTGATACTTTGAAGAAAACTCGTAAGAGTGATACTTTGAAGAAGATGTTGGTAGTGACTGAAGATAGGGGTGAAGGAGGCTTTTGCGCTTTTACCCTATACTTATCCATAGTTTAACAATTTTAAAATCCCATTGCTGGACATATATATCCAAAGGAGGGGAACTTAGTATAAAAGATGTCTCTACTACCAGGTTGACTGCAGTACTATTTACAATAACCAAGATTTGGAGTCAATCTAGGTGTTATTCAGTGGATGAATGGATAAAGAAATTGTGATACATATAAACAATGGAATATTATATAGCCATAAAGAGAACAAAATCTTGCCATTTACATACATTGATGGAACATGGAGAACATCATGTGAAGTGAAATAAGCCAAGCACAGGAAGACAAATCTTGCATATTTTCACTCATATGTGAGAGATTAGTATTTTTTTAAAAATTGATCTCCCGGAGATAGAAAGTAGAATGATGTTTATCAGAGG
>NW_003852476.1:6598449-6607175 GCF_000181295.1 Otolemur garnettii | reverse complement strand
CTGTAAGAGCCACACAAAACTATTAAGAGTGATACTTTGAAGAAAACTCGTAAGAGTGATACTTTGAAGAAGATGTTGGTAGTGACTGAAGATAGGGGTGAAGGAGGCTTTTGCGCTTTTACCCTATACTTATCCATAGTTTAACAATTTTAAAATCCCATTGCTGGACATATATATCCAAAGGAGGGGAACTTAGTATAAAAGATGTCTCTACTACCAGGTTGACTGCAGTACTATTTACAATAACCAAGATTTGGAGTCAATCTAGGTGTTATTCAGTGGATGAATGGATAAAGAAATTGTGATACATATAAACAATGGAATATTATATAGCCATAAAGAGAACAAAATCTTGCCATTTACATACATTGATGGAACATGGAGAACATCATGTGAAGTGAAATAAGCCAAGCACAGGAAGACAAATCTTGCATATTTTCACTCATATGTGAGAGATTAGTATTTTTTTAAAAATTGATCTCCCGGAGATAGAAAGTAGAATGATGTTTATCAGAGGTTGGGAAAGGTAGCAGGGTGGGGAAGACAGAGGAGGGATGGTTAATGAGTACAAAAATGTAGTTAGATAGAATGAACAATATTTGATAGCACAAAAAAGTCACTATAACCAACAATAAGTTAAGGTACACTTTAAAATCACTAAAGAGTGGAATTAGAATTTTCTTAAAACAAAAAAAAGATAAACGCCTGAGGTGATGGATACCCCAATTACTAGGATTTGATTTCATTCACATTGTATGCCTGTATCAAAACATTATAGGTAGCCTATAAATACCTAAATACAACTATTATGTACTGGATTCGATTTAATTCACATTGTATGCCTGTATCAAAACATTATAGGTACCCTATAAATACCTAAATACAACTATTATGTACCGGATTTGATTTAATTCACATTGTATGCCTGTATCAAAACTTTATAGGTACTCTATAAATACCTATATACAACTATTATGTACCGGATTTGATTTAATTCACATTGTATGCCTGTATCAAAACATTATAGGTACCCTACAAATACCTAAATACAACTATTACGTATGTATCCGTAGTAACTAAAAAGAAAAAAAATTTACAATGAGAATAGATATTGTTTGTGTAATTTTTTAAAAAAATAATGTATTAGTAAGGCAACCTTTAACTTTATTTTTATAGATGGTATAAACACGGGGGTGTGTCTATTCACTCATGTGTAAATTACATTCTCTGAAAAGGGCTATTATTATCGTCAGTCCTTAAGAAAGCTAAAGGACCAGATCTCAAATGTATCAAGAGATTCTGGAATGTCTTTACTATAATACATTTAAACTACTGGATACCTTCCTTAAGGTTGTAAACAGGCCACAATTTCTTAATTCACAGCCTTTTACACTACGATTGCATTTAAAACTATTTGTCCTGTGACTGGTTCCAAGTAGACTACAAATTTTTTGAAGGCTGTTTCTATCACAGTTTTATCACTGACACCAAATACCTGCTCAATCATATAAATAGCTATCATTTATATTGGGTTTATTATGTGTTATAACTGGTTTAAGTCACATACACACATACATGTTCAATCCTGGGAACACAGAAAAGTGAGGCACAGGGAAGTTTAGTTAGTATTTTATCCACTGGTACATAATGACATTTCTGGAAGTCAGGTTCTAAAAGGCTGTTATCTTAATTTGGAGACAGGTAAGATACACACATATTTGATATATGTTTGCTAAAAATGAACAGGGCACAAGTATAATACTGTCCACACATTTAACAGCAGATTTTTCAAAGCCATAGATGCCTCTTTCAGTAAACTATTTTTTACTCAATGTTCTGAATATATGGAATTGAAAGGCACTAACTTTTTTTTTTTTTTGAGACAGAGTCTGACTATGTCACCCTTGGGAGAGTGCCATGGCGTCACAGCTCACAGCAAACTCAAACTCTTGGGCTTAAGGGTTTCTCTTTCCTCAGCCTCCCAAGTAGCTGGGACTACAGGCGCCCACCACAATGCCAGCTACTTTTTTTGTTGGAGTTGTCATTTTTAGCAGGCCCGGGCCAGGTTTGAACCCACCAATCTCAGTGTATGTGGCCAGTGCCCTAACCACTGAGCACAGGTGCCTAGCTGAAAGGGGTACTGAGTTACTTTCAAGGCTAAGTATAAGTTACAAAGCTGTATTAATAAGCAAAATATGTTTTCTAGCCTGGTTCTAATAGATACTGTAAATATCAAAAAGTTGACTAAAAATTGAAATTCAAGATTCAAGAAAGTTCTAAAGTAGCACAAGCTATTCCCAAGCATAAGAAAAATTCTTATGAAAAGTGAAACATAGGAAAGGAGTGAACAATAAGAACTCCCCCCCCGAAAACCTTTAAAAACCTTAAAATCTATCTCTGCTTTTTCCTTACTCATCCAATTATTCATTCATTATTCCATTTGTTAATTCAAATACTTAAGAGCTCACTGTATGTGCCAGTATTCCCTCTTTATATCACAAAATTTCAAATTCAGTCTACTGGAGATTTTGACCACTGAAACACATATCCAATTTGATAATGGAAAAAAGGGGGTAGGAATCACGTTAATTTACTTAGCATCTGAATTTCCAAGAAAAAGAGTCATAAGAATAGAAATAGACCCCAACCTGCAAAGACTTTAACTTTCTCCTTTAAACCTTATGTTTATTTTTATCATAGTATTTCTTAGTTGGAAAAACAAACCCTCACAAGCTATTAGGAAAAAGGGGGAAACACAAAGGACCTGTCATTAATGAGTAAAAAACGGCAACATTAACTAGCAGACATTTTTAAACTGCCTAAATACATCATGTCTTTTACAACAAACAAATAGAACTATATAGCAAGCCATGTTCCATCACTAAATTTTCAGAATCATACTTTGAGATAATCTTTATAGCTAAAATGATAACCAAATGAAATTTTACAATGAAGAAAAACTCTTAAGTGACCTTTGCAATCACCAGAACAGCTAAAAAGTAACATCTTGGAGATAGTTTTTTATAAAAATACATTTCAACTGTTATCTTAAGTCTTTGAAAATGAAGTTATTAATTAAATAGGTCCTTATCAACAATAGCACAGTAAATATTTTTCTGAAAAGTACTGGTGGATCAAATCTTTCTATGTCACAAGAAAAATTTAATTCTCATTTCAGAGCTACTTAATCTCATTTTTGTTAAAGCTTCCACCGGCTAACTTACTTTGTTGTTAGCTTTAAGACAGTTAATCTTCAACATACATTCAATACATTTATTAGTATAGCTACTGTAATTTTTTTTTAAAAGCCGAAACAGAAAACAAGTGTTGAGAAAGATGTGCAGAAAAGCAGTGCTTGCGCACTGCTGATAGGAATGTGAAATGGTACAATATGGAAAACAACATGGTAGTTCCTCACAAAACTAAAACCAGAGTCACTCTATGGTCCAGCAATTTCATTTCTAGATGTAGCTCAAACAAACTGAAAGCTTCAGAGAGACATCTGCAGAGCCATGTTCATAACAGCATAGTAGCCAAGAGATGGAAGCAAAAAAACCCGAGTGTCCACTGCCGGATGAAGGGATAAACAAAGGTGGTATCTCCATACGATGGAATATCACAGGCATAAGGAAGGAAATTCCAACACATACCACAACATGCATGAACCTGAAGGACATTATGCTGAGTGAAATAAGCCAGTCATGAAAAGACAAAAACTATATGACTCCACTTATAAGAGGTATCTAGTATTCAAATTTGCATAACAGAAAATAGAATGAAGAGTGCTGGGGAGAAAGGGAAACTGCTCGATGAAAAATTCTTGGAGCACAGTCACACAACAATGTGAATAAACTAAACACTACTATATTGTACACTTAGAAACGGTTAAGAAGGGAAATTTTATGTCAATGTTTTCTTACCACACACACACAAAACCCCACAATCACTCCATCATTTCTAAAACTAGGGAAAAAAATTCATGAGGTAATCACTTAATTTTTGTTTTTATAAATTCAGCTTTCACATATTGGATTTTTCTGAAAGGATTGTGTCTGGTAAATAGATAAGATTTTGTTAAATTATTACTACAGAACACATGAAAATTAATATAAAACTCAATGCATATGCAAAACAGTTAATCTCTGATGTGCCAAGGGACAGAGGGATACTATGATTTTTAAAATTCCAAACTTACAGAATTTATAGTTTATTTATAATTTATGTAAACATTTTCACCAAACTTCTACCAACTTTTTTTTTTTTTGAGACAGAGCCTCAAGCTGTCCCCCTGGGTAGAGTGCCTTGGCTTTACAGCTCACAGCAACCTCCAACTCCTGGGCTCAAGCGAGTCTCCTGCCTCCGCCTCCCAAGTAGCTGGGACCACAGGCGCCCGCCACAACGCCCGGCTATTTTTTTTTTTTTGGTTGCAGCCGTCATTGTTGTTTGGCGGTCCGGGCTGGGGATTCGAACCCACCACCTTAGGTGTATGTGGCTGGCACCTTAGCCGGTTGAGCTATAGGCGCCAAGCCACCAAAAATATTAAGCAACAAGATTGGCTTATCTTAGTTTCAAATTCTCTTTCTAACCCTCTAGAGTTAAGTAGAAAACATACAACACATACACCACAAGTAGCAAAAGGCTGGGTAACTAACTGGATAACTAGTCCTGAAGTTAAAACACATACACACACACAAGAATTTCCTTCCTGTATATTAAAATCAATTTCTTGATAGGAAAATAATCCAGCAACACATTTAAATTGAATTATTTTCTCCTGTATGAGAAACAGACATATGTTAACAATCTTACATAAAAAGAACTTAGTATTTCAAGTACCTAAATTTTTAAAAACCACACTGAGAAAGTACCTATGAACGTAGTAATTTCACCCAAATCTTTAACATCTGTGCATAGTAATTTTGTATTTCACCACCATCAGCTATGGCATTTTGAGTACTTCAGGGAAAAAGTCAGTCAAGAGGCTAATCCCACTCAGCCTCCTCAACACCATTCTTGACATACAGCAATAGAATGTAAACACAAGATCTGAACCCTGAACCCTGAGCCCAGACACCACTAGAGCCACAAAAACAGAGGATGTTATCAAAGAGAAAGGCTGGACATTTCCCAGACTGCACTAGGTGTTGTGCAGTGGGTCACAGGAATGACCTGCAACACTCTTAGCAGTCTAAGACAACCCCAGAGTTCAATTAACACGTGGAAAGGAGCGGATCACTATGGATTTCATACAAATAGTGACAAAACTGAGACCAATTATACCAGCCTGAAGCCCTGCCTTGGGATGGAAACCAATGGTCCAGGGGGTGTCCACCCCCCCTTCTTTTTTCTGCCACACATTGGAAAAACAGTTGTCTTAGGTCACACATTAAACACACACTAATGAAAGCTGATAAGCAAAAAAATAAAAAGGTCCATGCTTAATTTCCACAATATCCAACACCACAGATAAGTAAAATAGGCCTCAAAAAATTCACCTGCTCCCCATAGCCACAGGTTGAACACCCCAGGAAAAACTCATAAGCGAGGGTTAGTTTTCTACTATGAAGGTATTTCCTGAGAGGATTTAAGCAACTCATCATCTTAAACAAAGATTAATTTTTACGAAATTGTCTACTTTAAACTTTGGTATCAAGATAAAAAAATGTTTTAAGTTACTGCCAATCCTAAGACTTTGGTGTCTGGCACCTAATCTTGTGGAAATGAACAGTACAAATAAAATACTGTATGTGCTTATGACTCTTCCAGTGAAGAGTATGGTTAACCTAGTCCAACTGGGGCGGAACCATGAGGGTGAGGAACTGAGGAGTACAGAGTACACCAGTTGCTCAAGAAAAATAACTGATGCTAGATAGAGGCCAGCATAACATAGGGATATAATGTCATGTCAGGAATGAACCCCTTCCAAGCTCTAAATCTAATGTTAAGTTGTTTCATTTTTAGGAGATAAAGAAGATGCATGAAGACAGAAGACAAACAAAGGGAAATATTTGGAAGGACTTGAAAAAAGTGTTTTAAGTCTTGTGGTATATTTAAACTAGAACTTCAAACTGGTAACACCTATTTTTAAGTACACAAAGGGCTAACCAAGTGCCTCTTCTAGGCACTGTGCTGAGCCCTCTACAGGTACCATCTCATTTAAGCTTTATGATAACTGCTCAGAAGGTTGCTATTACCATCATTTCAAAAGGAGGAAATAGGCTCCGAAGCATTCAGTGGTTTGCCCAAACTCACGAGTGGAAGGATCTGCTTCCAGATTCTTGCTTTTACCCAACAGATATGCTGCTTCCTTAAAGAAAAGGAAAACTAAAGCAAAATTATAACGAGGTAAGTTCACTAGTAATTGAAAGAGCTTCTGGACTTTTAACAGCCAAAGTAAAAGAAGGAAATTAAGAAATGTCTATTTTCAGAAATTTTACTTTAATGATATTTGTTTTGGGAAATATGAAAGAGACTAGCCTGAAGTCTGAAACGGAACAATGAACCTCCTGAAGCTCCTCTGAGATCTAAAAATCTATATACATGTCCTAGTAAATAATTCTACCCCCATAACTAAAGGACCAACTAGAAATGCCCTATGTTAAATCTATTACCACCACACCCATTCTCTATTCTGACTTCTTCCAATTCTTCTGGTTTTGAGTTTTCTAGATCTTCTTTCAAAAAGGCAAATTTTGTTTCCCTTACCATAACTCATCATTTTGAGTTCATTCAAAATGACAAAATTGAGGAAAAAAGTCCTTGCTCCTCCCAATCTGTTATCTTTCAAAAAACTTTAATTAGAAAAGGTCATCTTAATAAACAGCATCTAAAAGCTGCCAAGTGATTAAGTGTTTAACTTAATTTTCCAGTTATATTAAACCTCTCTATATTAAGAAATATGAACCCATTTGATCTAAGATTGCTCATTTTCAAATGAGAAAATTTTGAAAATAACATAGAATAGAGGAAAATCTAAGGACTCACAAAATTGGGGTTGATGCACAGTAGTTAATTCATTCATTTTAAAGCTGCTTCTGATATTCTGAACCCATGAATGGCAATGAGTACAATATTGCATGTAAAAAAGAAGTGACTGCTGTATAACAATGCATATTAAGTATGATTCAGTATACCACAAGGACAGAGAATTGGCACTACATAAATGTAATCTGCCTTGGGTTCACAATATAGCAGCCTCATCATTTCATCAAAAGCACTGTAATCACGTCTGCAAAATTAACTGCAACTAATTCCTAGTAAATCTCGAATTAAGTCTAGACCTGTTTGCTCACTTTTTGAATTTTATAAAGTGCTTTCTCTGGTGCATACAAACTGAAACTTTAATATTCTACTTAATTGGGACCAAGATAAGGGATCTACAAAAAACAGCAAGACTATAAACAAGTTTATCTTCCGCTGATACTGATTAGAGAAGTTAATCTCTCCCAGAAGGGGTGGAAAGACTTAACAGTAAAGCCAGTCTGCTAACCACAACTCTTACTATTAATCTTCAATTTCCCAAAATGATTTTCTCAAAACTTAAAATGCCAAAGTGGACAAAACTGGGGGCGGGGGTCCGCTCTTAATACCACTGATTCCATTCAAATTCTTAATCCTGCCATAATGTACCCCTTAGATTCAAACTTCAAGGTGATTCATACATTTGCGTTAAGTTCTTACAGAATGAGTATTTACTTTGGACACATATTGAAGGTTTCCCCTTAAGATATACTTCAAGAAAATGAGACAGAGTTCTAAAAAGTGTGCCACACTTCATTGAAGCGTTTCTTGTGTTCTGACTCTATACTTTTCCCCCCAATCTCATTAAAACCGTCTGACTAAATTTAACAAGCGGCTACATTTTCTCTAGCTTTATTCCCAGCACGAATGAAGCATATATCAACGTATGCGCTGTCGCGACAGGTGGCGATAAGGACACAAGTATCCAATGCTTAAGTTCTCTTTAAAATGTTGCTATTTCCCCTAAATTTCCGTTACTCTGACTCCGCGTCAAGGCAAGTTTTTCCAGGCCATTGAAACAAAACCTGCACGTGCAAACTTAAAAAGTTAGCGTCCCAGGCCCCCGCGCAAATCCCCCAACGCACAAAGGCAAAGACGCCCGCGGCGGGGGGACGCCCGCGGGACGGGACCGCAGCCGACCACGCGAGCCCTCTGCGGGAGCCCGGGGCCGCGCTCGGGGTCCGCGGCCGCCGAGCCTTCAATGGAAGCGGCGAGGATGGGGGCGGGCAGGGCGGAAGCTGGGTGCAGATCGCGGCGACACAGCCGCCGCTCTTTTCTCTTCCCAGGGCTTTCGGGGCGGGCGAAGTCCCCTCCGGAAAAGGCCCGGCGCGGGCCGGGTCTGGGCGGCGCGAGGCCCTCGGGCCGGGGGGAGGCAGAGCCAGCGGAGACCCCGGCCCCCCCAAGCACTTTCGAGGCGTCTCCCACCCCCCACGACAAGATGGCGACGTGGACAGCGGGGGAGCCCAGCCGGCGAGGCTGGGGGAGAGGAGGGGAGGGGAGGGAGAAGGGGGAGACGAGAAACAAAAAGGCCGCCCCCCCAGACCCAGGCCGGCCCGCGGGGGCGCCGGCGGGAGGCGGCCGGCCGAGGCGACTGGCTTACTTTTTCTTGTCGTTGGCACCGCCGGCGCCCTCCATGGCGAATCGGTCCCCGCGGCGCCTTCGCGGCCCGCGCCCCCAGGCTCGCTCCGGCCTAAGGGCCGCTCCCC
>NW_003852476.1:6595776-6597711 GCF_000181295.1 Otolemur garnettii | reverse complement strand
GTGGCCCCAGGTCCTTTGGCCTCTGCGCTCAGATGTGTAACAGCGGGGTCTTTCCTTGCCAGGTTACCCAACCAGGGGCAATGTCACACACACACACCTCCCCCACAAACACTATTCGCCCCTTGTCGCTAAGTTTATCCGAGGCAAGGTTTAATTACTGAGAAAATGCGCTTTAAAATGTAAAACAAACTCCTCTTGCTGTAAACCTCTCAAGGGAAGTATAGCTGCAGGGACACCTTAAAATCAGAAATTATCTGAAGCATTTACACACACGGGCTTTGGTAACTGAGAGCCAAAGTCTAAATTTCAGGGAAAGAGAAGGAAAAGAGGCTTTGGGCATACTTTACTTTCTTGCTGCTTTTAAAAGAGCCAAAGATAATCCTAGATTCATAAAAAGGGGAAGACGACCTTTTAGTGTGAGACTGATGTCCTTGAGTTGAGTTCACTGGGAAGACAGAAGGAAGTGAGGGGTCTCCAAATCCTCGCTGAGTCTGGGGCGCACAAACTCCAGTACACTCGATATGGTGGCTGAGAGTATTACCTGTTTGCTAACATGACTTTGCAGACTACCGACTAAAACTTAATCACTCTTTGTCTTTGAAATTACAAATTTCAAGCCTGCCAGTCTTTTAAAAGAAAAAAGAGAACAGTTTCCATTGAGATCACCAAAGGTTCATCCCTTACCTACCGAACTTAGATTAGTTTACTTCTCACCTTAGCCATGTGAGTCTATTGTTACCTTCTAGGTTGGGGTTGAGTACGGATATCTGGAGTGGATTTCAATGATACTGGCATGTAAAAACAATGGACTGTATGAAAACAAACGACCAAAGAATATACCACCGCTTTTTAACTAATAATAATAAATAATTCATAATAATTCATAAAGATAGAATGAAACCCAGAAGGCTCGGCACCTGTAGCTCAGGGGCTAGGGTGCCAGCCACATATACCGGAGCTGGTGGGTTCTAACCCAGCCCGGGCCTGCCAAACGACAATGACAACTACAACCAAAAAATAGCCGGGCATTGTGGCGTGTGCCTATAGTCCCAGCTACTTGGGAGGCTGAGGCAAGAGAATCGCTTAAGTGCAAGAGTTTGAGGTTGCTGTGAGCTGTGATGCCACAGCACTCTACCCAGGGTGACATAGTGAGACCCTGTCTCAAAGAAAAAAAAAAACCCTACAGAAGAAATTAAATATATTTTAAAAAATTTAAACATTGATCTTAATGCTACTTTTGTTTTTCAGGTCGACAGCACTGTTTTCTTATTTGGTTGCTGAAGAAATAGCTATTAACTATAAATCTTTTAGTTTAACGTCCTAAAAATGCAGTGTTAAGAACACTGGCTCCTGAATCAAGAGTGAGCTTGTATACAGGCTCTGAAACTTATTAGCAAGTCATTTAAACTTTCTGTGCTTCAGTTTATTCATTTGTAAAATGGGGATAAAGGTGTCTATGCCCCAGAATTGGGGATGATTAAACGAGATGGTACACACCCAGCACTCGGAACATTACCTGGCACATGGCAAGCAATCAGCAAATGTTGGCTATTAATATTGTTGGTGGACTTGTTTTCATTCTTCGCATCACTTTTTTAACCCCCAAATTTGTGCCTCTGCTAGCAGTAATTACTTGGTATTCTGCTGCAGTTTTGTCACTTTTAACTATCCAAGTATGCAAGTTACGTTAAAATAGGCGGCACCAGTAGCTCAGTTGGCAGAGTGCCAGTCACATACACCAAGGGTGGCCCAGCTAAGCAACAATGATAACTGCAACAGCAACAAAAGAATAGCAGCTTGTTGTGGCGGGTGACTGTAGTTCCAGCTACTTGGGAGGCTCAGGCAAGAGAATTACTTAAGCCCAAGAGTTTGAGGTTGCTGTGAGCTGTGATGCCATGGCATTCTACCCAGGGCAACAGTTTGAGACTCTGTCTC
>NW_003852476.1:6591855-6595331 GCF_000181295.1 Otolemur garnettii | reverse complement strand
AAAGAAAAAGAAAAAGAAAATAACTGTAGATGTTTGGGAGGCTGAGGCAGGAGACTCGCTTGAGCCCAGGAGTTGGAGGTTGCTGTGAGCAGTGAAGCCATAGCACTCTACCCAGGGGCTCAGCTGGAGGCTCTGTCTCAAAAAAAAATGTATAAAATGTAATATTTTATAAGTACATATGTACACACGTATACACAAGTACAGACATGAACATGAAAAGCAATAATATTAGACCAACTAGTTTTCACATAGTCACAAAAGAGCCAAAAATCCTCTACTTTAAGCAATCCTGTTAAACAACAGGTGCCTAAAAAGCAAAATTTCCTATAGGATAAAACTGTATTTTAAATATTTAATCTTTTCATAGACAAGGTCTCACTCTGTCACCAGGCCAGAGTGCAGTGGCCTCATTGTAGCTCACTGCAGCCTGGGCTCAAGTGATCCTCCTGCCTTACCTTCCCAAAGTGCTGAAATTATAGGTGTGAGCTACTTCACTAGGCCCTAGGATAAAATTTATGCAAATTTTAACAATTACCTTTTAATAAACACATTTAGGCTATTACTATATAAATACATCTTAATGAGCAGTCTCATTTAATCACTTTCTAATCTTTGTAAGTGTGCAATGTTCATTTTCAACCACTTTGCAGAATTTTTTAAGTAGACTAAACATTACTTGCAAATGACTCTATGGACCCTTAACCCATATTTAGTAGGAAATAGGGCAGTGATTCAGAAAGAGGCAAAGTAAACTTGAAATTTGGATTACTACTAAATAATGTAGACCAGTGAGCCTTTTAAAAGTGAAACACATCATCAGCTGCACACAGTTTAAGGTGTGTCATTAAGAAGACACAGTGTCCAGTAAGTGATTCTTGGCTTATTGTTCTCATTTGTCATTTCTTCTTCTTCTTTACTCTACTCCTAACAAGGACAATACACCCAAAAAAGTGTACTGTATTCTAAGCACTTTCCTTCCTTTTATTTGGAATGGCCTTTTATTTGGAAGGAAACTGCTTAGAATATAGTACCCATTAATTTTTTTCTTTCAAGAATCAAAACAAAATAAATATGAATACATTCCTCTGGGTTTATAGGAATATGAATAGGCTGAAAATTCAACGTTAGCATTTTTCAATTATGATAAACATTTTTAGCATGAATTTACAAAGGAATGCCAGGGGCGTCCAGTTTCCTGTTCAATATGTAAAAAGCTTACCAGGTGTCACTCCATCCTCACAACTTGAAATAAACTAAGTAAACTGAAAATCAATGACTCTTCTTAGGGCCATCAGAGAACTGAGGTCACAGGGAAAACTGCTGCCCCGAAAACCAGAGAGACAGACAGCTGGACACAGAGAATGACAGTTTCTCACAGGACCGCAATTCAGCAGGAGAAGAGTAGCCAGGTGAAGAACCAGCAGCTGGAGTCTGTACCAGTCAGTACAGGTAGGAACACAGTAAACAGTAATTGAAGAAGACAAGTTCAGTGCAGACCAGCCCCAGAGTTACGAAATCCAGGGGGGCTCACCTCAGAGGGGCCCTACCTCACATTTTTTTGAGTTTCACCTCCAGGAACCCTACGAGATTCTCACTGTGAAGATCTGAGAAAACCATCTTCTTGCTTTTGGCAAGAAAGGAAAAACAATTCTGAAATATGCTCAGAGCTCTCTTTTTCCTGACAAGACCTGTTCTCAAGGCAAACTACTTTCTCAGAGCCTAACCAGCTGGAGTCTGCCAGAGCCTAACCAGTCTGGGAAAAGGAAAGGGACTAATCCAGGCAACTCTAGCCTTCTATACAGGAGATGGGAAACATTCAACTCAGGCCCACAGAAGGCCATGACCTAATCATAGGGCTGCAAAATACTCTCCCTTCCCTCTCACCACCACATCAGAAGAGCTCCTGTATAATAACAAGGCATTATGGCTAAAAGAACTCAAGCCTCAGACTCTATTTTAAGAGTCTTTAGGGACATCCTAAGACAACGTGGGAAACAGAAACAAAGACACTGCAAGAAATTTTAGCCTCAGACGCCTCAGCCATAGCCAACAGTAACTGGCCTAACTCCTAGCCAGATCAGTGCAGAGCCTCAGACTAAAGGCTCATCTGCCTACATTCCTTTTACCTTATATATGGCATGTCTGACTTTCAATAAGAAAATTCTAAGGCATGCTTAGAGGGGAAAAATCAGAGTCTGCAGAGATAAACCAAATATTAGAACCAGACTCAGATAAGGCAGAGATTTTGGACCTATCAGGCCAGAAATTTAAAATGACCATGATTAATACACCAAGGACACTACTGGAAAAAGTGGATAATAAGAACAGGTGCGTAATATAAGCAGAGATATGGAAACTCTAAGAAAGAATAAAAAGGAAATGCTAGAAATCCAAAGTAGTGTCACAGAAATAAGGAAAGCTTTTAATGGCCTCATCAGTGGACTGGACACAGCCTAGGAAAGATAAAGTAAGCTTTAAGATAGGTCATCAGAAATTTCTAAAACTGAAATGCAAAGAAAAAAATAATGGAAAAGATGGAACAGAATCCCCAAGAACTATGGGTATAATGCAATTACAAAAGGCAAAACCTAACTACAATGGGAATACCAAAGGAAAGAAGGAAGAAAGGAGATATATCATATTTGAAGAAATGATGACAATGAACTTACCAAAATTTATGACAAATACCAAACCACAGATTCAGGAATCTCAGAGAACAGCAACTAGGATCAACACACACACACAAATCTACACCTAGGCATAGCACATTCAAAGGTTGCTAATCAATGGTAAAGAAAATCTTGAAAGAAGGGCCTGGGGGGCAGCAGAGTAGGAGGATGGGTGGAAACACCTTACTTACAGAGGAGGAATGATTAGAATGACATGAAGCTCCTTTTCAGAAACCATGCAAGCAGGAAGAGAGTGGAATGAAATATTTAATGTGTTGAAAGAAAAAAACCCCACCAATCTAAAATTCTGTACTCACCAAAATTAATCTTCAGAGGTAAAGAAGAGTAAACTCCTTTTTTCAAAAGTGAATCTGAACTATCATCTCAGACAAAGGAAATTTGTTGACAGTAGACCTACCTTTCAAGAAATGTTAAAGGAAGTTCTTCGGAGAGAAGGAAAATTATATAGTTTAGAAAATTAGAAAGGAAGAACACTATAAAAGGAATAAAGAAAGGTGAAACAAAATACTTTTCTTAATTGATCTAAGAGTAAGAGTTTGTTCAGCAAAATAATAGTAAAACATTCTTCTGGATTATAGCTTATGAAATGGACAGTTGAATAGGAGGTTCATTCAGGGGTCACTTGAAGAAGTAGAAGGAAGAAAGGGGGCAGAGGCCAGAGAGGAACTGAGAGTGCCATTGTAAGGTCCTTGCACTCCCAGGGAAGCAGCATAATGGTATTCGAAAGTGGACTTGGATTAGTTTTAAATATATTTTGCAAACTCCAGGGCGACCACTAAAAAATGT
>NW_003852476.1:6585085-6591510 GCF_000181295.1 Otolemur garnettii | reverse complement strand
TATCACCAAAAATTGTATCAATAATCCTGAACTATAAATCTATCAAAATACACTATGTACAAACCTGTATGAGGAAAACTGCCAAGCTCTGATGAAAGGAAAGCGAAGGAAGTCTAAATAAATGGAGATATATTTCATGTTCATGGGAAGGAAAATTCAATATTATCAAGACATCAGGTCTTTCCCCCAATTAATCTGCAGCTTCAGTGCAATCCAAATCAAACGCTTAGCAGCCTACTTTGTGGATATCAACAAACTGATTGTAATGTTTACATTAAAAGGCAAAGACCATAATAGCCGATACAGTATCAAAGAAGAACAGATTCAGGGGGCTGATACTGTCTGACTTCAAGATTTACTGTACATCTGCAGAAATCAAGACCATGTGGTATTGGCGAAAATAGACAAACAGATCAGTGGAACACAATACAGATCCCAGAAATAGACTTGTACAAACATAGCCACTTTTCTCTGACAGAAGAGCAAGGGGAATGCAATGAAGCAAAAACGGTCTTTTCACCGAATGTTCCTAGAACAACAGCACAGGCAAAATCGTTACATTTGAAGACGGAAAAGTTCTCCTGACCTCCCGTACCTCTTTTTTCTGGTAAGAGCATAAAATGACAAGCCACGTACTAGGAGAAAATGTTTGCAAAACATATAAAGGTCTTGTATCCAAAATACACAAAGAAATCAAAAGTCAATTATAAGAAAGTCACCCAATTAAAAAGTGGACATCAGATCTGAACTAGCTGCAGTAAAGACGCACAGAGGACAGACAAGCATACGTGAAGGTGCCCCACCTCGTGGGTCACTAGGGAATGAGCATGTAAACAGCAACGACATACAACTGGACTCTAAAATGGCTAAAATCCAAAACACCAATAACACCGTATGTTGGTGAGGATATGGAAATGCAAAATGATACAGCCACTTTGTCAGCTCATTATAAAGCTAAACATAGCTTTACCACACAGTCCAACAACGGCATTCCTGATTATTTATCCCAATGAGTTGAAAACTTATGTCTCTTGAACACAAATGCATGTAGCAGCTTTCTTCATAATTACCAAAAATTGGAAGCAACCAGGATTTACCAATAGGTGAATGGATAAGCAAACGAAGGTACCTCCATGCAATATTATTAAGCAATAATAAAAAGATCTATTAAACCACCAAAAGACTTAGAGAAAACATAAATGCACACTGCTAAGTGAAAAAAAACCAATCTGAAAAGTCTACCCATTGTGTGATTCCAACGATATGACATTCTGGAAAAGGAACTGCTATGGAGATAGTAAAAAGGTCAGTGGTTGCCGAGGAGTGAACAGGATTGCCGAGGATGAGGGGAAGGATGCATAGATGAAGGACAGGTGATCTTTTGGGCCAGTGAAACTGTTCTATATGGTGCTCCAAGGGTGGATACCACTAGGTACCATTTGCTTTAGGCAAAACGCACAGAACGATGCAGCAAGAAGAATTAACCTTGATATGTACTACAGACCATGGACTTTAGGCAATAATCATGTATCAGTATCGGCTCATCAACTGGAACAAAAGTGCCAAACCAATGTGAGGTATCAGGACAAACTCTTTGGGGTGGAGGGTAAGGAAGGAGAGAGGTCAAACCCTCATTTTCTACTGACGATATGATCTTATACTTAAAGAACCACAAAGACTCAACCACAGGACTCCAGGAAGGGATCAAAAATACAGTAATGCTTTTCCATTCTTCTTGTGATACTTTACTAAGAAGCACGCATTTCAGTTCCATCCAGGTTAATACAAAAAATGAAAAGTCTTCATCTTTGTTATGACTGAATACTATTCCATGGTGTACATATGCCACAGTTTGTTAATCCATTCCTGGGTTAGTGGGCATTTAGGTCTCAGCGATTGTAAATTGAGCTATAGTGTCAATTTTAGAATGAGAGAAAGTTGAGTAACATAACTACCTGTGTGTGTTTGCGGGCATGTCATACATTTGGATTTTAAAAAGTCAGTATATGTTTCTCCACTTTTAAACATAAAAAAATTTCAATGCAGCAAATGAACAAATACAGAAAAGTTCTCCTGACCTCCCATACTTCTTTTTTTCTGTCTAGAGAACCCCACTGCTCTCAATTACTTATGTATCTGTTTAGAGATGGTCAATGAATAAAACAAAAGATCTGTGCTTAGAGTCCTTTCTCTTACATACAAATGATGGGATAGTATATGCCTTGTCAACCTCTTGAATTTATTTTATGTAGCAATATTGTTGGAAACCATCCCCTACAAGTTCATATATACCTCATATTTTAAATATTTTACCATCAAATAAACAGATATGTGATGGAGGTAAAACATAAAATCACAAAACTTTTAAATGTAATGGAACACTAATGTTTATGGACAATGATCTTTAAAATTTGATTGCCAATAAAATTTGGTTTCTCTAGGCAGGTTAGAAAAGAGATATTTAATAGCTAAAAAGACAAACTGGCTTGGTGGCACCTGTGGCTCAAAGGAGTAGAGCCCCCCAGGCCCCATATACCAGAAGTGGTGGGTTCTAACCTGGGCCCTGCCAAAAACTGCAAAAAAAAAAAAAAAAAGACAAACTTGCTTTGAGAAAACTTTACTGTATCAATTTTCTTACCTATTTTTCACAACTATCAACACTAAGTGAATTACAAATAAAGAAAATTACTTTCCACCTATATTCACTAGTCCAACCAGTTTTAAAAAAATGGAATTTTTTTCTTTCCTTTCTAATTATATGGTGACTTTGGTGTTGCTTTTCACACATCATTTTTCAGCTGCAAGGACACTAAATCTCTTCATTGTAAATGACTAACAATTTCAAAATCCAGTTCAAATCAGCTTAACCTAAGAATTCTATAGTAGAATTCTTTAAGAATCGACCTTCTATCTAGATTGTGAGTATGTTATGGTTGTAATAATAATTAGTATTATATAATTATTCTTTATTTGGGGCCAAAATTCAAATTTGTTCACGCATCTCTAGAGAAGAAATGTCTCTGAATTGTATATATAGTCTGCTGAACTTCTGCCAAAACCCTGCTGAACAATAAGCAAGAAGTAATTGGTGAATCTTCCAGAATGTTCGTGCATCTCTGTCCACTTTTGTTTAATGTTACAAAGAAAATTTATATATATATATATAATAAATAATGCAGGCTGTCAGATGATGAAGGGTAAGTGAGAGAATCTCAAAATAAACCTTGAAACACAAGTTTCTGCTTCTGTTTGCTGCGTGTGTCTTTCTCTCTAAAACAACTGTGGTTTCTATCAGGAAGAAAAACGCCATCAAAACATTAAAAATGTCAGTGAACGTGGCATTTTAAAAGGATTTTTTTCCTACAGGATGTTAATTTCCACTACAAATTGTACCTTTTTATGTGGGGTTTTGAAGGAGAAATGAAAGAAGGATCTTAACGTTGCTTAATATATATCCTAGCTTGGTTTTCTTTCCATGGGCCCTAAGCCACTGGCAATCATATTTTCCAAATTTTGGGCGGATAATGTTTTCCCTTTGATTTTTTTTTTTGTGGGTAATGAAGAAACATTAGCTGTTTGGCTCTTATATTGGAAAACTTATGAAGTTGCCTTTGGTTAAGTTCGTCAGAACTTGCCTATGAAGAAGCAGAGGCAGCCACAAGGAGTCGGTTAATTTTATACCTGGACTTGCAAAGACAGGTTAGCTACCCTCCTGTGCAAGTGCAAATAAGGTGGCAGCCGAAGAAAGCCAAAGCCTCACAGGATTATCTTATTATCACGGATGTGACTTACATACACACTAAGTGCTGAGGTTTGGAGTGGATCTTGGGGATCACAGACTTTCGCTAATGTTAGTTCAACCACCACCTTCTGGTTCTGACTGTACCTCCACCCCCCACTTTAAATTTATTTTTCTGGAATCCTAAGGGACAAAAGGAAGGGCATATATTGTTTTTCATAGGGTGTGGCAGCTCACACCTGTAATTCTAGCACTATGAGAGGCCAAAGGCAGGAGGATTGCTTGAGCTCAGGAGTTGGACACCACTCTGAGCAAGAGCGAGACCCAGTCTCTACTAAAAAATAGAAAAATCAGCCAGGTGTCATGGCAGGTACCTGTAGTCCAGCTACTTGGGAAGCTGGGGCAGGAGGATCTCTTCAGCCCAGAAGTTTGAGGTTGCTGTGAGCTGTGATGGATGCCACAGCACTCTACTAAGGGTGACAAAGTAAGATTCTGTCTCAAAAAAAGGGGGGAGGTGGCACCTGTGGCTAGTGAGTAGGGCACCGGCCCCATATACTGAGGGTGGTGGATTCAAACCTGGCCCCAGCCAAACTGCAACAAAAAAAATAGCTGGGCATTGTGGTGGGTGCCTATAGTCCCAGCTACGTGGGAGGCTAAGATAAGAGAATCGCCTAAGCCCAGGAGTTGGAGGTTGCTGTGAGCTCTGATGCCACAGCACTCTACCAAGGGCGATAAAGTAAGACTCTCTCTCTCAAAAAAAAAAAATCGTTTTGTATTTGGACAGATAAGTGTGTTTCTTGAACTGACTGAACTGACTGTTCCTTCCACATACACATCAGGCCCCCCACCCCACCATGTGACCAGACAGCAGAACATTTCTGATCTATCTTGCTGCATGGACGTTCTCACGCTCTGTTCCAGATCCTGTTAGCAAGATCTATGCCAACTAGGTTCAGAAAGAAGAGTTTGCCTGGAAGTCTTGCGATTCATACTGCACTGATATTTTCTGTTGAACCAAAGCCAAATTCCAGAGCCTGACTGTCTTAGGACTTGCAGAAGGAAATAGCTGTGGATATCATGTGTGGGACAGAGGAAGTCTGCCCTAAAACACCAAAGTTTAGTGCAATGGTGGGAACATGAGTGGATGCATATCTCAAACCAAATCAAACTCAAATAAAATGGGTTGTTTTATCATACGCAGAGCAAACCACCCCGAAGCTGGTATCATAAAGAGGCCTCCCATCTGTTCATTTACTCCTCCTCTAATTTCTGCTCCTTTCCTGTGTGAATCCTCATCAGGTTACATTTCAGCTCCCACTTGGTTCATCTCCCAGATTTTGTCTATACCGTGGCCTGTGGCTGTTCCTCTCGGCTCTGCCCACAGCCCATGGGCTCCTAAATCCTAGCTCCATTTTTTTTTTCAGAGCTTTGCACACTCTGCTCCCACTACTTTAGCCAGAAGAATACATTTAATATATAATTGCTGATTAGCAGTTGGATAAAAGGAGAAGAATTCAGGAGGATAAAATAGCTGAATGAATTCTCTCTGTGCTAAAAAATGGAGGGAAAATGGGATGACCAGACACAGGTGGTGACACTTGCTCCTTCCTGCCCAAGCCAGGGCTGCTGTTCCTGTCTAGGGAGTGAACGTCACCAAGGGTATCAGCAAAATATGTGTGTCCTCAAGTATGAGACATAGCTGTGATCCTCAGAGAGCACGTGAGCTCCCACTATACATTCTTAAATAGCTAAAGGAATCGGAATCCACTGCTAGGTAATCCTCCTTTTGTAGAGCCTCAGTTTTCTTCTTCAAAAAATAAGGGATTTGAGCTATATAACTTCCAAGTCCCTTCTAGCGCTACAATTTTTTGACAATGCTCCTCTAAAGTAATTTATTTCACACAGCTCTTAGAGCAATGAGACAAAGAAATAGAGTCAATGTCATCATTTCAACAGGTGGACAATTAGAGTCAAGGATCAATTTTTTTGTTAAACATTACCAAAAATGGGAATCTTTCACATTTGAATAGAGCATTTAATATTTTCAAGGCACTTTTACATCCCTCACCTTACTGGATTTTCAAAGCCACCTTGCGAAGCTATTTAATACAGTATATTAGATTACACAGAAAATCAGCGATAGTGGTAACAGTGGGATCCAAATCTCCAGAATGCTAGTTTGGGGTATTTTTTTTCTTTTAAAAAAATCTTATTTTAAGTAGAATAATATATCTTTATTTTCAGAAGAATATTTTACAAATATTTATTTTGAAAATGTAATTGGGAATTTTGGCTTTGCCACAACTGAGATTCTAATATAGCTACAGACAAAAATAGGCAACTTCTTTCCCCACACATCTAATTGCATCTATTACATTTGATTTGATTTTTTTGTAGTTGCTAATAAGCCTTCTGGGAAAATGATCAGAACAGCATTAATTATCAGGTCTCAGGCATATGTAGGCAACAAGGGATTATGGAGAATCCAATGGCAGAAAATTACAGACGATTCTCAGAGACAGTCCTACAGGGGAGATGCCTGGTGTGAACTGGATTTAGATGATTCTCAAAGACAGTCTTACAGGGGGGACGCCTGGTGTGAACTGGAACAGTTAGTCCTGCAGGGGAGATGCCTGGTGTGAACTGGAACAGTTAGTCCTGCAGGGGAGATGCCTGGTGTGAACTG
>NW_003852476.1:6570842-6585065 GCF_000181295.1 Otolemur garnettii | reverse complement strand
CTGGTGTGAACTGGAACAGTTAGTCCTGCAGGGGAGATGCCTGGTGTGAACTGGAACAGTTAGTCCTGCAGGGGAGATGCCTGGTGTGAACTGGATTTAACAGATGACTCTCAGAGACAGTCAGTCCTACAGGGGAGACAACTGGTGTGAACTGTAACAGTTAGTCCTATGGGGGGATGCCTGGTGTGAACTGGATTTGGATGATTCTCAAAGACAGTCTTACAGGGGAGATGCCTGGTGTGAACTGGAACAGTTAGTCCTGCAGGGGAGACGCCTGGTATGAACTGGATTTAACAGATGAATCTCAGAGACAGTCAGGCCTATAGGGGAGACGCCTGGTGTGAACTTGAACAGTTAGTCCTGCATGGAGACACCTGGTGTGAGCTGGATTTAACAATAAAAGCTAAAGGACTGAAGAGAGCGGCTCCAGGTCTGGGCTTCTGTTTGTCTGTTTTAAACACATTAGATAGGGTTTAAGAACTGTTGCTGTGAGTCCCTCAAACAGGGGAGAAAACTTTTCCTTCTCTCATGCTGCTGAGCTGTTAACACACAGTGGACGGAGAGCACGGGCCACTGGTACAGCTGGCAAGTATCTGAAACTGGTGTAGAGCATGAACGTGGCAGAGGCCAGCAACAGCATCTAAGTAGAGCCCCAGCTGGCATTTCAGTGCAGCAAAGCCAGCGTGGCAGGGGCCAGCCATGGTTAGGAAAGTGTGTAACCTGGCCTGCTACATTAATTTATGTGAGACGCTCCGCTGGGATTCTCAGGATAACATCAGGGGAATTGGAAATTCTGCCTAAAGCAGTGGGATCTGCTATAATACCAGCAAAATTATGTGCAGGATTGTAAGACAGCAAGAGTATTGTCTTCTGGATTTGTGGCCAGAGTGCAGTGGCATCATAGCTAACTGCAACCTCAAACTCCTGGTCTCAAGAATCCTCCTGCCTCAGCTTCCTGTGTAGCTGGGACTACAGGCATGTGCCACTTGCACCCAGCTAATTTTTAAAAATTTTTAATAAAGATGAAGTCTGGCTGTTGGCTCAGGCTAGTCTCAAACTCCTGGTCTTAAGCAGTCCTTCCCACCTTGGCCTTTAAGAGTGCTAGGATTACAGGTGTGAGCCACCACCAGCCATGTGCCCTTCGTAAGTCATGCTTTGCTAGCTTGCTTTCTGGCTAAACGTCTGTTCAAACGGTATGAATAATTCTTAAGCTTATTTTTGGTGAGTGATTCAACTAACTCTCATATACCATGAAACTATATTTTCATTAAATTGCTTTAAAGTGCTTCCAGAGAAGGAAGCTAATGTCCACTTTAATCAAAAATTTATTTTGCTTAAAGTTAAAATATACTACATTAAGTTTCTGAAAATTTCAAACCATAAATATAAGCTTTTTTTATATTTGTAGATTTCGTTTGCTAAATCTGTATCTCTTTTACTTTCTGTAAAATGAATTATCATATCAAAAAGCCACACAAATCTAGTTGAGAGTTTCCTTCAGAAAGTCGTCTGATTCCTGTGTGTAGGAGAAACCTTAGGTACGGTTCCTTATCAACATTAAGTTTTTTGAAAGGCAATATCTACTGTATGGCTTTATTTTATCAGTAGTTTTAATTATAGTCAAAGAGTAAGAAAGAACTTGACTATTTTTTTTCAACTAACTGATGTCCATATAAAATGCAGTTTATTGCAAGAACATCAAGACATACTTTTTTCAGCTGATCTATAAAGTTTTACATCTTCCAGACATGGAATTTGCTCCTTCAGAAGCACTAGAACACCTCTCTCATCAAACCACAAATTTAAAGCAGCAAAAATAGACGCCCTAACACAGTCAGTTTCTAAAGAACTTACAAACATCCTTCCTTGCAATTTTCAATCATCACTGAGATAACAAGTAGTTGCCCGAAGGAGGGCTTTATTTTTAGTAACAATTTCATCAATCTGAATAGAAAATTCTTCTTGTTTTTAATGTGCCTATCAACAGTTTTTTAATGCTAACTGACATTGAATTGAATCAATCGCTCACTGCCAGTTTTTTTTCAATATTGGATTTTGCTTCATCACTTTTAAAATTGCAATCTCTGTATTCATATGACAGTCTCAGCAAATGTATCATCATGACCTGGTTTTGCAATAATTTTTGCAATTTTATAATACCTAATTATTTCATCGTCATCTGTTGTGTGTCCCTAACTAAGGAAGTTGAAGTGTCACTTTGCTCAAAACTATGTTAACATTTTTGAAATATTCTCTAAATTTTCTTACATTACCAGGATGTTTCCATTTCAAATGATCCAAAGTCTTAATGGTTTCGTAGCCTCAGCTAAAAAAGAACTATCACAATATAGACATACAGACTACCTTGAGTTGAATAATGAAGCCACAGGCTGATATTCAGTCAGATATCCTGGGTATTTCTTTTTAGCATTTAACATAATTAATGCTGGATTGAATGACTTTTGTAGAATTAAATAACAACATACAAACTGTTTTTACTTAACTCTTAAAATCCGAGTTACACTCAATGGCACTGAGGGGTAAACAGGCAACACTCAGAAGGCAGCCAAAAGGGCCCAGGCCGCCCACCTCTCACCAGGCAGCTGCAAATCACAACAATCGATTAACAGAAAGCTCGCCAATTACAGCATCTGTTTGCCACAGTTTTGCGGCACTAATCCTATGTACCTTTTGTGTCTTTCCCATAAAGTCAATGCCAGTGCTGTTTGTGTAATGCTCAGTAAAACCTAGTAAGAGAAATGATAAATTAAGTAATAGGATTTTATCAGGTAGGGCTGAGTTTTTATGAGTTTTTTCTATCCACCCAAGAATCTATTTTTGCCCTCTGTGGGCAATATCATCACCATTCAAAATGCATGTGTTAGTGAATCTTGTGATGGGAGAAAAACATCATTTGAAGTAAATGGATTCCATCAACAGCCACCACGTGAGTAGGCCAATGGCAACGAGAGGCTCAGATCCCTCAAGGGTAAGGACCTGGGTTACTCCACCAGGCAAACTGCCCAGACCAGTGTTGGGGAAATTTTTCATATTGGAAGACCTTCTAAATTTACACCAGTCATCAAAAAAGGCCACATTCAATAACCAGATGTCCTTTAAAATGTACATCACTTTTTAAAAACCTAACACTATGTACTGAATAATTTCAAAAAATGAAAGTGATTTGTTAACTTTAAAGTTAACTAACCTTTTAATGACTTGTTGTGTCTGCTTCTTGTGGGAAAGCATTTGGGTATTTGGGTGCACCATGGAGGTCTGCAGTTTCAGCTGGTCCTCTAGATGGGGCTCAGTCAGTTGTGACCCCAAACGACATCTTGATTTGGGTTAGGGAGGAGAAGGTAGATTCTCAGCAGTAAGTGGTTGAAAAGCAAGAAAGAATTAACAGAGCCTCCAGGCCCACAGAACCCACAGCAGGGATGAAGGTGTGGGTGTTCTACTGCCTTTTTCCATATTCCAATTGAATCTTTCTTAGCATCAAACAATAACTTAAAATTGCCGTCTACTGAGAGTTCAATCAATTCCATCTGTAGCTCTTTAAGGAGCCTTGGTGATATCAACTAGTTGAGGCTGAAATGCTAATTTGACTGTGACGTCCTGATTGTCAATGTCAGTGACCCTTTTATCATATTCTCCAATCAACAGGTCTGTAATAGCTGCAGGTTTTTCAAATGATTTGCATAGATTATCCTACTCATCAATGACCTTTGCTAACTGGGGAAAATATTCATCCGAAATTTCCTTTTGAAGAAGTGTTTAGGCTCGGCGCCTGTGGCTCAACCGGCTAAGGCGCCACCCTCGTACACCTGAGGTGGCGGGTTCGAATCCCCAGCCTGGACCTGCCAAACAACAATGACGGCTGCAACCAAAAAATAGCCGGGCATTGTGGCGGGCGCCTGTGGTCCCAGCTGCTTGGGAGGCGGAGGCAGGAGACTCGCTTGAGCCCAGGAGTTGGAGGTTGCTGTGAGCGTGATGCCATGGCACTCTACCCAGGGGGATAGCTTGAGGCTCCGTCTCAAAAAAAAAAAAAAAAAAAAGAAGTGTTTAGAAAAAAGATAGCTTTTTTGGAAATCCGTGACTTTTATTATTTATTTATTTTGCCACATATCATATACAGACTTAGATTAACCTTATGAAGAAATATTCAAGTTGTTTTGATTTGACATGATATCACACAGAAAATATACATTCCTTTAGAAATCTTATTTCAATAATTCACATTGCTGATTCAGTTCTTCACGAAATTTAATTATCTGTTCTTGCAAGATAAAATTGTGACTAACACCTGTCCCTGCAATAGCCAACAAGTTTTAGATTGATGGAAAATCCAGGCTGAATACCTCCGGGTTCAACTTCCGCATGTTGCAAAACTGAAGATGCCATGTGGCATTCACACAAACATAGTTAATATTTACAACTTGCTGCCAAGTGTCACACAAATACTAGCTTTAGCGCACAAATTTTGCTCATGTAAGATACAATGGAAAGAAATTAAAGTATCTGGATCTGTTAATACTTTTTTAATCTGTGCAATAAACCCTTTTTATTTTCCTGTCTGGAAGGTGCGCTGTCTGTACATATACTCGCTAAATTTACCAAATTTAGTCAAATTGACAAGAATGTTGAAAGTTGTTGAAGATATCTATTCCCTATGTTCTGTTTGCTAGAGTGCTCAAAGCAAGTAATTCTTTGTAGCAAAGAAAATCTTCTGTTGTAACCCGAAGACGTATAAAACCAGTACAGAACCAGTGGTGGCATCAGTCAGGTGGGAGAAGTTAGAACTGAATCACCAGCACAGCAGCCCTCAGTTTAGCCCTTATGGCTTACGGATGTCACTCTGGGAGGATTATTTCATTGAAACTTATTTTATTCTTGGTGTTTTAAATATGTTAATTAAAAAATAAAAATGTAAAAGACAAATAAAATGTTTTAAGAAAAATAAAAGAATCTGTTCTATAAAATTTGGGTTCATTCCAAAGGCCACACTTAAGAACCCAGCCCCACTCCAACAGAAGTGCTAACTGAGAGTGGATACCAGGGGAGGATAATCAGTATCAGTTATGGCCTTAAGATCAATTACAGGGGCAGAAGCTGTACTGCATCTCACTAACCTGTTAAAATTCTGATTATTAATTAATTTTTGTGTTTGTTTTTGTTTTGAGACAGAGCCTCACTTTATTGCTCTTGGTAGAGTGCCGCTGCATCACAGCTCACAGCAACTTCAAACTCTTGGGCACAAGCAATTCTTTTGTCTCAGCCTCCCAAGTAGCTGGGACTCCAGGCACCTGCCACAACGCCTGGCTATTTTTAGAGATGAGGTCTTGCTCTGGCTCAGACTGGTCTTGAAGTCCTGAGCTCAGGCAATCAACCTGCTTCGGCCTCCCAAAGTGTAATTTTTTTTTTTTTTTAAAGAGATAAAGCTCTTACTCTGTTGCCCCAGCAAGAGTGCAGTGGTGTGATCATAGCTCTCTGTAACCTCAAACCCTCAAACTCCTGGATTCAAGCAATCCTCCTGCCTCAGCCTCCTGAGTACCTGGGACTACAGGTGTGTGCCATGATGCCCAGCTAATTTTTCTACTTTTAATAGCAATAGGGTCTTGTGATGTTGCTCATGCTGGTCTGGAACTCCTGGGCTCAAGCACATCTCTAGCCTTAGCCTCTCATTGTGCTGGGATGAAAGGCATGAGCCCCCAGGCCTTGTCCGCTACCTTTTTAAGTTGCCCTGAAAACATGGATTTTCCCAACCAAACTCCTGGAGAAGCTACTCCAGGGTGCAGCAGAACTGTAAGAAACAAGTGGAATTTTGTGTGTGGACAATGTAGACTTTGGTGGATTCCATGTGCTCCATCTCTTCAGGGCTGGTACACCCAACCGAAGCTACTGGGCACTTGTATCAAAATGACCTTGTCAAATGCCATCCCCACAACTGGGGTGACTGACACCAAGCTGATGTGCAGCAGGTACAGAGGCACAGCCTAACTGGCTCAGCCTGAGACAACTCAGAAGGGACGTCCCAGCTCCAGAGCTCTCTGTTAGAGTCTCCGTGGCAAGTGCGCCAGGAGCGTCGTCCTCCTCTCCCAATTCCCCGTCCTTTCTGCTCTGCAGGTGCATTTTCTCAGAGCTCTCCCCAGTAAATCTTGTGCATGCAGCTTTTGGTTTCCAAGTATGTTTCCAGGAATGCCAATCTCAGACACTAATCTTGAAAATAATTCAAAATTTCCTAGTAAACAAGCCCTAGCAACCAGCATTATCATCAGCCCAACCAAATGGTCACAGCTGCAAACTTACCTTGTGACCTGTTGTTGACTTCAAGCAAAATAAATGTTTATTGCTTTACTTGCGTTTTACAGAATCTCTTTTTTTTAACGTAGTTTACTTGAATGAGCACAACTATTTATAAAATAGTACAATAGCAGAGATTTGCAAAAAAGTACAACTATTTCTCACTAAGTAGAAAGTTGATGGATTTGAGGGGGATGGAATAGGGTGAGGAGGTGAAAGGCAGAAAAAAAATCTGTTTTCCCTTCCGTCTATTTATTTCTTTTATGTTGTTTTAATAATAAAGCCTTTAGTTACTTATGGCTGAGAGAAAAGTATTTCTTGTTTAAGTCTCATGAAAAAAAATGGGATCTGCTTTAAAACAATGTCATCATTAAATATTTTTGTTCATTTTTAGATTTAAGGATTTAAAACTTATAAGTTTGTTATTCACCTTATAAAATGAGTTTTTTTTTTTTTAAAGCATTCTACCTTATAAGTATCCACAGAAAGGAAATTAATTCATAGAAGAGACTGAAGAAACACGATCTGACATCAAAAATATTCTGTGTTCTTTAGGGGGGAGGCTACTGAAGGCCTCATACAGGGCCATGGGGTCTCAGTCCAGGGGGGTTCAGAGCACGCTGAGTGAAAGCTGTACTAATTCAAGAAATTCTTTGCATGCTTCTTACGGAAACATCCTTAAAAACAGTGCTGTGAGACCACAGTCTCCAGCACACTGCACAGGTGAATGAAAGGTCTCTCTCACATCTGAATCATAAGAATTAAAACCCACCTGGTTGTGGTCCAAGCACTCTGGCTTGCACCTGAGCCTCCTGAAGAGGAAGGCACGACAGAATAACAAATATGTCTTCTTTGGTCTACACGGGTTCCTGGCACAGAGCTCCTAAAACCATTATTTCACAAGCCATGGGGTGCAGCTTTTGTTCTATTATTTGGTCTTTGATCTCAGTTCCCGACTTTAGAACAACTAATCTGTTGGCATTTCCTGGGGGATATTAGCATCTTTTGTTCTAAGAAGGTGACTCTTTGTGGGCTCCTGGGTGGAGAAGAGCCACCAGAAAGACCATGGAATACATAATTAGAAGCTTGGAATGCTCAGCCCCTCCCCCAACTTCTGAGAAGAGGCGAGGACCTGGAGATTGCATTAATAATTGATTGTGCCATGTGATGAAGGCTTCATAAAAATCCCCAACTATGGAGTCCAGAGAGCTTCCTGGCTGAGGAACACATCCACACACTGTTAGGGTGGCACACCCCAACTCCATGGGGACAGAAGCCCTTTCCTGAACTTTGGCCTTATGGACTCTTCATCTAGTTGTTCATTTGTATATTTAAAATATCATTGTAATAGTCAGCAGTAAGGGAACTCTCTCCCTGGGTTCTGAGAGCTGCTCCAGCAGAACTGTGGAACCTGAGGAGGGAGTGGAACCTGTGGAACCTGCGATTTGTAGCCAAGTCACACAGAAGATGTGGGCAACCTGGAGCCCTGCTTTCTGCTGTGATTGGTGTCTGAAGTGGGGACAGTCTTCTGAGACTGAGCCCTTAACTCTGGGAGATTTGATGCTTTTTCCACACAGATGGTGTAAGACAACCAGCTGGTGCTGGGGAATTGGTTGGTGTGGGGAAAACCCCACACATTTTGGTCACAGAAGTGTTCTGTCTTGAGTGTGAGTACAGAGAAAAACAATTCGTGTTTCCTTTGCATCTGTTGTCAGGAGAGGAGTGCTGATGGTAGCAGAGGCTATCTGCTTATCACGAAACACTGTGCACTCTGGCAATCAGAAGTTTCCATCAACCAGCACTTCCTCCCACACTTCAAGAAGATTGGAAAAAATAATCTTCAAGCAATGAAAATGTTAAAGAAATATTAAATTGTGCTGTATAAAATATAGTGTTACATTTTACCCTACCATTTTCAGTGCATATTCAGACTTCGGCACCTAGATGCTTCCACCCTCCCACCTTGTTGTCTAGATTGTCCCTTCCAACTTTCCACAGAGAAACTAGAGGCTGTAGGACAAGAACTGGCTCTCCCCTGCATCCTAGACAAACTTGTACCTGCCCAACACTTCACTTCTTCCCCCAGGGAGAGACAGTTCCCTCCTGCCCAGTGGGCAGCTGGGCTCTGCGGGCAGCTGGGCTCTGCTCTTGTCTTCGGATTTCGTCTCCTCCCCTTTCTTCAGAATCTAGAATTGTCGTTTGTCTCCTCCCTCACCTGCATCCTCACCTTCGGCCCTCATTCTTTCCTCTTAGATCACACACAGGCTGAGATACCTCCCATCTTAAGAAGGGACTTTCAAAAGTCATTTTACCAAAAACCATGCACACTCAAACATTTATTGCAGCACAAATTACAGTCACAAAGATGTGCAATCAACCCACAGGCCCATCAAACGTATGAGTGGATTAATAAAATGTGGTACATGTGTCCCATGGAGGACTACTCGGCCATTTAAAAAAATTGGTGTAACAACCTGGATGGAAATGGAGACCATTCTTCTAAGTGTGTATATTATAAGAATGGAAAAACAAACACTATGTGTGCTCATCATTAAACTGGAACGCATGGATCAACACCCACGTACACATTCAGTAGTAAAATATTGGAAAGCAAGCAGGCGGGGGAGCGGGTGTTGGGAGATTGCGGGGTTGGGAGATTGCGGAGTTGGGGTAAATCTCCACCTAACGGGTACAAGGCAGCACACCATCTGGGTCATGGGCACACGTACAACGTTGACTAAAACTGTCTAAAAGCAATTCATGTAACCAAAACTGTGTCCCCCCATAATATTCCGAAATTTAAAAAAAAGAGAGACTTTTTAAACAGTCCCCTCAGCTGTCACTCAGTGCTGCTTTCCTTTCACAGACAAGCTTTTCTCCAAAGAGTAGTCTTCACTCACCCTCTCTCCTTTTTCATTTCCTGATCGCTGCTTATTCCCACTGTCTTCAACTGTCCCCATGCCAGGAAGCTGCCTGCACCTAGATTTTAAATTGCTCAATTCAGCCCATGCTTTAGTGTTTCGATCTCACTGTACCGACGCAGTTAACTCTTCCTTCTCAAACTGTCTCTCTGGATTTCTAGGATACTCCCCTCGGCGGGGTTTTCACCTGCCTCTTGAGTCGCTTGCTTGTTCTTTATTTTCTTCCTTGTCTGGGTTATTGAATATTTTGTTTTTAGTTTCTTCTCACTTTTCTCCCCTCAACATTTTATCATAAAAATTTTCAAATTCTAGAAGAGTTGGAAGAATTTTGCCGTGAACATCCCTGTTATGTCTGGTCTTTCTCTCCTCACGTTATCCCTCTCACAGCCACTCCTGCCCCACAGATCCACATGAGCACAGGCCTGAGTCCAGACCTGCCTATTCCAAAAGGATTTTTCTACCACAGTGGCCCAGAGGCATCTCAAACCCAATGTCCCATGGTGAAATTGAAGCCACCGTTCTGGATTCACCCTTTGTTTTTCCCTTTACTGTACCACTCTTTTTTTTTTTTTTTTTTTTTGCAGTTTTTGGCCAGGGCTGGGTTTGAATCCGCCACCTGTGGCATATGGGGCCGACGCCCTACTCCTTTGAGCCACAGGCGCCACCCTACTGTACCCCTCTTTCAGCACCAAGTCTTGCTAATTCTGTTTCTTTACCACATCCCCACTCCGTCCACTGCAGCCCTCCTGCTTTCCCGTCTCAGCTTCTCTTCCTGCAGGCACCTTGGTCGTCTCACATTCACTTGCTACACAGCTGCCAGAGCTTGTTTGTGAATGTACCTGCCATCATTTCAATTCCTTGCTTAACAGCATTCAGGTTTAAGTCCTAACTCTTTAGCCCTCTGTGATGACCAGGTAGCCTCAGTGTTCGCCACCCTTTCTCTGGAACGTTAGGAACCAGGCTTCATAAAGTCACTGAACTTTCACAGAAAATGCCTGTGTTCACACTCTGCTGACTCTTCTCACTGGCACCTTTTCCCTTACTTTTTAATCTGATTGTTGTCTTCCTAAGTTCTGCCAATTTTTCTGAGTTGTCTTTTAAGATCCAGTTTATATCTGACCTTCTCTGAGACTTCCCCAGCCTCCTGCTCCTACCATTCCACCACCTCTGGCCTGGGTTGCGACGTCCCTCACAGGGCCTTCCCACAGCACCTTAGCACCTCAGGTTCTTAGTTATTAAATCAGTCACGCAGGAAATATTTGAAGGCTGACAATATACCTAACACTGTGCTAGTGATGGGAATATAGCAGTAAATGAAACAGAGCTCCTGTTACCACGGACTTCCCACATCCACTGGGATTTTGACCAGCAGAAGGAACAAGCATGAAAAAGTGTGTGCAAGGTGTTCAGGGAACACTTGGAAGGGGCAAAAGCACTGAAGAGTGCGGATGGAGGCTTGAGGAAGATGCATCTAAGACTAGAAGGGAGATGAGCTCTAAGCTCGGGACGGGAATGGTGAGTGATGGAGGGGCTGGGGAAGATGGTGGGGGAGGGAACGTGGGTCAGCTGTGGGTTAGTTAGAGCCTGGCTCATTCAGGGTAGGGAGTGTCCCCCATGCCGGCGTGACACAGACTAGGCCCTCAGGGACGCTGGTTGAGTGAAAGAATGACTGAGTACATGAGCAGTGGAGGTCGAAAACCGAGGGCCAGACTGGAGCGCCTCGGATGAAAACGAGTTTGGATTTTATTCTGAGGACACTCTGTTAGTGCTCCATGGAAGAAAGACCTTAAGTAAGAGGTGACACAGTAAGATGTGAGCTGTATAAGGATTACTCTGGGTGAAAGGAATACAAGGGGAGTAAGAGGCAAGTCTAACAGCAGGTGAGCAATTAGGAGCCTGGGGTGGCCATGGAGGTCAGAGATGATGGTGGCCTGAGAAAAGGACGTTTAATTGGGATGCAGAACAGCTGGGATGCAGGACTGTGCTGAGAGATTAAGGAGTCGGGGCAGAGGACCTGGTGATTGATTGTCAGAATGAGGATGAGAACGGAATCATGGATGCTGAGTCTCTGACTCGAGCAATTGTGGTAGGAAACAGTCTGGGCATGGTGGCTCATGCCTGTAATCCTAGCACTTTGGGAGGCTGAGGTGGGAGGATTCCTAGAAACCAGGAGTTCAAAACCAGGCAAGCAAGAGTGAGACCCCATCTCTATGAAAAAAGAAATTAGCTAGTCATGGTGGCACGTGCCTGTAGTCTCAGCTGCTCATGGTCTCTATGAAAAAAGAAAAATTAGCTGGGCTTGGTGGCAAGTGCCTGTAGTCCCAGCTACTCAGGAAGCTGAGGCAGGAAGATCCCTCCACCCCAGGGTGGGTGGTTGCTGAGAGCTATGATGAAGCCACCGCTCTCTAGCCAGGGTGACAGAGTGAGACTCTGTCTCAAATAAGAGGCAGGAAGCAGAGGCAGGTAGAGTCTTTCCAGGGCTAAGGATGGGCTGTGAGGGAGATGAAGGTCCAGTTGTGAACACCCTGAGTTTGGGGCATGCACTGCTGCTGGCCCACTTGCTCACGGATGCACTTGCCCTGTGCTGCTCTTGGTCACAGGGGCTGACTTGCTGGCTCCGAGTCCCAGGCCAGTGTCAGTGGCTTGCAGCTTGGTCTGGGGATGAGCAGCGCGGAGGAGGGAAGGGCGGAGGTTACTCCCCTCCTCTTTGCCTCGCCTGGTGTCTCTAGCAATGGCTGCTCCTTCTCCACAGCCCGGGCTTCCTCCTGACAGGCTTGTCCTGGCCCTGTGCAGTCACCCTTGTGTCCTAGTGACACAGCTGCCTTCCTTTGTCCTGCCCTTCTAGGGGTGATTGTGACTTCCTGGTTTTGCTAGACCAGGGCTCCTTAGTCTCCTGTTGGGCTTCTCAGCACACACCCCTGAACAGCGTTTGGTAAACTCTCTTTGTTTCAAATACTCAGAGTGGCTTCTGTTTCTCAGAAAGACATCCCAGTGACAATATCTGAAAAGCAGCTGCATCCATGAAAGTTCTGGGCAGCTCAAGTTTAAACCACAGTTTCTTCTCCAGGGGACAATTGTCACCTTACTTGGGTCCTGCACCGTGAGAGACCCTTGCTTGTAGAAATTGTCTTCTCGGCTCGGTGCCTGTGGCTCAAGCGGCTAAGGCGCCAGCCACATACACCTAAGGTGGAGGGTTCGAATCCCCAGCCCAGGCCGCCAAACAACAATGATGGCTGCAACCAAAAAATGGCCGGGCATTGTGGCGGGCGCCTGTGGTCCCAACTACTTGGGAGGCTGAGGCAGGACACTCACTTGAGCCCAGGAGTTGGAGGTTGCTGTGAGCTGTGATGCCATAGCACTCTACCCAGGGGGATAGCTTGAGGCTCCGTCTCAAAAAAAAAAAGAAAAAAGAAATTGTCTTCTCTCTCTCCATTTTCCAGGGTCCACTCAGCACCTGGCACAGAGTACGTGCTCAGAAGTTTATTCAATTAAAAAAAAATCAATTGATAAACCCTAAGCACTGTTTTTAGAGGGTTTTAGTTAGCAGATGCGTTTTAACAGTAAAACCGAACTTGATCAACCCAAGGATGCTCAATCTTAATACACATTCTGAATCACTGAATATTTGTTAATATGTGCAATTTTATTACCTTCAGGATTGTCATAATACAAATAAATGGACAACACTTAGTTACCCTAGATGTTAAGTCATTCATGGAGTAGATAAGAGTAATTAGAAATCGCCGTAGCTGGGTAAATAACTGTGTCTAGAAAGGGCACTGCTCAATAAACTGAAGATAGCAGGTTTGTTTAAACGGGTTAAACATTCCCCCAACTCTCCTAATCCTGTGTACACAATGCAGTTCCCTGGAAATTATCAGCAGAGGTAACCTCGGCCCCAGTCCAGATTACAGGATCTGAGCTGTGACTAAACACACAGGTGTGGCACACAGGACACTGTGAAGTGTTCACGGCCCAGAGGAGAGTCAGGTCTGCCCGGAGAGTTGGGGATCAGGTGCTTTGCTTCTGGCACGGGGTGGGGGTAGGGTGGGGAGGAACCACATTGGACTCTGGGAACTGTGTTTATGTCAGATACTGCTGCATCTGTGCCGGGGAGGGGAGAAATGAAGCCAGCGACGGTCTCAGCTTTTCCTCTGCCTTCCGGTGCCTTCCTCCTGCCTCCTGCATCAACAAGGGAAGCTGCAGGGAGACGGTGGGGAAGACAAGCCTTGCCACCTTCCTTTGAACAGCAATGACAAATCTTGATTTTAGAAACACTTTAACTTTGCAAAAAAAAAAAAAAAGAAGAAGAAGAAGAAGAGGAAAAAAACCCAACCCACAGATTGTTCACAAAACTCAAAAATATAGATTAGAAAAAAGGAAATGAAATTAAATGGTTGCAAATTCTGCTATGTAGAAGCAAGCTCCTTTGACATTTCAAAATAATCTTTATAAAATCATTGCCATGCAAATATCTATACTTAAAAATATCTTCACATTAAGCTGTTGTTCTATAACTCACTTTTTTCATGCAAAAATGTTACACACTTTCATGTCACTAAATGGTTGTACTTTTAATAGTGGTATAGTATTCCATTTTATAATTTCACTGTAAGAATTTATTTAACCAGTTTCCCACTGAGAAACATTTGATCAGCTCCAATTTTTCACTACTGCATACATATGATGAATCATCAGCAATTTATTTTTAAGGTGAATCTTTAGGCACTTGTAATGCGAGATTGGGACAGGCCAGAGGAAGAGTGGATATGAACAAGCCCAAGGGAGGGAAATGTTTTATGAATTGAAATTGCTGTTGATACATAAAAGACATCAGTTAAGAGGAGTGGGGAGAGAGAGGGATGGTGTTGGGGGCTAGAAAGTGAGAGGATGAAATGACAGGCAAGGAGAGAGAGAGGGACACAGTCGGAGGGCAGAGAGAGGGAGAGAGAGGGACACAGTCGGAGGGCAGAGAGAGGGAGAGAGAGAGGGGGACACAGTC
>NW_003852476.1:6554079-6570718 GCF_000181295.1 Otolemur garnettii | reverse complement strand
GGGAGAGAGAGAGGGGGACACAGTCGGAGGGCAGAGAGAGGGAGAGAGAGAGAGGGACACAGTCGGAGGGCAGAGAGAGGGAGAGAGAGAGAGGGGCACAGTCAGTCGGAGGGCAGAGAGAGGGAGAGAGAGAGGGGGACACAGTCAGTCGGAGGGCAGAGAGAGGGAGAGAGAGAGGGGGACACAGTTGGAGGGCAGAGAGAGGGAGAGAGAGAGAGGGACACAGTTGGAGGGCAGAGAGAGGGAGAGAGAGAGTGCTAGAACGGATAGAGAATCAAATAATGATCAAAGATGTCAAAATAATTTTAAAAATAGTTCTGTAATGATTACCATTCCTGTGATATATCCCTGAATGAATGAAGATGATTGCCCTGACCCTGGGAGGGATTTCATTTGGTCATCACAAGATAGTTAAGGAGTAACCTTTTAAAAACTCTGAAATAATGAACAAATAATTACAAAGTAACTTTGTTCTGATTTACTTACCAGATACACGCATCTGTGCATACATATCACGTTAAACATGGTCTTATGAAAAATATCTTAGGAAATCATTTTCTAAACTCTTGCCCTCGTATTATGGGTTCTCTGACAGTGACTGACTTGCCTTGTGTTACAGCCCCAGAGAAAACAAAAGAGGAAGGAGTTAGTTTCTCTTTCCTCCTGCTGTTCTGCTGTTTCCTGTTTCAGAAAAATTAAAATACAGCGTGGGCAGCCACTTTCTCTTGAAAATGATTCTTTGATGTACTTGGGTGTAGCATGGGAGCTGGAAGATGGCCTAGATTATGACAGTTCCATGTCTCACATATACTAGTGGGGAGCAATAAAAATTATTTGTGTAAAGAACATCACTTAAACAGTGCACACATTACAATGCATTTCAGTTTTTTAAAAAATCAACTCATATAAAGAGATGAACAGTAATGACTTATATCAGTGGGAAGTTATGGGACACAAATGAAATTATTAATGTGAAAGTGTTTGGTCAACTCTAAAGGTCCTCATAAGTTCAAGGTCTTTTTATTTATTTATTTTGGTAGTAAATAATTCAAAAGTTTAATTTGCTATTTCCTGACATATTGACTTTTAAAAGCAGGACTTTATAGATTGTCCATAAAATAAGAGGAGTGTTAGATTTTCTTTATTTGACATACCACACAAACCACACTAAAATGGCTTTCAGTAAATAAAGGGCAGCATTTTATGACCCAGGGAAATTAGATGGGCAGAGTGAAGATCAAAAATACTAAGTAAACATTACTACCTTCTCTCCAGCCCTCACCTTGAACACCTGATGAACACCAATTAAAACTCCAGTGAGTCTTGTTTGGTTCTGAGACAGTGAGGGGATTTCCCCAATATTTAACTATATTCACATAATCAGTTATGTAAATCTTAATATAAACCAATCTTCAGTAGATTTTGGGATGGCAGTTTTGTGAAAAGGTGAACATCACTAATTAAATCTAATCATATCTTTAGAACAGGAGGACAGGGATGGCATTTACTGAACTGGAGTCACTATCAAGATCCAAAAAACCCAATCCTATTCATTTAACCACAAGCCAGTCTTAGTTAAATCAGGACTGTCCAACAAAAATATTCTGTCACTCATTCATGGTCTGAATTCTGGTAAATGAGACTGATCAAATTATGGTACACATAAAAAAAGCAGTGAGATATTTCTCTTTTGTAATAAATAAGGCAGTGGCCAACTACTTCTCATTACCAGCTTTTTGGAGACATGCTAGCAAGTCTGCCCTTTGTCCCTTCTTCTTAATGCTGGTGAAGATCATTTTTTTCCCCAGGGGAAATGTACTTCTGGGGATTCTCCAAATACTCCATCAGGGTATCCCCTCCCCAGGTTATGCCTTTGCTCTCACTGGAGTCTGTGTAAGAGGAGCCAGTGGCCTGACCTGTCTTCTGCCCACAGAGACCATGGGGATTTGGCCCAATCTCGTGCTTGCCTCCCTCTTCCACCGTATGGCCCTGGGCACTTCTCAACAAAATCTTCTTGCCTTTCTCAATGTCACTCATGTTTAATTTGCTCTCTGATGGCTGACAGTACGCCCTCTCCCAAAGTCAAGGTCTTTTTAGTTATAAGAACGCTCTTACACTCTCCCGTCTATACAACCTATTCAAAGACAGACATTTCTGCTTCTTTCCCACACCAGGGGGGTGGGATGGAAGAACATGGCCACACATGGCCTTGCCCTTTGGTGACTCCCAGGGTACTCTGTTGGACAGACAGAAAAATTAGGAAAATGCTTTTCCTTTGTCAAATTTATAAGAAGTGGCTGGGTTTCCTTTCTTTTGACTGAAGCAAACAAAACATAAAAAAACCTGCTCAAGGTTGGGTCACATTGTTAATCCCATCCTGTGTGGACGTCTTGTGTCACTGACACAGACAGAGCAAAGAAGGGAGAGGGTGGGTCACTGCTTATTTTTAATTTCTTTTTTAAGATATAGGGTCTGTGCCTCAGATTGGAGAGCAGTGGTGCGATCATGGCTCACAGCAAACTCAGACTCCTGGGCTCAAGCAGTCCTCCTGCCTCAGCCTCCTGAGCAGCTGGGACTACAGGCATGTCACCACACACCCAGCTTTTGATTTTTAATTTTATTTTGGAGAACAGTCCTTGCTATGTTGCTCAGGCTGGCCTTGACCTCCTGGCCTCAAGCAATCCCCTGGCCTCTGTTTCCCAAAGTGCTAGGATTACAGGCATGAACCACCACACCCAGCCTCGGTGACCAGGTCTAAAGCTCTTGGGGGCGCTTTCTCGTTAAAGCACTAATGCCACATGCCAAGTTAAGTTCAGCATGACTCAGCAAGGTGAGTCACTTAGTACCATCCACCCCAGGAATAAGGGAGCTTGTCCAATCGCATGATGGAGAAGAACAAGGGGCGGCAAAGCAGACAGCATGCTCCAGTCAGTCCTGTCATGGACAGTGGGTGGAGCAGGTCCCAGCGAGGGCAGCACAGACCACCAGGCGTCCTCGTGATGCCCTGCTCCACCAGGTTGCCTCGTGTCCAGCTGAGAGAGTGCCAGCCACCTCTGCACCCTCTGCAGACACCCTCCCTAGACAGGACCTGACTGGATCTTCTGTTGGGAGAGGACTCTGATTCCGCCCATATTCCTGGCGTTTCTTTTTGCATTAGGGATTGATGCGTTCCACATACCAATGAGTCCAAGCTATCTTAAGTGAAGAAAAAGCTCCAGTCCTCACCATCACCAAATACCCGTACTGGTCTTTCTTTTCCTAGTATCTACATGTAATTTAGTACTTTCTTTTCTGAAAGCATGGTGCTCTTGTGTAATTTGTTTGCCGTATCATTCTGAAATCTTTTATGCATGTGTTTACACATCCTGTTGTTTGATATGGGCAAGCCAACTTACTATAATATATGTTTTTCTTTGTTCTTTTGGAAAAAAGAGACATTAAATATGAAAGACACATTTAAGCTGTTCCAGTGTGTAATGCAAAAGATGCTGTTAAAATACTTTAATATTATTTTTTGCAGTTTTTTTAGGGGGGAGCCAGAGCTGGGTTTGAACCCACCACCTCTGGCATAAGGAGCTGGAGCCCTACTCCTTTGAGCTACAGGCACCACCCTAAAATACTTGAATATTATATGAAGTGAGGGAATTCCAAAAACCTGCCTGCTTTTTGTTTTCATTTATATACATGTGTATTTACACACACACACACACACACATATATTTTGATACGGTGACATGGGACAGGAGAGAAAGACACACTTGACTGTCTGATTGGTGAACCATCTCTTTACTCCCTTTGAAAGTTGTAAAATTGGCCAATTCTGATAGTGAGTGGATTTGAGGAAATTAATATCTGTGCTCAGCTTTGTGTTCCAGAGAAGTTATAGAGTCAGATCTAAAAAAATAATATCTGAGATTGCCTCAGTAATTCTGGCATGCAAAATTTCTCTTGGGTTTTTGGTAGGAGCTTTGCAACCTGGGTGATATTACTCATGGGTACTTGTGGGTTTAGCTCTGAATGTGAAACGAATACCAGTCGGTAAAAGTATTTTTTCTTTTTCTTCTCAGAAGTTTTAGTTCACAGCTCAAAAATCACTCTGATCTCCTCCCTGCCTTGGGTTCTAGGTATCCCTTGATTCTACGTTTGTATTTCCGTCCTTCATTCCCAGGAAATTTCGCGGAGATTTTGGAATGCCTTCTGCACAGACTCCCTCCCTCCCTAGGGACTGGGAGATTTTGCTTCTTTCCGCCTCTTCCCCTTGATCTCCACAAACACACAGCGACGTGGGTCGGCTCAGGGGCAGCCGCCGTGGTAGATGGCACACGGTCTAAATTCCATCTACACTGATTTCTGATCTCTTTGGAAATGTAATCCTTGAGAAGCCCACCCAGGCTTTCAAATGCAGGACAGTTTCAGGTTCAACATGGTTCCTCTGAGGTTGTTACTAGGAAATAACTTGAGCAATCAAGTCTAGTCATCATCATATCCTGACACCCCACCAGAAAGATAAATTACTTCCTGTAAGTTATGACATTTCATCTCCACCCATGGCAGTTCATTATATTACCCAGTTACTGTCTCAGTAAGTAGTGTCTGTGAAAACACAGTAGACCAGCTGACCGCCTCCCTACCCTGACCAATTCTTTAAGTTGACCTAATTTTCACAGACTGGACATGCATCACATGTAGGTATCAGTACAGTAGGCTTAGTTCCTGATGTTGACCACCTGCTGACCGGGTGCTAGCCAGTTTGTTACGGTCCCTTGGGTGGTCAACTTACAGAGACTACTGTAGATGAAAGGGATTCAATCTGAAATGTACTCACACATATTCTCCTACATACAATATTTAAAAATAAGTAAACTCAGCCTTTTCTCCCTTCAAATATGTCAATTACCAAAGCTTCCTATGGTATCTCCATTCTAAAATCAGAAAGCTATTTAATCCATTCTCACATGTCTGGATAGACTCGTTGGCATTACGCTTGCTGGTCTTCAACAAATGTGTCCAAGGCTTCCTGCTACATCTCTCCTTTACCTGTGGCTTAGTTTTTTTCTCTAACAATTGAACATATTTCATTCAGAGTATTGGGCCAGTGACTGGTTCCACCTGAAAGAGTAGAAAAGAAAAAGATTTTCCAGAGCAAACTTAATAGGAACAATTATAATTTAATTTGGAAATTGTTCTTAGATCCCACAATATCCAAGCAACAATTACATGCTATAGCAATTCTGCAGTAGCACTCTAAGAGGTGGCCTTATAAATCCTTTCCAATGGTTTCATATAACCTTGCTGTTCCTTCTCCACCCTTCTAGAAAAAAGAGCTCAGAAATGAAACTTTCACAACTCCCTTCTAGTAACTGTGCATTGATCCCAGTTGAGGCAACCTGGCATTCTCTCCATGTCACAATGACCCAGGCAGTGGTGCATATCTTAGGATGGAGAGCCAGGTCACTTAACATATGGCTGCGTTTTCTCCTTCTCTGGTCTGACGAGTTGGACAGGCCCACACACGCCGCAGCTGAAGGTGCTTCTTGGGTGCGCGGTCGCTCTCTGTCTGCCTGAATCTTCTTATGGCTTTGCCATGTCCAAACGAAAGATGTAGCACTTCCCTGTAATTATGCTCCTTTTGAAAATATATCTTTTGTGCTTGTGGTTTTCTGTAATTTAGCTGCTTGGCCGTTCATAAAATCTTTTATACTTTAAACCAGATATGCTATTTATTTAGGGCCAATGTATTCACTTTGGTAATATTTGTCATTAATGTTTTTCTTGTAAAAACAGTGTTTTTGATCTTAAAGAGAATCTATCTAGTCTATTCCTCTCATTTCAGTGTGGGAAAACTGGGCCCAGAGAAACTAACTGAGCTCTGAGGGTAACAGACATTGGAGCAGGTGACAGAATTGAGACCACAGCCTGGGTCCTTCTGATTTCTGATTCAGAGCTTTTTCTCTGGGGAGAAGAAATTCCCATCACCTTATGTCTTTTATCACAGGGTTTCCAAAATCTTACCAGCAACTTAAATAGTGGTTAATTTCTCCTCTGTTTGCTGAGATCATAGCAAAGTTTTCTAATGATTTAAAACTTGGTACAAGGAGGGGTGGGCTTTCTTCTACTCGAAAGTAGGAGCACCATTTTTCAGACTCACTCTTCTAGAAGCCTCTAAAAAAGAAGCAAAATATTAAAACTTGAATGAATTTGGCATTAGATGACTTGCTAATAATCGGTCTGGACCTGTACTTAGAATAGCTGTGTTCAGATTTCTTTTTCTTTCACTAATAATAAAATGCAAAGCCTTGCTTGAAGCTAATTAGAAGGGATTTCAGAAAAGTACAAGCAAGTGCTCCGTATTAATGAATTCATCTGCAAAGTGGGTAGAACACACCCTTCTAAACCATCATCACCAAAACTTTTATTTTTGTTTGTGAAAATGCTCCATTTAAGAAAGATCTTTACTTAAATTAGTATCATATCTAAAAACAAACTAGTAGAAAAATCAAGAAATAACTAGCAGAACAATCGGTAAAATCTTCTAGGTAATATAAAAGGGAAATCATTCCCAGAATCTTTTTGGTTAACAGAATAGAGTGCTTTCTGATCTGCCATGGTTAGTGCTAACCATCATGCCTAAAATTTCTTCCAAAGAGTCTTAAATAAAGCTCTCAAAAAAGCAGCTATTTTACTTGGGGGATGGGATTGTCACTACTACTGTATCTGGATTAATGTATAGCTAGATTAATTGGGCAATAACCATCTTAGAAAGCAGGAGCAGGATCCCAGTGAGTTTGGATGCAACTGCGGTGAGTTCAAGTGTAGACAGGAAGGGTTAGAACTGTGTTTCCCAAACATTAGTCACTTGCCGATCACTTTTATGATTTTTTCCCACTTCTGATTATGTACCATTTATACATTCCTTAGTCATATTTTAAACTGATTCAATTAAAAACTTAAACAGGAGGAGACTTTATCACTCCCGTACACAGGAAACCAGCACCATTTGCCACAGAGTCATTGTGAAAATGCAAAAATAAAATTCCAACAATGTTATTAGATTTTAGTTACATACCATCACCTCTGAAAGCTGTGATCCCCAAACATGCTATCTTTTATTGTTGAAAGTTAGAGCAGTGAACACCAGAGGAGTGTTAAGTGTGTGCTAACCTCAAACAGAGAGACCTTATTCTTGAGATAATCAGAAGAACTAAAAGAAAATTGGAAAAGAGAAGACCTGTCTCTGCGATGCTGTCTCCAGCTGTTCTCTCCCATCCCACCCCACGCTAGGCCCTGGGGCCTCTGTGCTCCTCTGCCCATGGTTGAGCCCACTTCTGCCTCGGCGCCTTCCCACCTGCTGCGCCCTCCACTGGACAGCTTCTCCCCAGATCGGTACAGAGCTCATCTCTCAGAGGCCACTGGACTTCAGATGCATCTTCTCTGACTGACCACAGGCAGCAAAATCACCCCTCATTCATTCACTCTTTCAGTCACTCAGGTGGTCGGGCAGTGCGGGCTGACTTCCACCCCAGGGCGTCTGTTCTGCTTCCTTCCTTCTCTTGACCCTGTTTCTTTCTGAATGCCAGGTTCTCTCTGATATACAAATAACCAAAACAAGTAATTTATTTTGCTTTTATTTGCTAAACAATATTGTTTAGCTTGTATGTGGGATAAATTTTTGTTAAAAAATGTGAATATGCAAAAAATACAGAAGAATATACAAAATATTATAACTGGTTAATCTGCAGGTAGTGGGAGTTATGGTAATTTTTATTTCCTTTGCTACTTTTCTATATTGACTGATTTTATTCCCAGCAAAATCAGTGAAAGATTACAAAAATCTCTGTTTTTATAATCAGAGAAGACAATGGTCCTAGTTTCAATACAAATTCTCAGTACATTATACTTTGTCCTAGGGAGCCAGTAGGAATAGGGGTACAGAGACAAGCCTTGCTTTGGTGATCACATTTATTTTGTTGCATAAAACAATGCACAAAAATGGCATCCTCATAGCTCATAGCAACCTCACAATCCTGGGCTCCAGTAATCTTCCTGTCTCAGACTCCTGGGTAGCAGGGAATACAGGCACTTGCCAACATGCCTGGCTAATTTCTCTGTTTTTGTAAGAGATGGGGGAGGGGAGTGGTCTTGCTCTTGCTCAGGCTGGTCTCCAACTCCTAAACTCAAGCAATCCACCCACTTCAGCTTCCCAGAGTGCTAGGATTACAGGCAAGAGCCACTGCACCCACTCTAGGTGAATAAATTTGATGAGAGAAAATCTAGTCTACAAAATCAGAGTTTAAATCCTTAATTCTAGGCAGCTATTTCATAAGTGGTTTTCCTTGGTCATTCAAGGTGACCATGGGTCATATGGGGTGACGTGGAAAAAAAAATTTAGAGCTCATCCGGGTTCTGTCTCTCAGATGGGAGGTCTGATATCTTTCCCCTCCTGTTCTATAATACTAAACATCTTGAGAAGCCTGTCTCACATCCTCTCTCCCTCCCTGCCCCAAATTCTGCATAAAGAAATACAGTGCAGGCTAATGATCCAAACGAAACTAAAATCTGTTAAATTAATAATTCCGTTCTACCAATTAAAAATGTATCTGGCACTTACAAAATTGAACCAGAGCGCTCTGTATATTTTTAATACAGGAAAACATTAGTGAAACAGATGTGTCATCTTCGTTTATGTATTTCTGAGTGAGGTTCATTTACGCTCAGTGAAAAGATAGCATTTCTGGTACTTTCTCCTTTCCCAGCACAGAAAGCTTAATCTGCTTTCTGAAAATGATTCTATTTAGGCAGCAAATCCTACATTGAGAATTGTTCCAGATCTCGAGTTATGTAACTGAACAGATGGCGTTCGTATGTCTATGACATGTCGGCCTGCGATCATGGGCAAGCCGAGGAGCCGGCGGGAGCCGTTCAGGGGAGGGGCAGCAGCGCCAGGGCCGGGCGTGGGTCAGGTGGCTCTGGCTTGGCTTCCCCTCTGCACTGCCTGGGAGCAAATTCCTTGGGATCCTAAGAGAGCTATAAACAGTCCTGGAGAAACCAGCGGTAAACTTGAATCATAAAAACAAATCTCTCCCATGGGAGAAAACACGTCTTTCAGGGAACGTCACATGGGGAAAGGCGAGATCAGGTTTTGGGCTGAAACGTTCCAACGTTGGACCTGGACGGGTTCTAATTGCACCTTGAGCTTGGAGCACAGCAGGGCAACGCTGAGAAAACCCCAGTCTTCATAGAGCTTGCAATTTGGGAGCGAGGAGGGGAGACGAATATTCACTCAGCCAACCAAGGGACGCACGAACACACACACACACACACACACACACGCACCCCGGAGTGATAAGCGCCAAGTAGAAAAAGGAAAACCACTCTAGGAAGGGAGGAAGAAGGTGTGTATGGAAAATTCAGATGGGAATGCTTTCTTAAAGACCCGGAGGAAACACTAGAGCAAACCCTGCACCAAAGCCGGGGAGAGCCCTGCGGAGTGGGGGGAACAGCCGGCTCTGGTACCTGAGCCGTGGGCGCCCGGAGCGTCCACGGAACCCCTAGATGTCCAGTGTGGCTACGCGGAGCGTCAGCGGGAGGGTCGCACAGCCCCAGGTTTGAAGCTGACGTGAGGGCAGGGCAGGCGGAGTCCTCAAGTTCATGGTCTGGAACCTGCCTTTGATTCTGAGTGAGATGGAGACCCTTAGCAGGGTTCTGAGCAGGCAAACGACGTGATCACGATTACCGGGCACCAGGACCGTCCTTCGCAGGACACACCATGGGGTAGCGCGAGGATGGGGAAGGTGTGGCGTTAACAGGCTGTTGGGATAATCCAGGTGAGAGGGACTGGGATGGTGGCAGTGTAGCTGGCGAAAAGCGGGCAACTTCTGGGTCTATTTTGAAGGTAAAATCATCAGTTGTGCCCAATGGACTGGGTATACTGTGTGAGAAGGAAAGAGCCCGGGATTCCTCCAGGTCTGGGGGCGATGCTGGAAGCAGAGAGTAGAGCTGAAAAGGGCAATGAGGAGAGAGAGAGTGGGAGGAGCGGGTCGGGGGACATGGGGACGTCGTGGGATCGATTAAGTGTGGTGGGTCTATAGACAGCCATCCAGTGAGGGGCAACTGGGTGTGAAGGCTGACGGGCCAAGTTCAGATACAGGCTAAGGAGGGGAGTCATCTCTCAGCCCGGACTTGGTGCGGAAAGCCGTGAGGCTGGACCAGCTCACCTAGAGAGGGACAGCGGGAGTGACACCAGGTGAATGAGGAGAGACTGAGGCTGGCTGAGCAGAGCCTCTGCTGAGCAAAGCTAGGCTCACTGGCTGTTAGATTTAGCGTCCAAATCGATCTTCATGGGAGCAGCTGTGTAGAATCTGGGGCAAAGGGCTTGCTGGACTGAGTTCAAGAGAAAACGCAGACACCCCACACGGGAGCAAAGACAATCCTCCACATTGCAGGGAAGGAGAGACATGGGTGGTAGGTGGCTGGGAAGACAGGATCAAGAAAGGATTTTAAAAAACGTTTTTATTAACATATATTGTATGCAGGGTGCCAAAAAGTACACACATTATAAGGAAGGGAAAAACTGCATTACATTTGTCATAATCAATGTGTACCAATAGCAAAAGACGAACACAAGTCAGTTGAGCACTTTTTATAATTGCAGAAGTGAAACGCCCTGGACTATTACAAACATAGATTTTTTTCCTTTCTTAAAACATGTATACATTTTTTGGCACCCTCTGTGTGTGATGAAAATCCATATAGACTAAATGTACAGCTCTATACTTTCACGACCAAACACACCTAGTAACTAGCACCCTTTTCAATAGAAAGAATATTACCAGCCCCCAAGAAGTCCCTGCCATTCTCCTCTCACTGTCCCCACCCAAGGGCAGCAATTATCCTGAACTGAGTTCTAAAACCGCAGACATAGTTGGCCTGCTTTTGCAGTTGGCGTGTATGGAATCATACAGTTCGGGCTCTTCTGCGTCTGGCTCCTTCGCCTCTGTTCTGTGCTTGTAACATTCACCGACGCTGTACCGGTAGTTATGGTTTGATCGTTCTTCTTGCTGTATAATAATCCACTGTGTGAGTATGCCAACATTTATTTATCCATTCCATGGTTGGGAAGCTAAGGGGTATTTTCCAGTTTTACAAATAGTGCTGCTATGAACATCTTAGTCCTTGGTGAACATGTGTGCAGGTCTCATTGGGCTTATTCTATGAGTGAAAGTGCGGGGCACAGAGTACCAGTCTTCGGGGACCTGCCAGTACGTGCAGGTTGAGGTCGAACATGACAACTATTGTACGTGCCTTCCCCTCCAACTCACCCACCCATCTGATTTGCTTCACAGGCTTGGGAAAGAGAGAGAACTCAGGATGCTTCACTGACCACCTTGCAGGTCTGAGAATAAAATAGAAGCTCAAATACCATCTTCATAATTTCATCTGCATCCTCTCAGCAGACCAGACATTGCACCAGGATCAGTAATTCCCTGGCTGTGTTAGATTTCATTGCAAATCATCTAATAAATTATCTCCAGGAAAAGCACGCTCTAGCTCAGCACTGAACTTCTAATCATAGCAACCCTAAGGAGGGCTAGTTAAGTGATGGCTGGACAGACGTCCTTGCCCTTTGTAACTATCTGTAGATATTTACTGTGTATTTCACCAATAAATTAAATAAACTTCTGTATCTAAAAAAATCCTTGGCTCGGCGCCTATAGCTCAACCGGCTAAGGCGCCAGCCACGTACACCTAAGGTGGCGGGTTCGAATCCCCAGCCCGGACCCGCCAAAACAACAATGATGGCTACAACCAAAAAATAGCCGGGCATTGTGGCAGGCGCCTGTGGTCCCAGCTACTTGGGAGGCAGAGGCAGGAGACTCACTTGAGCCCAGGAGTTGAAGGTTGCTGTGAGCTGTAATGCCACGGCACTCTACCCAGGGGGACAGCTTGAGGCTCTGTCTCAAAAAAAAAAAAAAAATCCTTTACCAATATCTATGCCCATTTAAAAGGAGTATTTGTGACTAGAATCATCCTGATTGCCAAGGGTTGTTTTTGTTTGTTTTAGACAGAGTTTCACTATGTCTCCCTGGGTAGAGTGCAGTGACATCATAGCCACAACCACCTCAAACTCTTGGGCCCAAACAATCATCTTGCCTCAGTTTTTCGTTTTTAGTAGAGACAGGGGTCTCGTTCTTGTTCAGGCTATTCTCAAACTCATGAGCTTAAGCAATCCACTGGCCTCCACCTCCCAGAGTGCTAAGATTACAAGCGTGAGCCACCACGCCTGGCTAAGGGTTGATTTCTTTATTAGAATATATCTGATTACACCTCATTGAAAAAAATTAACGGAGTTGGTAATAAGTGATATCTTTTGGTGATGTAATCTCCTAGGTAAAACTAACGTCTTCCCTATTGAAAAAAATGTACATACACTTTACTTTTTAGAGCAGTTTTAGATTTAAATAAAAGTCATACCAGATAACACCAAGATTCCCCATGAGCTCCATCTCCACCTTCTCCTGTTATGAACAATTGATGTTAGTGGTGTATGTTTATCATTAATCGCCAACACTTATACGTCACTATTAACTAAAGTCTGTGCTTTATGCAGATTTCCTTGGTGTTCTCCTGATGTCTTTTTCCTATTTCAGGATCCCGTCCAGGGCATATCACGTTAGGTACTATGTCTCCTCAGGCTGCTCTTGGCTGTGACATTCCTCAGACTTAATTGTTTTTTAGGAGTACCGATCAAGGGCCCTCCTTCACTAGGATCCACCTGATGTTTTTCTCATGATTAGGCTGCGCTGTGGGCTAGGGGAGGAAGACCACATACAGAGACATTTTATTACCTTGGATGAGGGTACATTCTATCAGCATGACTTCTGACTGCATGTTGACCTTGATCACTAGGCTGACGTTATTAGTCATGTTTCTCCACTGTTAAAAGCTAAACATTTAACAAAGTTAAACCATTTCCATACCGTACTTTTAAAGGAGGTCTCTACATATGGCTCATATACATATATAGACACGAATGTGTGTGGAAGGGGTGGGGAGTTGTTTTATCTCCTTGAGTGTGGAATATGTATAGAAATGATTTGGAATTCTTCTGCATGGGATAGTTGCCTCTTCTCCTTTATTACTAACTTTTTTCGTATTACTATAGACTCATAGTTGTTTATTTTATATTTCAGTTTATAGCTTAATATCATATTTTATTGTTCAGATTTCAGGCTTGGCCATTAAGAGCTCTTTCAGTGGGCTGCTGTATCCTGTCAACACCCCCCATCATAGTTGTGTGTGTTTGCATATTTTAAACACTTTTTTAGTTTCTGGCACTACAAAATACTCTAGGACCATCTTGAATGTGTACTGACCCAGTCCTAGAATCAGCCATTTCTCCAGGAAACCCTGCTTTTTCTTATTGGGGAATGTTAGTAGAACCAGGATCTGAACACTAGGAATTCTCCTTGCTGTGGGGGATCATTGATCTCCAGGCTCTCTGAGCTGGCAAAACAGAGAAACACGTACCCTACCCTCTGTGTGTATGTGTGTGTGTCTGTATGTATACACATACGTATTTCTGTTTATTACCATATGTATCTATGTTAAGCTAAGTCTAAGTTCATACTGGTAGCTCCAACTCTAGTTTGTAACACACGGACCAACCTTGCCCTTTTCCATTATTGTCTGTGAACTCCCATTTCTCTAGGAGAAATCTGGCTCCCACCTTGCACCATGCATTTGCCTGTTTAGTTCTAGTACACATGGATAATAGCACTGAAATAGCTACCTTGAAACCCTGTGGGAAATGACTTTATTAACTAGCGCGCATTTTCTTTTGCCTTTGGTCTTACAGATACCACTTGTTTCCAAAACGGCTTCAGTCAGCACCTTCACCTTCTACCTCCTTTAGTGAAGTTGTTTTATATACTTTTAACACACTTAGATCATTTTGTAATTTTTGCATTACACCCTAGAGTTCCCTTACCTCCTTGATAGTTTTTTTGACTAATTTTTTATTTAATAAAAAATTAATAGTAGTAGGTACTTGTAGGGTACCTGTGATATCTTGATACAGGCATACAGTGTGATTTAATCAAATCAGGGTAATTGGGGCTTGATGATTTTTGTATTTCACATATTAAGGTTTGCTCTTTGTGCTGTGAAGTTCTGACATAGAACTTGAACAGTGTCATGTAGCCACAATTACAGTATCATCCAGATGGTTTCATCACCCTAAGACGTTCCCTGTGCTAAATCTATTTAACCCTTCCTCCTTTCACTCTGAGCCTCTGGAAATCAGTGACTTTTCTAGGAAGCCATGTAACTGGAATCATGTTGTATGTAGCCATTCAAACTGGCTCTTTCACTTAGCACAGTGCACAGTTTCATTACGTCTTTTTGTGACCTGAACACTTATCTCTCTTTACCACTGAACAATAAATATCACCTCCTCTGGGTGGACCCCAGTTTGTTCTCCTATTCACCCACTGAAGAGCATCTTAGTTGCTGCCAGATTTTAGCAACTATGAATACAGCTGCTCTAAACATGAGGACGTAAATCTCAGAGCCAGAGGGTAGATACCTAGGAGTTAAACTGCTGAATCGTATGGCACTGAGTGTCCCTCCTGTGTAAGAACAATCACTCTTCATACTTCACACGCATTGTCCCAGTAATACAATAGCAGCACAAATTCTGCAATAGCAGGACAAGAGTTAGCCTGTTCAAGGGAAATTCCTGGCTCTGGCCCCAACCAAAGGCTAAGTAAAAGTATCTAAATTCTCTAACCTGTAAAAGAGAAACCAATAGCACCTATCTGAACCTACCTCTGTGTGTTGGGAGGATTTAACGACTATTTAGAGAATACTCTTCGTGAGCCAAGACACACAGTTGTTGGACAGTTTGGCCAAGAAGAGAATGTGAAATCTTTCAATTCTGTTCCTATGCTTCTTCCCTTGGAGACCAGATTACACCCAAGCCTCATTTCCCTATTTCCTAGGCCAATCTGTGGGCCTGGGTGACAACAAAGAAATTGACCTGTCAATTGACAACAGGTGCTGGTAATTTTTGTACACAGCACAGGGGAGAGATTCGCTTTTAGCCAACTAGGATGATCTAATAACCATTGACAGAAATAGTCAGTCTTTTCTCATCTTTAACTGGAATAAAAATAACAATGAACTTCATTTTAATGTCTAGGCTCTTAGTTCAATGAATGGGCTAAGTACCGAAATAGTTTAATGATCCATGAATTGAACTGCATGAACGTGAATTTCTACACTAAACTCTGGGGACGTGAAATGGATCTGTTCAAAAACAAGTTTGGGCAGTTCACATCTGGTACATAGTGTATTCAGAGTAAGGTTTAATTATTTTCAGAGGTTTCAGAACTTTGTTACCCAGCCAGAGAATGCTTATCTGCTTTATGCTAGTTTTTACCTGTACAGTTTTTGTCTCTGTGACATCATACATTCCCTCCTGTATTTTAAAATGCATTGCACAATGATGGGAACTTATCTAAGAAGGTTAATCATACCCTAATAGTCCTTGAGCATGCTAGCAGTTACCAAGAAAATTTCAAGAAGGATGTTATTTCAGGATACACCATAGTCTAGTTCACTTTTTATGATTATTCTGTTGCTTATATAAACATTGAAAGTGCAAATATCCTTGAGGACTGACAACCAGAGCCTAGTACAGGGTGTCCCAAAAGTCACCATACTGCTGTCTTTAGAGAAGAATGTAAAGTTAGCACATTGTACCCCATAAATGCATTAATGTACACAGTACACTTTAATAAAAAAATTAAGAGGAATAAAGAAAAGGTCATAATATCTAGGAAGAGTGGTTAATTGCAGCTAAATACGCCTTTATGTACAAAATATTCATGACAAAGTTTTACAAAAATTCCACATGTGTTGGCCACCTCTTTGTAGAACTTTATAATGAATATCTTATAAAGAAGGGCACAGTTAGCTACAATTTTCCCATTTTCCTTACATATGGGAAATTTTTATGAGTGATTTTGGGGACACCCTGAACAGTATTTGCAAAATAAGCCAAAGGAAAAAACCCACGCTGCTCTCACACAGACGTACACACACGTGTGTACAAGCACACGCACCTGCTCTCACACAGACGCACACACATGTGTACAGGCACATGCACCTGCTCTCACACAGATGCACACGTGTGTGGACAGGCACACATGCTGCTCTCACACAGACACACACACGTGTGTGGACAGGCACACACACTGCTCTCACACAGACACACACGTGTGGATAGGCACACATGCTGCTCTCACACAGACGCACACACACATGTGGACAGGCACACGCACCTGCTCTTACACAGATGCGCACACACGTGTGGACAGGCACACACACCTGCTCTCACACAGACACACACACGTGTGTGGACAGGCACACACAGCTGCTCTCACACAGATGCACACACGTGTGTGGACAGGCACATACACTGCTCTCACACAGACACACACGTGTGGATAGGCACACATGCTGCTCTTACACAGACGCGCACGTGTGTGGACAGGCACGCACACTGCTCTCACACAGATACACACGTGTGGACAGGCACACGCACCTGCTCTCACACAGACACACACGTGTGGACAGG
>NW_003852476.1:6549873-6553880 GCF_000181295.1 Otolemur garnettii | reverse complement strand
ACACACGTGTGGACAGGCACACGCACCTGCTCTCACACAGACACACACGTGTGGACAGGCACACGCACCTGCTCTCACACAGACACACACGTGTGTACAGGCACACGCCCCTGCTCTCACACAGACGCACACACGTGTGGACAGGCACACTCACCTGCTCTCACACAGACACACACACACACGTGTGGACAGGCACACGCACCTGCTCTCACATAGACACACACATGTGTGGACAGGCACACACACCTGCTCTCACACAGACACACACACGTGTGTGGACAGGCACACACACCTGCTCTCACACAGACGCCACACACATGTGTGTACAAGCACACACCCCTGCATGCACAAACATACCTTTGTGGCAGCATGTTTGGCTCAGATGTATGTGTTGGACGTGACTGGAGCTATCAATGAGGATTATCAGGTTTTCGAAAGACTGATATCAATCATAAACACACAGCATTATCCAATTGATCACAGCCAGATTCTTGTTTGGAAAACTTTTATAGATAAAATCACACTCTAGTCACAAGAGAGAAATGTATAGATATAAATATTTTAAGTAAATGCTAATTGTGACCTAATTGTCTTTAGTAGGGAAGCATAATGATTAAACTCATCTATTGTTCTGTTTACAATTATAGTGTGAAAGATGGTTCTCTAGTGGGTGGGTTAAAAGTGTATACCTTGAATATAGGTACTGGGACTTGGAAGTATTTACTGACCTATACTCCTATCAAAGAGAGCAAGAAGCATTTATTCATTTTCTAGTTTACTTAGTGCATTTATTCTACAAATATTCAGTATTTACCACGTACCTGGCATGGAGCTTAAAACTGGGGATCAAACAGTACAATGAAGTTTGGAGGATTAAAATAGAACAGTGATCTAATTGACTAAATGTTTTTCTTTGAAGTGGAAGGCTCAGGCACATTAAAACACCCAAACAATTTTGGCTGGGTTTTCCTGTGCAACTCAATGTGTCTACACCCACTTTACACTAAGCCTCCCTTGGCATTCTTGTCTACTTTCTAACTATGATCGGCTATGTAACCCCAACAGATACGCTGGCTAGAAGTGACCCACTTAACTGCATATAAATGTAAACAATCTTTTTTGTGTTTTTTGAGACAGTCTTATTCCGTTGCCCTAGGCTAGAGTGCTGTGGCATCGGCCCAGCTCACAGCAACCTGAAACTCTTGGCTCAAGGAGCTGGGACTACAGGTGTCCACCACAACACCTGGCTAATTTTTCTATCTTTAGTAGAGACAGGGTCTCACTCTTGCTTAGGCTGGTCTTGAACTCCTGAGCTTAAGGGATCCTACCACCTCAGCCCCCAGAGTGCTGGGATTACAGACATGAGCCAACACTCCTGCTCTAAGCAATTTTAATCCAATCATTTTAATTATGCTATAAGTAAATGTGAGTCAGATAAATATGCCATTTTAAAATGAGGTATTGAAATTTAAAATTTTCTTTTGAAAACATCAAATTGAACCTAGAAATGATCGTTGAGAGTGAAATAGAGATCTCTTAGCCCTTCTTTTTCCGAATTCCTAGAAATGTTTTCCTATAGCTCATTTTTTATTTTGTGTCACAGGTAATTATTTGCTTACAGTGCTTCATTTCTATGCAATTAGATCTGCTGGACGTATTTCATTTTAATAAAAATGTTTTTGAATCACAGCCAATTTGCTGTAGGACAAGCAGATTTTGTTTTCTTACAATTTCATTAGTGAAAAATGAGGATACCAATATTGAAATGTCACAAATATGGAATTTTAAATCAAACATCTGTGTTCCCTTAAAGGAGAATATCTTTACTGAAGCTTGAGAGCCTCCATTAGTGAAAAATTAGTTAAACAGACATTTGCAATGGAAGAAAATTCCTATTCATTTGGTGAATTCTTCTTCTTTATTATTATTACATAAATTTTATTTTATTATTAAAATAGAGAAATGCATGCAATTATAAAAGCATAAGGAAGAAGACAATAAATTCTGGTTCTACTCGGCAAATGATTCTGATGTGCTTCCCTGAACCTATGATGTAACCTAAGCCCCTAGAACCCAGTTCCTAACCCTGGCTTGACAGACATCTGTTTCTCACACATGCCTGAAAAAATACTGAGCTCCCTGCATGGGGGGATCCTTTCTGGTCATTGCACTACTTTTGTCCAGGGAGCAAACATGTATTATGTTTTTAGGGTTGAGCATACTTTGGATTCTTGTAACAAAAAGGAACATCACACTTAATTCACGACCCAGGGTTGTACAAACAACAAGAAACACCTGCCTAGTACTGTAAAAAAGGAAGTAGAAGAAACAACGATCTCTTTTTTGGATGTACTGCAGCAGTAAAAAGCACAGGCCCAGCACAGAGGGAAGGGCACCTGCTCTTCTTAGTTTTGGGATTGGGATGTTTAACAATTTTGGAAGGACACTGATGGGGTGGAAGGCCCGTGCAGTTCTGGGTTTTTTCGCTGCTGATACACAGCCCTGGTACAGAAATACACAATGAACACACAAGTATTTGTTGAGTGAATGAAAGGACAACATGGAGGGCTGTGGCGGAATTCTAAGTCAGGCCTGAAGGAGGCCATATGGTTAAAGGAAATGAAGAAACTTCGCCAGAAAGGAGAAGACTCAGGAAACATAATAGTTCTCTTAGTATTTGAAAGAACTTGTCATGTAGAGGTGAACTTAGACTCACTCTAGGAGACTCTGGGCAACAAAATAAGTGACCGTATAAAGAGGAACTCACCTTTAGAGCTGCCCCAGATGGAAGAATGACCACCATAGTAACTCTGGGTCTTCACCGTTCTGATTCTTAACTAGCTCCCGTCACCAAAGCTGCTCATTCATTCACCGAAACAGCGCACATTTATACGCTCATTTCCAAACTCATCAGGTTGTATGCATTAAATGTGTACATCATTTTGTATGGTAATCCTATCTCAGCAAAGTGGTTTAAAAACAAACACCACCACCAAAAACATCCCCCCAAATCCCACCTAAATACATTTTTAAAGCACCTTCAATACACAGGTACTATATTATTGGGTTCTGGGTCAATAACAGTGACCCCAACAAACATGGCCTGTCCTCCTTCATTTTAAAAGCTGGTGAAGGAAACAAACAATAAGGAAATCAGAACTTACAGTGTCAATAGCTTAACCTGAAGTTGTGTGATCATTTTCAGAGGGAGGCAAAATGGGAAACCCTGAATCACAGTGAGGGCTGACAGTCCTTCCAACCTTGGAGACTCCAGGGACACAGCGCTTTCTCCTGTATTCCCATCTCTGTTAGCAGCCCCACGGTGACATCCAGGAGTCATTATGTTCACCTTTAACCTTTTATCTCTGCCTTCAAGTCACTGCTGAGTGCTGACTGTTTTAATTCCCACACGCACGTCACACGTCAGCCTTGTGGTTGCCGGCTGACACCCCCTCACCGGGTCCACATCTCTAGTCCGGAAGTGTGCAAGTGATAGGGTGCAACATTCCACCCTATTCTGTTCTATTCTATTCAACATTCCACCCTATTCTATTCTATTCTATTCAACATTCCACCCTATTCTATTCTTGTTCTATTGATTGTAGGTTGAAAATAAGATTCTCCTCTGTGATGGGTTGACTGATGGTCCCCCTCAAAGGTGTGTCTGTGTCCAGATCCATAGACCTTATTTGAAAAAAGTCTTTATAGACATAGTTAAGGATCTTGAGGTGCAATCATCCTCAGTTCTTGGGTGGGCCTAACTGCAATCTAAAGTGTCCTTATGAAAGACAGAAGAGGAAGCTGCAGACACAGAGAGGAGAAGGCAGTGTGAAGATGGAGGCAGCGTGAAGATGGAGGCAGGGATGGAGGCAGTGTGAAGATGGAGGCAGCGTGAAGATGGAGGCAAGGATGGAGGCAGTGTGAAGATGGAGGCAAGGATGGAGGCAGTGTGAAGATGGAGACAGGGATGGAGGCAGTGTGAAGATGGAGGCAGTGTGAAGATGGAG
>NW_003852476.1:6528953-6549407 GCF_000181295.1 Otolemur garnettii | reverse complement strand
GATGGAGGCAGTGTGAAGATGGAGGCAGTGTGAAGATGGAGGCAGTGTGAAGATGGAGGCAGGGATGGAGGCAGTGTGAAGATGGAGGCAGTGGAGCCAGTGATGTGGCATGAGCCCCAGAAGCAGAGGCCTGGAAGCGGCCACGGGGGGCTGGATGAAGCAAGGACACAGCCTCTTTTAGAACCTCCAGAAGGTGTGTGGCTCTCTTGATGTTTTGATTTCAGACTCCAGAATTCTGAGGTAATAAATTTTCATTGTTTTAAGTCTCTCAGTTTCTGGTCATCTGTTACAATAGTCTTAGGAAACTAACCCCTTATGCTCCCCACCACCCAGTACAGACAACTCTTACCAACTCTGGGTGGGGAGGGGGCAGCTATGGTGGTTTCATAGAACGGGGTGGAGAGATGAGACCATGACGGTCTATTTCTCCAGTCCTGCTCAGGAAACCAAAAGGGGACGTTTTTATTCTCCACAAGAAGAAACATTTGGAGAGTGAAGCAGCATTTTCTCTTCACTTATCACATGCAGCTCTGGCCTGGACCCTGGTCCTGGTGAGTGGTCATCTCCTGTCTCGGCCCTGCCAGAATCGTTACAGAAAAGGGCACTGTGACTCAGGGTCCCTTTGGGAATGGACATTTGTATTAAAAATAACTCCACAATCCCATTTCCACAAGTCCTCTAAATGGCTCAAAGGAAGGTCTCTTGGTGAAAGCGTTCCATTCCTGTCCTGAAGTTGGGATTCTGCCCAAGCTATTTTCGGCTGTGTTTCCAGTTGCTGCTGGCCAGTGGCAGGATGGCAGGACTTTCATACTCAGCTGCCACTTGTCATTGCTGCCCACCGCACCCATTTTCGGGAAGGCTTCTCCTCCCAGACTGACATGCGTGGGTGACAGGTGGGTGAGACAGTGAGCCTCCCTCGCTGGGGTGGGGAGGGATGGGGATTTGCATTTGGCTAGACAGGGTGTGTATCTGACCTTCCCGAAAGATAGTCTTTTCTCCCCTTTCGCCCCAAGCACAGGTGATGCAACCACTTTCTTAGGCAGCTGTAGTCAGAAATCTGTCTAGAATTCTCTACCCTGCTTTCTGCCCTGGGAAACTGCAGGGGCTCAGCCAGCGGGGGAGCCTCAGTAGGACATTGGAGGGAGGGGACTGAGGTCAGGATAGATGTCCCTGACTCCATCCCTGTGAGGTAACCTCAGGCTGGCTGCTCTACTTGACCTAAGTCTCCACCCTCTCAGTGTGATATTTCTTTGCACTGGACTCTCTCTCTGAGGCCCAGTAACTGCAGTTGACCCTTGACCAACATAGGAATTGGGGGTGCTGACTATGATGCAGGAAAAAATCCACCTATAATTTTTGTCTTCTGCCAAACTTCCTGGTAGTCTCCTGTTGGGAAGCCTTACCTATGACGCATGCAGTCAGTGAACATGTATTTTGTATGTTATACACATGTGTATTCTACATTGTATTCTTAGAATAAAGTAAGATACGAGAAAGACAATGTTACTAAAATATCATAAAGAAAAGAAAATGCACTTACAATTCTTTGCATGTATTGTATTTGTCGATATCTTCTGTTTACTCTGTGAGTCACCTGTCTGGGATGGCAGCGGCTCCAGCTAGAGGCAACGTATCAAGCACTTCAACTTGTTCTCAGGGTCAGGTCTTTTCTCCACTTTCCAGGAGCACATCCAGCATCACTAGTGGCACCTTGTACAGGGTCCTTGGTGTTGTTATTGGAGGTTTCTAGCATTGAACTAAACACAGTGAAGAATACACAGAGATCACCGTTTACTACAACACAAAATTTACAAGAGAGACAAGTGCTGCGTGGAGATGATTAGCGAGATAAGTGTCTAAGACTCAGGCATCCTCAAACTACAGCCCGTGGGCCACGTGCGGCCTGCCTAGGACATTTATCTGGCCCGTCGGGTGTTTTTGCCGCTGCCTGTCCTGCTTAGTAGCCGACTCATCCCAGGGCCTGCAGTCCGGCCCTCCAACGGTCTGAGGGACAGTGAACTGGCCCCCTGTTTAAAAAGTTTGAGGGGTGGTGCCTGTGGCTCAAAGGAGTAGGGCGCCAGCCCCATATGCCAGAGGTGGTGAGTTCAAAGCCAGCCCCGGGCAAAACTGCAACCAAAAAAAAAAAAAGTTTGAGGACCCCAAAAATGGGTACTCACTAACACTTGAACACCCCACAGTAGCAAGAGGAGGTGGCTGTGAAATTCTTGCAGAAGTACAGCGTGTACAGTTAATTTTTTCAGGTATGATTTATTTTCTCATCTTCACGTTTGCTCACGTTTCTCTACTGTGAATGCCCCATGTACGATCCATGTGTATGCGTAAGTTTTGATGAATTTTAGCTTTCTATAATAGATTTGTGTATATTTTGTGGCAATAAATAAAAGAAACTAGTTATGAACATATATTTTATGCTTTCATCACATACATTTTTCTTAAAATTTTTCCATGTTCCTAGGCTACATGGTTCATCTGGGAGCTTGTTTCAGACTGCCACAAATTTCAAAAAAATCTCCAGCATATTTATGGAAAAAAAGTTGCATATACTGCATTACTTCCCTTAGTCCTTTCAGGCAGGTGTGGGAACCACTCTGCAGTCCCCAACCTTGGATTATTGCACTGTTCTTTGAGGCTCTATTTTTTCTCACCTACACCTTTGTAAACAGTACCATTGTAAACCTTAAAATTCTCCAACACTGAGTGTGTAACTGTTTGCTGTGAGGGCTCCACTTCCAGGTTTACTTAGACTCCCATCCATTAAAAGTTAATTAACAGGAATTTTTATAGATTTCAACCCACTCAGACTTTCTTTGAAAAGACTGCTGATTGAAAAGATACAGAGGAGTTAAAACACACATGAAGTACAATAAAGTTTTCACCCCCTCCGAGAACTGGAAACACTCTCTTGATCGCAGGCCTTCCGGTTCCTCGTCTCTGGTATCTGCACCATTTCCCATTACAGAGCATCTTCCCGTCTTCTCCCGATCCTTCCTTCACATTCTCACCTCGTAACCTCAGCGTGTGCAGAGTTTGGCTTGCCAAGATGCAGACTTCTTTGTTTACCTCTGACCTAGCAGTTGCCTCTACTAATTAGGTAGACACTGGAACGTAAAGTAAATTAGTGAGCAAACGAATGAGATCATGTTTATCAAAGAGGGAGGGGAGGAAAGCAAACTCAGATTCTATTTGAAAAAGACAGAGTTTTGATGAGCGTGAATGGTGGAAGTCTGAGTTGTTTAAGAGATCCACCTGCCTATAGCACCTAAGTGGTGATACGTGTCTATGTATGTACCGTGTTTCTCAGGAATAAGACTCAAGTCCTGCAGGCAGTTAACGAGAACATTGTTGTTCTTAATCATGATGCTTCAGGACAGAGCCTGGAACCAGTGGCCTGAGTTTTTTGTACATGGCAATCCATGGGCTCTGCCTCCCTGAGGCTAGTCTCAATGTGCCTGTTTGAACTTTAAAATGCCAACAAAGCCCCCACAGCTGCTACACAATGGTTGAGTTTACTAGACTTCAAGAGATACCTTGAGTAGAACATGAGAGGACATCTGACCTTTCCTCCTGCTGTGCCTAGGCCCTAAACAGAACCTAGTGACCAAGACTTCCTTTTCTCAGAGAAATCTGGTCCAGAAGAGTAAACTGGAAAAAAGAGGGTGAAAGCCAGGTTGATGTCAGCCAATACGACTTTTATCATTAAAAAGGTCATTTATTTTAATGCCTTTGTTTTACATGAGAAAACTGAGGCCCAGGAAATTTAAGTGACCTATTTGTCGCAGAGAGAGTTGATGTGTGTTTACCTGCTGCTCTTCTTTAGCTGATTCCCTGTAGTACCAAAAATGATTTCAAACCTAGAGGCAGGTTTCTGTGTTCGTAGACAATCCTTAGGAGGGTAACTTCCACGGTAGCCTGCTAAGAAGTGAGGGTGACCACTTAACTTGTTCAAAATGGGACCACTGTGAAAGTGAGAAGAAGGTTGTTAATAACTGGGCCAGATTCTGGGATGTGTCCATAAGTAAGAGACCACTGCAGAGAAGTAGTCAAGAAGAACCTCTAGGCTGAGCCAGGAACCCACAGAGGCCCAGAAAACAGATGCCTATGTGATCAGGTCCTTGTCACAGGTGTGTTCTGAGCCTTGGCTACTAAAATATACAGAAGACGGACTCCTCTAAAACATGGTGCTTGAGGCTGAGGTTCTTTACATAATTGGAGGTTTACTGTTACCTTTAATGGGATGGAGGAATCATTTATCTCTCAAATTATAGACCATTGCTCTGCTGGACAGTTCTCAGATGCATACATCAAATTATAGGGTCAAGTTTTTTATTCTAGTACCTTGTATGAGGAACAAAAAGTTGTGGCATCAATTCCATTCTTGAGTTTTCTCTGTTCTCTTTCATTTCATAAAAAGTAGGTAAGAATACTAGAAGTCGGCTCGGCGCCTATAGCTCAACCGGCTTAGGCGCCAGCCACGTACACCTAAGGTGGCGGGTTCGAATCCCCAGCCCGGACCCGCCAAACAACATTGATGGCTGCAACCAAAAAATAGCCAGGCGCCTGTGGTCCCAGTTACTTGGGAGGCGGAGGCAGGAGACTCACTTGAGCCCAGGAGTTGGAGGTTGCTGTGAGCTGTAATGCCACGGCACTCTGCCCAGGGGGACAGCTTGAGGCTCTGTCTCAAAAAAAAAAAAAGAAAAAAAAAAAAAGAATACTAGAAGTCCTTTCACAGTGCAGGTCAGTCCCCCCATCTCTCTCTCTCTCCAGGAGCAGGGGACCAGACTATGTCGCCATTAATGCTTCTTCTATGTTTATGTCATGGGACCACTGTCACAGTCTTATGTTAATTGAAATTTCAGCCCTAAACTGTAGAAAACAGAATGGTGTTTACATTCAGTTTCTTCTCCCTAGTATATATTTAAATAACTTATTCCCATGTTCCCATTATGCAAAAAACAAGTACTCCCCAAAGCAAGCTACAGATTTAATGCAACTCCCTTTAAATACTCAAAGCATCATGCTTTGAGGAACTGGAAAAAATAGTTATTAATTTTGTATAGAAAAGAAAAAAATGCATATAGTCAAGGTTATTTATTCTTAGTAATAAAACCAAAGCTGGGGGTATCACTTGACCAGACTTCAGATTATGTTACAAGCCCACGGTGATCAAAACAGCATGGTATTGGCACAAACATAGACACGGATATTTGGAACTGAATAGAGAACCCAGAGATGAAACTAGTCTCTTGCAGCCGTCTGATCCTCAATAAACCAAACAAAAACATACACTGGGGGAAAGAATCCCTATTCCATAAATGGTACTGGGAGAACTGGATAAGCCTATGTCACAGACTGAAACTGGAGCTGCACTTTTCACCACTTACAAAACTTGACTCAAAAGTTGGATAAAAGATTCAAGTTTAAGACATGAAATGATAAAAATCCTAGAAGAAAGTGTGGAAGAAACTCTTGATGATGTTGGCCTGAGGAAAGATTTTATGAAGAAGACTTCAGTGGCAAAAGCAGCAAAAAAATAAACAAGTGGGACTTAATTAAGCTGAAATGCTTCTGCACAGCTAAGGACACAACAATTAAAGCAAATAGACAACTTTCAGAACGAGAAAGGATGTTTGCATGTTATGAATCTGACAAAGGATCGATAACTAGAATTCTTAAGAACTCAAATTAATTAACAAAAAAAGAGCAAACAATCCCATCTACCACTAGGCAAGAGATATGAACAGAACCTTCTCTGAGGAAGACAGAGAAATGGCTAAAAAACATATGAAAAAATGCTCATCAGCTCAGCACCTGTAGCTCAGTGGTTAGGGTGCTGGCCACATGCACCTGGTTTGATGGTTTCCAACCCGGCCCAGGCCTGCTAAACAACAGTGACCACCACCACCACCACAACAAAATAACTGGGCATTGTGTGAATTAGGTGCCTGTAGTCCCAGCTACTTTGGAGGCTGAGGCAAGAGAGTTGCTTAAACTCAAGAGTTTGAACTTGCTGTGAGTTGTGATGCCACAGCACTCTACCGAGGGTGACATAGTAAGACTGTCTCAAAAAAAAAATGCTCATCATTCCCAATCATCAGAAAAATGCAAATCAAAACTACCCTGAGCTATCAGCTGACCCCAATGAGAATAGCCCACCTCACAGAGTCCCAAAGCTGCAGATGGTAGGGCAGATGTAGAGAGAAGGGGACATTTTTACACTGTTGTGGGACTACAGCCTCTTTGGAAAGAAGTATGGAATATACTCAAAGAACTAAAAATAGACCTTCCATCTGATCCCACAATCCCATTACTAGGCATATACCCAGAAGAAAAAAAAATTCATCATAAGGACATTTGCACTAGATTGTTTATCACAGTTTAATTTACAATCACCAAGATGGGAAACAACCCAAATGCTCACCTACCCAGGACTGGATTAACTACCTGTGGTCTATGTATACACCATGGAACTTAATGGCTTTAATTCAACCATTAAAAAAGGAGACTTTCCATCTTTTGTGTTAACCTGGATGGAGTTGAAACACCTTCTTCTTAGTAAAGTCTCACGAGATGGAAAAGCAAATATCCAATATGTTCAATACTAATATGAAGCCAGGAGATGATCTAGTACACGTCTACATAGGAGAAAACCTCAATTAAATTCAGGACTGGGGAGGAGAAAAGAAAGAGCAGGGAGAGGGGAGAGGGAGGGAGACTGGTGTGCCCCATGTGGGAGTATACAGCACACTTCTTGGGGGCAGAACAAAACTACAACAGGGACTATACCTAACAAGCGCACACATTATAACCTAATTGTTTGTACTCTCAGATTAACCTGAAAAACAAAATCCATGGCTGCCAGGTAGAGCAAAAAGAAAGACAAGGAAGGTAAGTTTCTACCAAGGTTTTCATTTCATTTTGTTTTTTTAATAGAAGCCAACAACTCTGGTAATAATTTCCAGAAAAAGCATTATGGTCAAAAAATAAAAAACTAAGTTATCCCAATTGATGTATACTCTTCCTTAATTAATTGAACCATTAAACAATGCCATCCAATGTATCCCATATTCATTCATTTGTTCCTTTCTTCATCAATGTCCCGTACGTTCCTTGGGTCTCGTCCTGAACTTCATAAGAGGAGCATAGTTAATTTATTATGTTAATTTTTGGTGTATTTTTCTTCTGATCCATCCTGCCTATTCTAACAGAAAATAATATGGAAAATTAGATATTTTCTTTATTTGTTTTTGACACAGAATTTCATTATGTTGCCCTCAGTAGAGTGCTGTGGCATCACAGCTCATAGCAACCTCAAATTCTTGGGTTTAACCATTCTCTTGCCTCAGCCTCCCAAGTAGCTGGGACTACAGGTGCCCACCACAACATCCAGCTATTTTTTTTTTGTTGCAGTTATCATTGTTGTGTAGCTGACCAGGGCTGGTTTTGAACGTGCCAGTCTCGGTGTATGTGGCTGGCACCATAACCACTGTGCTATGGGCTCGAAGCTAAGGAAAATTAGATATTTTCTAGAAATCTTAGTGAAGTTCTTTTATGATCAAGGCAGTCAATTGTAACATCTATGTCAAAATCATATTTTCCATGTTGGCACAGGACTCTGTGTTGTCAACCGAGTACCAGTCTACATTCAAAAGCTTTCTTTTGGGAAACTTTCACCCTAACTCCTGGGTACCCTTATAACTTATTCCAACATTGATGAGGAATGACATTCTCTCTGGCCAACTCTGAATGATAATTCTTCCTCCTTCATTTCCAGTTTCTCAAGCACTTATCTAGATTGCCTTTCATTGAACAATGGTGTGGCCATACAGAATCTCAAGAATGGTGGAAAAATATTCAATGTACTCAGTACTATTGTGAAATCAATTAACAATCACTCACTTTCATATGAAGAATAGATCAAAACTATGGCCCAAGATGCAGGAGGGAGGATGGGAGGGGAGGGGGAGGTTAGATGGAGGGAGGGTGAATGGTAAGATCACACCTATGGTGCATATTGCAGGGGTACATGTCGGATCTATTAAGTACAGAGTATAAATGTCTGAACACAATAATTAAGTAAATGAGGTGAGGGATATATTAACCAGTGTGATGTAAGTGTTCCTAATTCTGCATGAAATCAGCACATTGTACCCCATAAATGCATTAATGTATACATGATCTACCTCTTTATGATTTAATCACCAAAAAAAAGAAAGAAAAAGAAAACGTCCTTTGATATTTTCCAAGGTTTCCCTTCAGAACTGATATTAAAAAGAAACAATCCAAAAGAGTTAGCTGGTTATTCTTGATTCACTAAGTTTTTTCTATGTGTTGAGTTAGAGCAGCTTCTCAGCCAGTGTCTACACATAACTACATGCCCCTGGAGAAACTCTTAGCATTATATAGACTGGAAGACAGCCCAGAATCATATTTTTCATAACCTCATTTAATGAAGAATGCTATATACAGATGAAATTTAATGTTTAAATACAAAATCATATTAATGTACAATTTCATATCCTCGATGGAATCATATTTCTATCATTTGCTCTTCTACTTTAGAAAAGAGCTTTACTCCGTCCTAATCTTCCCAAGTCTAACAGGAGGTCGGGCTGTTTCATATTTGACACTGCTGGGAAGGAATCGTGAAACCAGAGATTTAGGATTCTTGAGTTTGTGGTACTATCTAAGCAAACTGCAGTATTTCTGAGTCATTCTTTGCAAACTTTCTGGGTTTGGGAAATGAAGGCTATTGTTGGGTCACTTGTTGGCCTTAACCAAAATCCAAGTAGAGGGTCCCATAAATCGGTCATCTGCTATTAATTCTACTGTGAATAGAGGATCAGGTAAACTTTAAGGCAAGAACGTAAGTGTGGAGGTTCTTGGAGGTATGCTTTTCTATTTTCTTTTATGAGAAAACATCAGGGTTGTACTAAGAATTAAATTGTTAATATATTTTGAATCTTATTCATAGGTAGTAAATCATTCTATTTAGTACATGCTTTTCACTTAAAAATTAAATGTAGTCTCTTTAAATAATTCAATATTTGAGTTGGGAGGGATCATGGCAATAGAAGAAAGGAAAAGGACCATTTTGGAAAAGAGCCCTGTTCAAGTAATTTGATATTAACACTGTTCAGAGGGCTGAATTCTGCCAATGACTTGCCTCCTTTTCTAAATTATAGCAGTATTAAAATTATAACCATTACAATGTCCTCTTAATTTGCATTCAGATGTACTTTCTTAAATGGGAAAGAAAGAGGAGAAAGGGGACACAGGTAAAGAGGAGAAAGGGATACAGAAGGAATTAATAATCCACAACTGTGGGAGTTTTGTGGGAACTTGTTAAACTTGTGAGCATACATGTGGAACCACAGAATTAGATCATCAAAAAATAAGTTCCGTATACCATTTCACCCAATCTCTCCAATGCTGCATTACAACTTAATTTTATTTAGGATCAATATAGGAAAAGTTCTGTAGAATATCTTTATAATTTTATAAAATTGCCATTGAAGACACTGTGCTTGATTTTCTTAGGACTCTTTGGTAATTCATCCTTGAAAACAAGTTAACACTTTGAGATCTCATCTATCTCCAGTAACAGTAGCCCACATAACAAAATCCCAAAACTACAGATGTTGACATGGATGTGGAGAAAAGGAAACACTTTTGCACTGCTGGTGGGAATGCAAGTTAATACGTTTCTTTTGGAAAGAAGTTTGGAGAACACTCAGGGAATCTGAAAATAGACCTGCCCTTTGATCCTGCAAGTCCTCTATTAGATGTATATTCAAAAGACCAAAAATCACTTTGCAACAAAGATATTTACCCCAAATTGTTCATCACAGTTCAATTCATAATTGCCAATTCATGGAAGAAGCCCAGTGCCCATTGACCCATGAATGGATTAATAAATTGTGGTATATGCATACCATGGAATACTATGCAGCCTTAAAAGAGATGGAGACTTTACCTCTTTCATGTTTACATGGATGGAGCTAGAAAATATTCTTCTTAATAAAGTAGCTCAAGAATGGAAGAAAAAGTATCCAATGTAGTCAGTATTTTTATGAAGCCAATTTATAATCACTCATACTTTCTTATGAAAGGTAGATCACAACTATAGCCCAGGATGAAGGAGAGAAGTAGAGGGGGATGGGGGGAGATTTGATAGAGGGATGGTAAATGGCAGGACCACACCTGTGGAGCATATTGTAAGGGTACAAGTCAAATCTACCACGTATAGAACATAAATGTCTTAACACAATAAGTAAATGAGGTGATAGCTATGTTGATTAGTTTGATGTAAGCACTCCAAACTGTATAAAAAATCAACACATTGTACCCCACAAATGCATAAATGTATTCATGATCTATGTGTATATGATTTAATAAAAGGAAAATAAAGAAAAAAATGTAAATATGTTAGCAGAAAAGAATACAGGATGAGTTATTCATGTGTTTCCATCACCACAAAAGCAAAGCAATCTTAAATTACTTTAGTTGAATAAAGTCTTTAGAATAAGAAAAAGAAAGAAAACAAGTTAAAAATAATTTTATTTAAAAAAAATTTCATTTGCTTCCTTTCATCAGACAAGGAGTATGACATATCTTCATATTTGAGCCCAAGGTGTTTCTATTTTTGTCAAAGCTACTCAAAAATCTCAGATTGGATTCATCGCCTAGCTGAGCAATTAATTTAGTTCATGTACTTAGTGACTTTTATGTCTTTTATTCAAAAAATTAAGCATGTCTTTTGAAATGGCTTATAATAACCATATTTGAGTGAAAATGGTGTAAGTATAAAATGGATTAGAGATGTACATTCATAAAGTCTGTGTGTTTGCTGTTTAAAAAATTCTCATTATCCAAGAGTCATCTATTTTTGTCTTGTTTTTGAAAATGTGGGCATTATTTATAAGGCTGAACTAGAACTTTATTGGTATTATGAATAAGAATGATTATTCATAGCAAATTTATAGAAAATATATAATATTCTTTCCAACATAGCAGTTGTTAGAGGTGATCATAAAGTTAATTTCTAATTGGCCAATGATGAGGAATAAATATTGGCTGCTTCATCAATAGTTTATTCAGGACTTTATTAGCATGGTCTACCTAGTCACTGGGCTGAGAAAAGGTTCTGGTTATAGATTTTGTTCACCACTTCAGAGTTGACCTTGGTAGACGAATCCATGCCCTCCTTTCCCATGTCTTTGCAGAAGAGAGAATACATTTAATGAGGTAAGCAGCATATTGCCTGGGGGAGAGATGAGCCTTGGCTAAGAAGACGGAATCAGATTATGTGACAGCAACAGTTCTGCAATATGGGTAGAATCAATATGGCAGTACCAACCAATCTGCATTCCTAGAATACGTGTGTTCATTCCTTCTGACTTCCAACCCGAGCTGTGCTGAGGTGGGGACCACAGTTCGTTAAGGACACCCACTTCATCGATAGCTAACAATTATATATATACTACTTTATGGTTTGTGATACAGATAAACAGGTAGTCAGAAACATCAAATTCTGTATCCATTAGGACTAAATTTGGCTATGAAGACAAGACTAATAAAAACACACATGAACACACACATGTAAATGAAACAACAAGACAACACTGCGGAACCAACTAGAAGGGTGATTCTCCACTAGCCTGGATGGGACTGAGACGGGCTGTCTGTGGTTCACTTGGCAGCTTCCCATCATCTGGCTGCTCTGACATCACTTCTATGTCACTGTTTGGTCCACAACAGCTGCCTGCTCCAGCCTTCATGTCTCCAATCCAGTCAAGACAGGAGGAGAGAGAGAAAGGCCTGCCTCTCACCACTTCAAAGAGAGCCCCCCAGAAAGACCACCTAAGACTTCCACTGATACGCCTTGGTCAGAACCCAGTCACGGGGTCACACCTGGCTGCAAGGGAGTTGTGGGAACCACAGTCCTTCAGCGCTGAGCGTGACGCTACCTCAGATAAACACGAGGTTCGGTTACTGAAGAGGAGGGAAAGGGGGGTTACTGTGCCTGGCACTGTTTGCTCACCAGATGAAGAGTACCACACGATGGTTAAGGACACAGGTCTGGAGTCAGACTGCCTAGTTTCAGAGTCTGGCTTCGTGAATACTAGTTTGTAACCTTGAGCAAGTAACCTGGTTCAATGCCTCAGTCTACAAAATGGAGATGGCAGTGGAATCTAATCCACGGGGTTATCGATTATAGGAATATAGATCCCTGTGGGTAAATCCCCACCCAGCCGGTACCTTGCAAGGGCACATTGCACACTTCCTGGAGGAAGGGCAACCAGGACTCTAACCTTACAAAAGCGAACGATGGACCTAATCATTCCCGTCTGTAATCCCTATTAATGTGAAATGAAAAAGAATATAGACCACTTAGTATAGTGCCCAGCACTACTATTTGACCACTACCCGTGACGGCTACTAATGTGCTTCTAACGGATATGGCCTCACTGAGTCTTCAGAACTGCTCTATGAAGTGCAAATTCTTTTTTCTTTTTTTTTTCAAATTTCAGATTAATATGAGGGTGCAAATGTTTAGGTTATGTTGTTTTCATTTCTAAGGTAAAGTTCCAGTTGTATCTGAGCCCTTCACCAAGGGGGCAACGTTGAACACCCTCCCATTGTGCCCATTAGGTGAGCTCCCAGCAGTCGCCTCCTCCCTCCACCTCCCCTCCCCTCCCTCCCCTCCCCCTTGCTAGACCACACTTGTGTTTTTTCTTTTCAGTGGGCATGTCATTGTTTATATATCAGTTTCATATTAGTATTGAGTACATTGGATACTTTACTGAAGTGCAAATTCTTAGCCCCGTTTTACAGATGAAAACTCTGAAAGCCATAGAATATTTTCTCAATGGGCATTTAGTCGGCAAATGGCAGAGTCCAGATCAGAGGCCAAATCCTTACTCTTTCTATCTTTCTACCATAGCAGATGTCTGTCATAGGCTATCTTAGCCTGGGTTTTCCAGAAAGCAGATCCCAAGGCAAAATCTCTGCATCAATTCAGTGGACTCCTTAATCCTCAAGGCTGTCTGATGAAAACCCATGTGAACTACTGCACCTCAGGACAGCCAGTGTTGGGGCGAGCTACTTATCAACCAGCTCTTGTCTGCCACTGAGGAGCGTTCCACCCCATGTGTGGGCAGCAGCTGGGCCTCGCAGCATCCCATTTCAGCAGGAGTACGAAAGCCCCAGGGTAGCGGGTGAGATGCATGTATAATATTCTGTGCATCGTGAGGTTGCTTCCGTGCAGATTGATTAAAGCCCATGCAGAATTGGTGTGAAAGAAACTGCTGAAGCTGAAGCAGTGTCCCTCCGCCCTGATGAGGGGTGAGGCCGAGAGGACATGGAAGCCTTGGACGACTATGGCAATGGATACTGCTTTAATACATCTTTTGAGCACTACTTAGAGTAATCGTCTAGTTTATGCTTGCCCTTTCAGGTTTAATAGCAAGTAAGTACAAGCAGCTGTGAGTCCATCGTTGATTAAGGCATCATGCAGCTGGGGTTGCCAGGTAGCGTAGAGAACGCCCAGTTAAATTTAAACTCTAGGAAAATAATGTGTAAATAATGTCTCAAATATTTTGTGGACATCATAGTAAATCCAACTTTCAAGTAAACAATCAATAATTCTTTTAGTACAAACATATCCTAAATATTGCATTGGGCACATTTATATTTAAAAGGTGCTCATTGTTTACCTGAAATTCAAATTAAAGTGGACACCTTTCACTTTTTCACCTCAATCTGGCAACCTTAATGTCAGCTCACATGGTCCTTCAGGATTCTAGCTAAGTGCCCAGGATTGGCTCCATGAGCAAGTAAGCAGACACACAAAAAATGTGATTGAAGGAGGTAACAAGTATTTACTACTTAAAAAAATCTTCTCCACAGGCTTGCAAAGGCAGGAGCCAACATTTCTACCACCTACATCATTTATTCACATTATGACATCTTATCTGCAGAGGTTTTAATTGAAATGCAAATAAAGTAACTTAGAAGGGCTCCTCTCATCTTACCTACTACCAAATTAGAATGGCCCCATTCCCATCCTGCAGCTACACCGCCTGGAACCAGTGGGCTTCCTGGGTGCTGTGGGAGGGAGGGTGGATGAAGGACCAACACACTAGTTTTGCATCACTTGGTATTTCATTGGCTAGAACCAGTCATGTGACCTTGCACTTGCAGGCTATGCTGGAGAGTCTTCTCGTGTCCAGAAGGATATTGGTGAACACAATATTTGCCTTTCTCAAAAAGCCCTAAAGGACTAGGGAAAGCCTTGAATGGTTAGATTTTGATTACAGAGAATACCAGTAAAAATAATATGTTTTTATATAACATGGCTTCCAAATTTGTAATATTTCATTTGATCATTGCAAAATCCTAAAAGCTGTACAAATATAACTTGCAGATTAAAAATTTTGTACTCAGTGGTGCCCGTAGCTCAGTGGGCAGGGCACTGGCCACATATACTGAGGCTGGAGTGTTCAAATCCAGCCCCGGCCAGCTAACAGCAGTTCTCAACCTGTGGGTCATTAAGGGGCCGTGCGACATTAGGAAGGTTGAAAACCACTGAGCTAAAGCAACAATGGCAACTACAACAGAAAAATAGCCAGCCCCAGCTACTTGGGAGGCTAAGGCAAGAGAATTGCTTAAGCCCCACAGTTTAAGGTTGCTGTGAGCTGTGATGCCATGGCAGTCTACCCAGGGTGACAGCTTGAGACTCCGTCTCAAAAAAATTTTTTTTTGTACTCAACATCGAGCCTGGTGGTTCAGGCCTGTAATCTTAGCACTCTGGGAGGCCTAGCAGGTGGATTGCCTGAGCTCAGGAGTTTGAGACCAGCCTGAGCCAGAGTGAGACCATGTCTCTACAAAAAGAAATTAGCCGGTGCCTTGGTGGGTGCCTGTAGTGCCAGCTACTTGTGAGGCTGAGTCAGGAAAATTGCTTGAGCCCCAAAAGTTGAATTTGCTGTAAGCTATGACACCATGGTGCTCTACCCAGGACGATCTGCCACAATGCCTGGCTAATTTTTAGAGACGGGGTCTCACTGTTGTTCAGGCTGGTCTCGAACTCCTGAGCTCCAGCAGTCCACCCACCTCAGCAGCCCAGATTACAGGTGCGAGCCCCTGTGCCTGGCCAACCCATGTTCTTTAGCTTTGTGCTTCATTTTGTCATCAATGAGGAGAAAAAAAGTGTAAGAGAAATTCAAGAAGAAAAGGCTTTAAGTGGAGAGAAGATTACACATCAATTTGTGTGTGTGTGTGCATTAGGTAAGATTGGCCTTATTCAATTTGGGTGGTAAAATTCCTTAGTCCACCAGTGGTGTCCAGCATTTAGAGGAAACTTAGATTAAGCAGTTCTGCTCTGGCATGTGGGAGAAAGGCAGCTGATGGGTCTGACTGCAGGGAGAACAGGGGTGTCCTGGGATCTACAGCTTCATTGTTAAACATGTCCTCTGAACAAGGTCGTCTCAGGCTGTTCTCAGGCCTTGACAAAAAAGCCTCAATGTGCATTAGATTTCTCAAAAGACCAGAAGCCAAGTGACCTGGTACTATTTTTTTTTTTGCAAAGGGAACAATCGAGTCAGGAGATGCAGCATGGATACATGTGTCTGTAGGAGAAACTGACTAACCATGAATTTCCACCCAATTTGCTAAACAAAATGACACCGCGTCCCTTGGCTTCTGGTCTTTTGCGAGGAGGTCTGCAATCATGGAAAGCCTCTGCCTATACCCTTTCTGCATTCTGGAGGGCTGATGGGCAATCAAATTGGAGTCTAGTTGTAAGAAAGGCCAACCAACTTCCTGGGTAGAAACTTGGCTTAATAAAAGAAAATCAAAATTCTTGGCCCAGGGTCAACAGGTCATAGTCCAAGGACAAGGGTCCCTGGACATGGGGTAGAGACAAGGTTTAATGGCAATTAAGTATAAGCAGCTGTGAGTCCATTTTAATATAATGAATATCATGTCCTTCATGAGTCTCCTAGGCACTTGGTTAAATCCCCGGGAGAAAGGAGGCAATAAAAATTCACGTTAAGAGCAACAACAACAATGATGAGCTGTATTACAAGAACTTTTTCAAAAAACTGGGAGCCCATGGCTCCATGCCTGTAGCTCAGTGACTAGGGCACTAGCCACATACGCTGAAGCTGGTGGGTTTGAGCCTTGCCTGGGTATGCTAAACAATGACAATTGCAGCCAAAAAATAGCCAGGCATTGTGGCAGGTGCCTTTAGTCCCAGCTACTTGGGAGGCTGAGGCAAAAGAATCACTTAAGCCCAAAAGTTTGAGGTTGCTGTGAGCTGTGATGCCACAGTACTCTATCCATGGTGACTCTATCCATGAGGCTCTGTCTCAAAAACCAAACAAACAAACAAAAAAGAACCAAAAAACAAGCCCATGACAGCCCTATTTTCAGAACAAGTACTATGGAAAAATACCTAACTCTGTCTTGAAGGATGGAGAAAGGGAAGGAGGGTGGTGTGGATAAAGAAAAGCACTTCATAGCTAAAATAATACCTAAACTAAAGATAAAGGGGAGCACGTGAATCAGATAAAGTAGAGGTGAGGGTAAAGACCTTACAGGAAAAATAGACCCTGCATTATTGACCCCAGAGGATATGAAGCCAGACGAGGATTCTGAGGCCAAATGTTGCAGGGACTTGACTGCTGTGATAAGCAGTCAGTGAAGGGTTAAGTAGAGGAGAGACCTCCCAAGAAAAATCAGAAAAATTATCCTAAGGCAAAGCAGAAGACTGGGTGAGGGAGGAAAGCCTAGAAAATGAGTCAGTTCAGGAGCCTCAATGATGGTTTTAGCAAGAGATGAAAGTGTGAACTAATGGGGTAGCAGTGGGAGCAGGGAGGATGGAGATGTCCCAGAGGATAAGGAGGCTGCTGAACATGACTTGGTAGTCAGTTCACCAAGAAGGTACGAATGGTCAAAGAAGAAAGATCGGGATGAAGCCCATGTTTTTGTCTTGCATGACTGGGTAAAGGTTAGCGCATCAACAGAGATGAGGAATACGATGTGTGTGTGGGGGCTGTTTGCAAAGGAATGTGATCGAGTCTTATTTTAAACATCTTGAGAAGGAGCCTAGGCAAGAGGTCTGAGGGACTTGAGTGTGAGGGGCTAGGAAGAGCCCTTCTCTAAAACTAGGCAAGGGGAGCAGAGAAGGGGTTTGAAGGCAGGTCTTGGGAAGCCGTCCTATCCGAGGGCCTTGGGAAGGAAGAGGGCCATGTGGATGGGAATCTGAGCCTTTAAGGGGACATGGTCTAAACATCAAATTCATGCTAATCTCGTGAATTAGGATGTCTTTGGCTGCAAGTAAAAGAAAAAATATGTCTTATAATTGGCTTATCAAGAAGTCCAGGTTCAGTGACTCAGCAGTGTCCTGGGGGATCCAGACACTACCCATCCTTCTGTTCTGCCACCTTTAGTGTGTCACAGTCTGGGCACTCCAAGCAGAAATTGAGGGGAGTGGAGATAATAAGCCTTTCTCCTTGTGTGCCTCGTTCTTTTTCAAAGAGGATAATATTTTCCAGGGGACCCCGCCAGACTTCCCCTCATGTCTCATCACCCAGGCTCATCTGGCTCCCAGATCAGTGACGGACGAAGCAAAGGTGTTGCTGTGACCAGCTATGGTCGCTCGTGACACATCTCTGAGCAATAAAAGTGTGACATGGTAACTATCAATATCTGTCTCCCACAGGAGTCCAGTAAGCATAGGACTGAGGGAGTCTACTGGATTTGGCCTCTAGGAATTTATTGGTGGCCTCAGTAAGAGAAGTTTCAGTGGAGCTGAATTAGGAAGCAGTGCTGAACCAGGTCACAGTGGGTTGATGACTGTACAGAAACAGGCTGTGGACGACTCCTCAACTAAATGCGAACAAACATATCAGTCCTTTTCTGAAAACAGCTTTTTATGAGTGGGGAGATGGCACAGGCTACTGAAGGTTCAAGGAAAGAGAAATCAAGAAAGAAGAAATTGGAACACGGGAGACAAACTTTGCTCCGTTCATCATTTGAAAAAAGTCCTCTTTGGCAAGGAAGATGGTCTTCTCCAAGTTTGAATTTCATTGCTAGATTCAGCCACGGACTGTAATTTTCAGAAGTCTGAGTCAGCAGCAAGAAAGAGAGGTAGTTTTGAACAGTAAATAGAGCCTTCCTATTTCACAGCTGTGTGCAATGGGGGGGGGGGATGTGATTAAAAGGGTTCCACAAAGAGCCTAAATTAAATTAGCTAGAAAGGGATTGAATTTTGAATTCCATCAGGATTTTCGATAGATTATATATTTCATTTAAAATCTGAGGAGGAGGTGGAAGGTGCAGTGGTGCAGCTAATTGAATACGAGTATAGATTTTTCCACTGAAGTTGTGTATTGTTTTTTTTTTTCCTTTGGCGTTTAAGAATAGTCCGTGAGTATCTGAATCTGCCTCAGACTGCATCTTTCTCTGTCTGCCCATCACTGGAGTCATAGAGCCTCGTGTCCGTATCAATCAGCTTGCCACTGGACACATCTAGGCAATCTTGTAGGTTGATGAGTTGTCTCTTAGGGGTTCTGGTCATCAGTCTTAAAACTTTGTGTTTAAGAAAATGCAAACCAGGCTCGGTGCTGGTAGCTCAGCAGCTAGGGCACTGGACACATACACGGGAGCTGGGGTTCAAATCCAGCCCCCACCTACCAGACAACAACAACTACAACTGGAAAAAAAAAATAGCCGGGCGTTGTGGCAGGTGCCTGTAGTCCCAGCTACTTGGGAGGCTGAGGCAAGAGAATCACTTAAGCCCAAGAGTTTGAGGTGGCTGTGAGTGGTGATGCCATGGTACTCTACCCAGGGCAACATCTTGAGACTCTGTTTCAAAAAAAAAAAAAGAAATATAAAGCAGTAGGAGCAAGGTGATTTATTGATTAGAGTAAACCAAAGTCAACTGTTGACCTTTTATCCTGGCCACGCTGCTCTGTCTCTAAACTCAGGTTTAGAGGAAGAGTCTTAAGTGCAGAGAAGTTAAATACGGAGTAATTCAGTCCGACTCTGTCTGTTGGTGCCTTTTTGAGCTGCTTTAACCAGTTTGGAACAGAATTCACTCTGGGTTTTACCAATTTAGAGGCATAGAGTATCAGATGTGAAGCATGTAGGCAATCCTCTGATTAATATGAGAAAACAGAGGCCTCATAATCTCTGACAGCCCCAAACCAACATCTGCAGCCTTGCTTTGTTACACCTGGTGGCCTCACTTTCACTGTGGCTTATTTAAGGAAGAGAAAGCCTTAGGAGAATCTTAAACATCTAAATTATTGTCAGCTGTCTTTAATTTTTAAGTGCTTCAAAGAACTTGAGTTCTTATTCCAGGCAATGGCAGGCAGTGAGCTCAGAAATGCTCTGTGCATATGTGTGTGGGATTGCTAAATAAAGGAAGGTTAAATGGCAGGTTGCTTATTTATCCAATCTCTTGATTTTTTCTTCTTTTTTAAATTGAAAGCTAGAGCATTTTACCTAGGTCTTTTCCTTTCTTGCAATAATAGGCCAAAAGCTAGGCATTTTTACCAGTCAGGGTTGTTAGCTGCAAGAGTAGATACTAAATCGAGGCTAGTTTAGACAGGAAATGAAATTTAATAAAAGGATAGTGGGTAGTTCCTACACTGTTCAGAAGGGGTAGGAATCCGGTTCAGAGAATCCACAGCCAGAGCTGAAAGTCATGTCCAGGACCCACACTGCTGCTGCTGCCGGTGACAGGCACTGCAGATGGCGTTCCCATCGTCACCAGCGCTGGGCCCTGGGCATTGCTACTCCCCCCACTAACTCTGAAACTTGGATATAGCTGCCTTTCCTGGCGATATTGGTCACCAGAAAGGACTTGGTTCTGTCCCCTTTTTGCATCTGTACTTTTCAACTCAAAGTCTGGGGCAAGGGGTTCTGATGGGCAAAGCCTTGGTCATATGCCAAGGTTCTAGCAGCAAAGGAGGCAGGAAAAGTAATTATCTGCCGTATTCAGTTTCACAGTAGGAGGTTTAGCTCTTCCTTACAGGGTACGCAGGCTGGGTTAGCCAAAAAAATAAAAAAATAAAAAAAGACAAATACTGACCTTCACAACTGTATATCACAGTAGTTCCATTTTATTATTTTAGCTATTTTTTTTGAATAGGTAATGTATGGCAAGATTCAAAAGATGAGAAAAAACATATAGTAAAAAATAGAGGCAGAATTCCCTCTTGCTTGGGAGAGGTCAGTCTTGTTTTCTTTTTAGGTCTTCAACTGATGAGAGGAGACCCACCCACTAAGGAGGGCAACCTGCTTTAGTCAAGTTCACTTGCTTGAAAATACCCCAAAGGCATGGATGGAGCTGGAAAATGTTCTTCTTAGCAAAGTATCACAGGAATGGAAGAAAAAGTATCCAATGTACACACACCTATTATGAAA
>NW_003852476.1:6498391-6528677 GCF_000181295.1 Otolemur garnettii | reverse complement strand
AAAAAAAATAAAATAAAAACATAAAAAAAAGAAAAGAAAAAAGAAAATACCCCAAAGGAACGTTTGGTCACATATCTGGGCATCACAGATTGGCCAAACTGACGCAGAGTGTTAACCATCACTAGGAACTGGATGATAGGTGGACAGGAGGAGATGGGGAGCATTGAAGGGAATGATAACTTCATTCCATTGGCAGAAGTGCTGAAAAACGATCGGGAACATGTTAGTATCTGGGTGTCACTGTCAGTCAGGTTAGATACAAAATCTAAGTACAAGTTCTAGATTCATTAGGTATACGTAATTTTGATTATAGTCTGCATGGAAGATTCTGTGTAATAAAAGCTGGTCTCAGGGAGGCCCACTTTTGAGCCTTGGCTCTCCCCCTTGCTTGCTGTGTGAATCTGGACAATCTCCTTGAATTCTATGGTTTTCTTATATATAAAGTGCTTTTCTTAATATGAGGATTAAAGTATAATAGATGATGTATATAAAGCACTTAGGATAGTGCCAAAAACACTCGTTCTGGCTATTACTAAATATTTCTTCAATTTCATTCTTTTACTGAGTGTAAAATGGCATTTTAGTACATAATCCTGTGAAAAGAAACAAACCACTGTGAAATTGTCGAGATATGTTTTCTTCAGAAACGTGAGAAATGGTGGTGATGTGACTCCCCAATTCCAGGCTTTCATCTGGCATGGATGCACCCGGAGAGGATTCCTGGGAAGCAGGGCCGAGAAAGGGGTGTGGTTGGCTCAGTGGGTGGAGAACAGCTCACAAACTGTATGTCTGGGAAAAGTTTCAGATTCAAAATAGTTGCAGGGAAGTATTGGCAGCGAACCCTTCTCTTCTGCAACTACGTGCAAATGACTCATCTCTAACTTTAATTAGAAAAACTAGAAGGAAAGTGCGAGCCGCAGCACTGGCGGGAGGATTTGCGCACACTGTCTTCCAACCTTCAGCTTCTAAACCTGTATTGTACAAATCTGAGGTCCTCCTTGTTTGCAGAGCAGAGAAAACATGCTGTTGAACCAGGGTTATATTATACAGCGCAGTGTTTTCCAACCTTTTTTATTTTTTTATTTCTATTATTTATTTTTTGAGACAGGGCCTCAAGCTGTCCCCCTGGGTAGAGTGCCATGGCATCACAGCTCACAGCAACCTCCAACTCCTGGGCTCCTCTGCCTCCCAAGTAGCTGGGACCACAGGCGCCCGCCACAACGCCTGGCTATTTTTTGGTTGCAGCCATCATTGTTGTTTGGCGGGCCTGGGCTGGATTCGAACCTGCCACTTTAGGTGTATGTGGCTGGTGCCTCAGCCACTTGAGCCACAGGCACAGAGCCTTCCAACCTTTCTTTTCTCACAGCACACTTGAACCTATAGTGAACTTCTGCGGCACACTTAAACTGTGTTGATCTAAAAAAAGTTAAAAAAAATAATATACTTACTGTGCTTTGAACTTCTTTCTAAAATAATTTAATTAACGATCTTTACAAGTTTGCAAGGCACATCTAAGATTTTCTTGCACTGGCTGAAAAATCACTGATGCAGTGTCTAACGTAAGAAAGGGGTGGGGCGATTCCAGCAACCTTGTAGCTTTTGTAGACAGAAGCCCTGCGAAACATGTCCCCCTCCCCACATCACATTCTTGACGTTTGTTTCACCATTTTATGTAATATAATAGTTATTCCCAACATTTCTCATCAACAGCTACAAATACTCTGAGATCATTAATTACTCTGTGATGGTCAGGAACCATGTCTTTGTTAAATTGATTTAATTCCATACAGCTTAAAAGATAGTGGATCCAGAATAGCAGTCTCAAATGTTTCGGTAAAAATTGGTTTTCTATAGTGCTCTGCTTCAGCCAATAAATGTTATAAATGTTTACTCCTCGGTGTAAAATTCCTAACACTGTCCCTACTCAGCATGTTCTGCTTGGCTCTGGGGATTACCTAGGTCTCAGGATATTACCATGGAAAGATTCTGGTGAGAACTGCTTTAGAGCTTTTGAGTGTTTTATAATCTCTATATGTATCCACAAAAACCTGGTAGGTATTTTTTTCAGAAAACACTCCTCTGTTACTTGTTTTCCAACTCTTAAAAGTAAAAACGAGAAGCAATGGTCACCTAAACTTAGTGCAGAAAATGTCAGTGGAGTGTAAACGTTTCCCGATTATATAAAGTTCTATCACGCTTTCAGGAAGTACCTGATGATGTTTTCGGAGAAACTCTTCCAGAAGCATCAACATTTCAGGTTTGCTCTCTTTGCTTTCAGGGGTCTTTCTGCTTCTGTCCCTTCCTCCCCTCTACTACCCGTTCCTTTGTCAAGGTCAATGTGTACATGCAGGAAAAGGAAAAGCTGGTGGGTAATTAGGAAAGCAAGACCAGTAGGGCCCGGCTCCCACTGGCCCCGTGGTGTAACATGTGGACTCTGTGGCAATAGTGGACTCCTGAGACACAGCAGACTACATCGTCTTCAGACTCCAGCTCTATGATTCTAAGAGTTCCATAGTGCATGTAAACAAGGACGTAATTCTTTCACATGAGGACACGCCAGGATTATACAAAATGCTGTTTCATCTGAGGTTTAAAGCTGTCCCTCAATGGAACGTAATTTTATCCCTGTTTTGAAGAATTGTGTATTGACTGACATTTAAAAAACACAGACTATTTTAAAATACATTGATATCTTTCAGAGTTATCTTTTTCTGAATTTACCATCTTCACCATGTTTAAACGTACAGTTCCATAGCCCTGGCATGCCTCTGGTGCCGCATCTATTCACTTTGTTGTGAAACCAATCTCTAGAATTTTTTATCTTGCAAAACTGAAACCCATTAAACAAAACCCCCTCCCTTTCACTTCCCCCAGCCTCTGGTAACCACAATTTTACTTGCTGTTTTTATGAGGAGGACTACTTTGCATCCTCCTTTTCAATGCAGTCACACAGTATTTGTCTTTTTTGTGTGACTGGCTTATTCCACTTGGCAGAATGTCCTAAAGATTCATCTGTGCTGTAGCATGTGACAGCATTTCCCTTATTTTTAAGGCTGAATAATATTCCATTGTCCGTAGAGACAGCATTTGCTTTATCCATTCATCCTTTGATGAACATCCCTGTTGCTTCCACTTCTTGACTTTACAATATCCCACTTTTCAAAGACTAAAATTTAATTTAACTCTTACCTTCTAGTTCCCTCTGGTGAATTTAATAAAAGCAATATCATCTGTAATGCGCTTGTGGCAATAAGGAAGAGCGTGGAGCCTGAGTGGAGAGTCAAAGGCAGAATCTTAGGGAACCGCACCCACGCCTGTGAGATGCCGGCAGATGAAGAAGGGGGAGCCTGGTAAGAAAGGATCAGTGAACAAAAGAATCCCCAGACATGGGGGTATTTCTGAAATAAAGCAGACAGACCCTGGAGACTACAAGGAGGAAGAGCGTTGGCAATAGCAAGGCTGTTACGGTGGTTTGCAATTTTACACGAGGCTGGAGCTAATTAAGGTGGTTGGAGGAGTGGGTGGGAGGTGGGCAGGTGCAGGGATCTGTTGGAGGCCCCCAGGACGTACCAGTATGAATAAGAGGAAAGAGATTGGGCAGTAGATAGAGGAGGATATAGTGGGGTTTTTTTTTATTGTTGTTTCTTAAGATAAGAGAGACTTGAGACTGTTTAAATGCTTGTTTTAGTTTAACTATTGTTACATAAATTATCCCAAAGCTGAGTGGTCTTTTTTTTTTTTTAGGTCATAGATGTGTTTATTATCTTGACTGTGGTATATCAGGGCTTATTCATATGTCCAAACTCATAAAATTGTGTATGTTAATTGTGTATGTGCCATTTGTATGTCAATTACACTTCAATAAAAACTGAGGGGTTTTGGAAAACCTTTTCATTTTGCCCCACGATTTTGAGCATCAGGGGCTCAAAAAGGACGTGGCTGGGTGATTTGGCTTTGATCCATGTGGCGTCAGCAATGGAGGCAGAGACTGGAGGGTCCTCGCCCAAGATGGCTGCTCCTCTCATGCACGCAGGGCCCTGATGCCCCTTCACATCTGTCTTCTCTGGGCCTTCCCACGAGTAGTCATCTCAGGACTCAAAACGTGGCAACTAACTTGTTAGAGACCCAGATGGGGGCAGCAAGGTTTCATTTGTCCTGATTTGAAAATCAGAAATTAGGCCAGGGGTGGTGTCTCACACCTTTAATCCCAGCACTCTGGGAGGCCAAAGCATTGCTTGAGCTCAGGAGTTTGAGACCAGCCTGAGCAAGACTGAGAGAACATCTCCACTAAAAGTAGAAAAATTAACCAGGACTTGTGGTGGGTGCCTGTAGTCTCAGCTACTTGGGAGGCTGAGGCAGGAGGATCACTTGAACCCAAGAGTTTGAGGTTGCTGTGAGCTGTGATGCCACAGTACTCTACGAAGAGTGACAGAGTAAGAATCTGTCTCAAAAAAAAAAGTCAGCAACTGTCCCTTCCCCAGCTTTCTATCAGTCGTACAAGTCCTTAGGCCTGCACAGACCCTAGAGGAGGGAGGAATGGACTCTGCGCCTTGGGGGGGATGGCAGGAAGCCACCGGGGAGGAAGAGCTTGACGGCAGTCACCTTGGAGACAAGTGGAGCAAGAGGGACTGACGTTACTTGGGTACCTGAGGTGGAGGAGCTGATGAGAATTTGAGACTTGAAACCACAGATGAGTAAATGGAAAAGTCTTTGGCAGCAGGACAGAGCTCCTTTTATGACACCACAGTCCTCTATAAATCATAGACAGAGGTGACCTGAGGACGTTTCTCAGGATGCTGCAAAGTCTCAGAGCTCTAACTACTTTCTTCACGTACCTGGCACTCTCTAGGAGGAAATTCAGGTAGTTAGGGAAGCACTTTGCCAAGCCAAAGGCTACTGTGGGGTTCACAGATAAATACACAGCCGGCCTGCTCCTGCTGTCGGTTGGTCTTTAACTCTCCTGTCTTGAGTACCTGCTGAGGGAATCTCTGTGGCCAAAGGTCTCTCTTGTTACCTTTATCCACCTATTTTTACAACTAATTACCTATAACACTTTGAATAAAACCACTGCTCTGTCTTTTTGACAAGAAGTGTGGTGTGTAGCTGAGTGTGGTGTGTGCTAAGAGTACGGTAAGAAGTGTGATGTACAGCTGGAGTTACTAAGTGCTCCAAACTTCATCCACTGGCTATGTCACTCTGGGCAAAATACTTGAGCTGAGCATCAGTTTTTCCATCAGTCAAATGGCACTAATAATCTCACAGTAACTCAAAGCATTATTGTGAGAATAACATAATTCATGTAAAATGGTACCTAGTAAGTTCTCAATAAAAGTAAGGTATTTTTAATATTAAAACTATGTATCTTCAAATGAGGTCCTCGATTTCACTGTTGGGTGAGAGGCAGAAGTTTAGATCGTTAACATGCAAACATCGTAGGTTAGACAGGCTGGAAATCATTATGACTCACTCTCCACCAATTCCAGGAGTGGAATTTTACCTTGTGTGCCCGAGAGCTTTACAAGCTTCTCTGAGGGCTGGTTTATAGGCTACAGAATCTCTAGCACTTGAGATAACAAAGTTCATGAATCAGAGGGCTAAGAGAGGGACTTTGAGCACCTCTCTAGTTCCACAGGACCCAAACCACCTTGTGCACACAGCCTGGGGGCTTACTGGCTCCGCTGCCAGCTCCCTCCACCACCAGCCAGCCCCACCTGCCCTGGATCCAGCCAGGCTCCTGGACCCCATCTGGCCTGTCGGAGCCCTGGGCCTCCTTCTTGCCTGGGAGCAAAGTTAGAACAAAGGCATTTATCAGTCTGAGATATGGCAACACAGCATTTTACACAGTGTTTTTAACAAATGCCATAAAAGTCTTCCTTGGGTCAGTTTCAAGAATTTGAGGCACTATGCTGGTGACAATAGTGCAGAACTGCCTTGATCTCTTTGTTTGGGCTGCCAAATCCTCATGGCTGGTTGCAGGCATCGTGTTAGTTCCTCAACAGGCCTCATGCCCTTCGCAGCATCCTGCCTCCCCCAGCTTCCCATCCCCCCCCCCCCCCCCCCCCCCCCCCCCCCCCCCCCCCCCCCCCCCCCCCCCCCCCGTGCTCCCATAGCTACCCATCATGCTCTGAAGTCCAGACTAATAGAGCCTGACCTCACAGCCTTACCCATGGCCTGCTGTCCTCTCCTGCAGGTGGATCCTGGGTGACTTCCCTCCAGCCTGTGCAGGACAAGGGCCTCCTCCTTCCTCAGGCTCAGGTGTTGGGCTTCTCAGCCACTTCTCCCACCCTTGCTCTCTCCACTGCCGGCCCCTTTCCAGTTAACTCCCTTTCACAAGGGCTGAGTTTCCTTGTACCCTCTGTGGATTTAAATAATGGAGTTTCTATGAATACTTTGCATTTTCATTTGTATTTTTTTCTCTTGCTGAAAAATGAAGTTAAGAAACCCTGATTCTAGCTCTTAATCTAAAATGATTATATCAGACTATGAGGATGGAAGAGTGAACTGATGGGGGGAGGGGAAAGTGGGGAGGTGACTGGTTCGAGCAGCAGCAGTGAAGTCGCCAGGATGCCCCAGTCAACACAGTGACCATGGATGTCTGTGCCCAGGGCCAGACGTTCCTGAAGGCTGGGTCCATGTCTGTTTTCTGGTTTTTAAAAAAATAATTATTTTATTATTATTGTACATACCATATAACTGAGGTCAAAATTTGTATTTGACCTGTCATTCTAACAAATTGTTTTTATTTGTCTTAGTTTAGTTTGTCTTGGGTTCACAGTGTTTTAAAATTTAAAATATATACATATTATTATCCCTTCCCCCCAACCAAGGAGGCTTTTTAGATATCTTTTTCCTAAATTAGCCCCCACGAAGTTTTAGTCCCTTAGATACACTGTAAATTTGCATGCTGTGTGTATATATCTGTGTTTTATGCATAAAAGGAGTGATTTTTTTTTGCCCCCTATGTAACTAAAATTAGCCCATTGGGGAAATACCCCTGTAGAGAATGTGTGTCCCCAAACAAACCTAGACAAGGCAAGGTGTCTACTCAGGGGACGAATAGAGCACGGCTGGAAGAGAGGGAAGGTGAGACAGGGAAGGGAAGGAGAGGAATAGAACAAGTCCGCCCTCCCCCACCCCCACGCTGGAGTTCAGGCTCTTGGGGGTGGGCTGGGAGCCAGGGTGTAACTCTCACCCTGGGACATGTTGCCTGAGGGGCCAGTTAGACGGTCCAGAGGAATATTCATTCTCTGGTCACTTTACTTCGTCCTTGCTTGGCAGAAGGGGCCTTAGAGGACAGAAACCCCTCAGGCAGAGTTGTGGGACCTGGCAGGAACCTTTGGGGTTAGTTTACAAAAAGTGATAAGTGCCGGGAGACCTGGGCAGAGAGGGGGTTTCCCTGGGCAGAGAGGGGGCCTGACGTTGACATTTGCCACATTCATTTTCCTTCCCCTCTAATGTGTGTTTCCAGGGTGCACTGTTGTTACTTAGCCGTAATCCCAACTATTGGAGAAATGATTCTGTACTGTGCTTTTTTCACTTGAAGCATGATACAGTTTTCCTAATTATAACTTTTAAAGGCTGCATGATTTCACCTCATTTGCATAGACCATAATTCCCATAACCATGTCCCCGTTGCTAAACATGTAGTTTATTTCCATTTTTTGGCTATTATAAATAAACTGGAAAATTATAGGAAAGAATTGGAAGTCACAAATTAAAACACAACAAAGTGTTGATAGTGGTTGCCCTTTAGAGAGAATTATAGGCATTTTTTTCTATCTTCCTATAATTGCTTTCATAACAGGAAAAGTAACAGTTTTATGCACCAGTTTTGCTAGGCTAAATAGTACCCAGTTGTTCAATCAAGTAACTAATCTAGGCATTGCTGTGAAGGTGTTTTAAAAATGTGATGTGATTAACATCTACAATCATCTAACCTTCTGTGTGACGATTATCCTTAATAATGTGGGCGGCTTAAAGAGCAGAACCGAGGTTTAGCTGAAGAAGAAGAAATTCTGCCTTTGACTGCAGCCTCAGATCCTGCCTGAGTTTCTGAATTCCGGGCTTGCCCAGCTGGCTTTTACAACCAAATAAGCCAAATCTCTTTATGTATCTTCCCTGGTGGAACTCTTAATGATCCAATAACTTCCCAGTATAGCTCAAAGGACATCTTAGAGCATACTAATGTTTTTTCTTATTTTGCACTTATTTTTCTTTCCAGGATTAAGACTTCCAGATGGGATACGAACAGATACACACACATTCTTTGTTACGAACCCCAAACAACTGATATAGTCAATCCAGAGCTAACTCAAAGGGTGAGCCAGATGGGCAAGTGATGTGTCTTTAAAAGGTCTTGAAACATCTCTGACAATCACACACAGGGAGCCTTCTCAGAGGCAGTGTGTGATTAGGGAGATAATTTAGGAAATTGCTTATTTTGGGCAATGAGACTTTCAAAAAGAATGCTCAAAACAAAACAAAACAAAAAACTCGAAACAAAAACAAACTGGTGATTTCTAAACTGCCCTCTAGAAGTGGTGGATCCAGTCAGCTTAGGGTGAAGTGTACTGACTTGGAACCAGAGCTGAACTTTAAGGGGCAGCCAAGGAGCAGTGAGCTCTGCTCCAAGGGTCAGTTTTCCCCATGGAGCCCTTTGACTCCTAAATCGTTTACACTGATATGTAAAGAAATGTCTGTTGAGTGGAGGGACTAAACACTGGTCTGCTCGGGTCACCCGCTCCTCCAGGCCATCCGTTATGGGTCTCACGTTGATTAACCACATACAGTATATGTGTACCGCCCTGAAACAGTAGGGCAAATCTTACAACATTTTTAGGGATTGGAGTAGAGAGTTTGCACAGTCATGGGGATATGAAGATCCTGAATCCAGAAGGTCTCACAAAAAGTACAGGGTTTCAAGAGCTGTTTATATTTATTCAAGCAATTTATTTTGAGAACCAAACATTATACTAAGTGCTATGGGTACAGAAGTAGACAGACAGTGGGACCATTTTCCCAGTGGAGCCTGGGGGAAGACAGCGGCAATTGCACAGTGATCACACACACAATGACTTAGTTGTAAGCACAGAAAAGGAAACGCATATGAAGCTACGAGGTCATGTAATAGAATGAAAAGACTTAGAAGAATCAGGCTGGTAGAGCTTTGCTAAAGCAGGAGGTGTTTGCTGGGGCGGAGGATGAAGCTGCCTTTCCTAGGCAGCACCTGAGTTCCTGAATTAGTGTGCGTGTGTGTCTGTGTGTGTACGCGCGCGTGCGCATGTTTGTGTGTGTGTGTCTGTGTGCACGTGTCTATGTGTGTGTGTGTCTGTGTGTGTTTTGGGGGTGTGAGAGAAGAGCAGACAGGAGATACACTGAGGAAGTCGGTACTTGTGGCTATCCATCTTGGTATTTAGAAAAACCATATAATCACCTCTTAGCAAAACAGCAGAAGGAAAACACAGCAAATAACACAAAATATGAGCCACTTGTGAGGCCGCGGGCAGCCCTTGGGCCTCAGCAGGTGCTTACTAAAGACCAAGTAAGGGAAAAATTGCCCAGGTAGGGCCATTAAAGTGCTTCACTTAAACTTTTTTACTTTATCTTCCCATGATATTGCCACTATCCTGATATAAATATGAGGAAACCCCAGTCTAGAGATTTTAAAGAACCCACTGCAGATCACAGGATTCAACACAGCAGCTACATCCTTGCTGTCGCCACAGCTGGTCTAAGAATGGAGTCAGGAAAGATCATTTTGGAAGTGAGTAGGGTTTGAATTGAACTCCTATACTGAATGTCACTCATGCTGTGGTGTTTGATAGAATTAAAAGTTTATCTGCAGATTTCAGATGAGCTTCCCATTCCTCTGATCCAAAAGCATTCAGAGCAGAGTAAGCAATTAACTTATAAATAAATACTTGGATGAGACATTTTCAACTTGGCTTTCAGACTTTAGTTGACAAGCTACCGTCTGTTCTCTATTATTTCTGTTTTTTTCCTTAACCACAACTCTTACTGGAGGCTTTTACATTGGTTTTTGCTCTTGTTAATGTATTCTACTGGAATAACTCCATGCAAAGCTATCTAATCAAAGAGTTCCTCTGGTTATTGTCTTGTTGGACCTGGTCTGGCCAAGGTGGTTGAGGACAGACTGGCAGCTGAGCATGGTTGACCTGTGTGGGGTTGGGGTGGGGAAGCTGTACTGTATTTTTAGGGCTTTTCCTTGTCTGTGGCACAGCTTCAGAATTCATCCTTCTGAATTAGGAACACCAGTCAGTGGCCAACCATGGTGGGATATGCCTGTAACCCAGCACTTTGGAAGGCCAACATAGGGGGATCGGTTGAGACCAGCCTGAGCAACATAGTGAGATTCTTCATCTCTACAAATTTAATAAAAAACAAAAACAAAAACAATACCAGTAAGAGATACTGGCTGCAAATAACAGATACCGACTCTGGTTAACTAAGCAGATAAGAAATTCCAGAGCAGATAAGAAAGAAGGATATTTGTGAGCTCAAAGAGAATCAGGCTTGATAACAAACAAAAGCCAAGGCGGCCAGACTTACGGCAAAAATCACAGGACAGGAAGGGGCTGATTAAACACTCCTGCTGATGGGCACCAGATTCCAGTCCTGCCACCATCACCACTCCCACAAGAATGGGTAGCACAGTATCCTGGTGTCTCTGAGTCACCTGGTCCAGATTCAAAATTCTAGGTAGAATTCTGCTGCACCTGGTGGGCCAAGTTTAGGTCACCTGCCAGTGTTCCAGCGGCTGCAGCTCCAAGAGAGTTGTAACCTGTAACCAGTTGTGTGCTACAACCACACTGCTTTTTTTTTTTTTTTTGAGATGGAGCCTCAAGCTATCCCCCTGGGTAGAGTACCGTGGCATCACGCTCACAGCAACCTCCAACTCCTGGGCTCAAGCGAGTCTCCTGCCTCAGCCTCCCAAGTAGCTGGGACCACAGGCACCCGCCACAACGCCTGACCATTTTTTGGTCGCAGCCATCATTGTTGTTTGGCAGGCCCGGGCTGGGGATTCGAACCCGCCACCTTAGGTGTATGTGGCTGGCGCCTTAGACGCTTGAGCCACAGGCGCCGAGCCCACGCTGCTTTTAATACGCGAGCTATGTGGCTTCCAGAGTACTGGGCATAGCCAGACATAGCGTGAGGCACAAAACCCAAGGAGGCACTTGCTCGCGAGGTTTTTAGTTGTTAGACAATGAACAACTTTCATATAGAACACTTTTAAATTTTAGATATTCCAATTTCATAAAATATTTCATATAGGAACTCAAATTTGCACACAACAAACAAAAATGTGACACCATGCAGTTTGCCATCTGTTTCATCATTCTAAATTTTAAACACAAATTAAAAACCCCTCACGGTCAAATGGGACTGTAAGAACTGCTGGGTTGTCTCTTCCTCTGGACATTTGCTGTGCTCTTGTGGCTTATTTAGAATCTGTTTAAATGCAAGAACGTGTGGCATCCCAGAGTGGAGACAAAGTCCACTGAAGGGACTTTGGATGACTGTCACCCATTGCTGACTTACTTTCACAGAAACACCTAAGGCTGGGTGCACCCAGGGCAGGAGCAATCGCAGCCTGGAGAGCACTTTATCATTGACGCTGACGGGGACAAGCACAGACTGTCTGGCAGTCAGTTTTATTATTGTTTCTAACCCTGACCCCTTTATTGCCTGCCCTGACTTGCTCCCATTGCCCTGCCCCTGGTATATCACTGTGTGGGTTATTTCAGGGGAGCTGGTAACAGGCACCGACACCAGGGACGCTACACTGGGGCCACTGCAGAGGGGAGGACATCTGCTATTATCCATCCAAAGATGGTTTCCTGGGGTGCCCGGCTCTGGCTCTTTGTTATGCTGAAGCCCAGCGTTCATGAACGAGCAGGACGGTTTTGCGCCCAGGGCCATGTGGCCCAGTTTGCTGTCCTCGGCTCAGCCCTGGCCAGCTGCCTCAGACATGAATGCCTTCGGCCATTCTGGCAACAGGGCCAGGAAAGTCATCAGTTCAGTTCACATTCATTGCTCCTGTGAGAAAGACAAGAAAAAAAAAAATACACAGTCTGCCCAGGAAGGTCCTCATCTCTGAGAGATGGGACACTGCTGATTAAACTCAGATTCCCATCCTGAACTCACATCTTCCGCTAATTAGGCACATTAGCTTTGTGCAAGGTCGGGTGTAAAATAACTTTCATTTCACTTATTTCAGAAGACAGGGCTGCTGAGGGCAAGAGGATCTGCCCCACATAACAAGAGCTATTGTGCCGTTCTCGGGAAGGCACATCCTGGGCAAGGCGGTGGGGTTTCACAGCTGGACTCATCCCCCCAAAGATGACTTGATACGTGGTGTACCTGTGTATTACCTTTCATCTTCATTAGAAAGTACAAGATTTACCTAACCCTAACCCCACCCTCAGACGAACAGACATAACGGATTCCTAGACGCGTAAACTGGGCAATGACCGCTTCATCCCTGAAAGGTTGCTTTGCACTAAGCGCTTCTGACACTAATGTTCACGCTTAGGCAAACACATTACGGAGACAGAAGAATGGCTCTGTCAGCCTTCCCGGCTGCTCAGCACAATGGGCGCTGCAGCTGCCCTGGGTCTCATTAAAACAGGGCAAGAAGACCCGGTCCTGGAGGCGCACGTGGGACGCTCGGCTTCCTGGACCCAACTTACACCTCACACACAATCGGCGTCAAAGAATGGAGTTCCAGAGGTTCCTAAGGAGAGAGAGAGAGATTGCCTAGTTATTGTTAATAAGCCTGAGACGCGTGCACTTCCGGATTCTGCTGTTTGTCTCATTCTCTTTGGTCCTTTTCTGTTAGCACGAAAACACATTTGTGAAAAGAGGCCTGGGGGATGATCAGGTGATTTCTGGAAAGAGCAACATTTGGGACTGTTTCTTAATCTTTCCTACCTTCACTGGCTCCTTGCAGTGTCTGTGTTCACATCAGCATTTCTGTCTGGGGCTGTGAATTACGCTGTCAGAAGGAGTTTGGGACTGGATTTGTTACCTGGATACCCACAAATATGCCTGGTCTGTTTGTATAAATTTGAAAAACCTTCCTTGTCCTTAGGAAACCAGGCCATTCTGCATATTAGGAAGGGGACAGTGAATCCAGGCTTCCGTTGGTGCTCGGGGCCATTTGGGGAACGGTGCCTGGATAAATAACGGTAGAAAGAGCCCAGAGTCCATTTTTGACTGGGGTGCTTGTATTCCATTCACAGGAGGTAGACTTCCCTGGCAGGAGCTGCAGGGGCGAGAGTGCCATCAGACGCCCCAAAGGCAAGCTTAAGACCACGTCCATCCCATCTGCCTGCAATCACAGCAGTCACTATTAAAAATCTCCACCACGTGGTGCACAATATGCTTCAAAATAGTCAGCTGTTACGGCACAGGCCAGAACAGGGACCCAGGGCAACCCAGGCCCTGGAGGGACAACAGAACTCTGAGATTGAAATCCTAGACCATCTGCACCCAGAAAGAGCCTAGCAGACCTGCTGAGAGTTAGTTCAGTCACCCCTCCGTGGGTCAGACTCACGCAAAGCGCCTGACCACGTCCCCCGTATCGTATTCTCTCTCTTTTCATAGCCCGCCTACCCCCAAACCACGGCCAACCTGGGGAAGCCCACTGTGGGTCAAGGTGATCACAGCAGCATCCTCACGTTGGTCCACAGACATGCTCCCAATACAACATTGCCACTTTCCATCACCCAACCCCCCCCCCGGGCCAAGCCCCCTGAGATTGGCTCACACGAAACAGGGCAGAAAGCCAGTGTTCACAGCCCCGGCTGTGCTGCCATCGTGTTTCTACTGCTGGTGCTGGGCAGTTCTCATGCCATCGCCCTGCTAGTCAGTTTCTCTCACTCCCTGGTAGCTTGATTACCCAGTTCAAGATGCCTCCAGTGGGTCCCTGGTGTACCTCCAGGAGAATCATCTAAGGTTCATGTTTAAAATTCAGGATCTGAAGGGCCAGGTGCAGTGGTTCTCGTCTGTAATCCTAGCACTCTGGGAGGCTAAGCAACTGGATTGCTTGAGCTCAGGAGTTCAAGACCAACCTGAGCAAGACCCCGTCTGTACAAAAAGTAGAAAAACTAACCAGGCTGAGGCAAGAGAATTGCTTGAGCGCAAGTTGAGGTTGCTGTGGGCTGTGCTGCCATGGTACTCTTTCCAGGGGTACAGCATAAGACTCTGTCTCCAAATAAATAAATAGTAAATAAATAAAACAAAATTCAGGTTTTGACTCTCTGATTCTTCCAGAGCCACACTTTTGTTATTTTCATGGGTATCTCAGATGATTCTCACACACATAAAAATTTGAGAGCCCTGGAGTTTTTGGCCACCGGGCCTACGTATTTATCTTATATCTTACTTGGACTTCAGGAAAATGTAATTGGGCAAATAAATCGCTTAGTGTATACACCGCTATCATCAGTAGGACTTGGTGATCCGCCCATGTTGCTATATGTAAATTTCCTTTACTACTTCTGGCTTAACTAATGGCCTGTCTTGTTTATGTTTAACTAAATCATTGCTTTATGCTTTATGAACAAACATCAGGTTGTTCCCAAGTCCTTTCACACACCGACACACACACACAGGGACACGCCATAACCAGCACCTTTTACAGGTATTCTTACGCTCTGCACCTTCCTTGGGCACATACTAGGGCCAAGACCGCGTCCTTGATCTCTCTAGGGTGGTGCTTCTTAAACTTCCTAGTGCTGTGTCCCTTTAATTCAGTTCCTGTGGGTTACGACCCACAGGTTGAGAACCACTGCTCTAGAGATGGACAGATTGTTCTGCAGAGAGTTCCCCCCAGTGCCCACTCCACTCACAGCATGTCTCTGCCACACTTGAGATTATCTAGCTTTTTGTAACGTGGTCTCTCCTGGATGTTTTAATCTGTATTACTCTGATATTTAGTAATGATGGACATCTCTTCATACACTCATTGGCCATTCAGAGGTGCCCCTGAAATATTTTGCCTACTTTTCTCTTGTTTTTCTTGCCTTTTTCTTACCATTTAGTAGGATTTCTTACATCTAGATCTTTTGGTTTGGAAAGTTAACCACGTCTTCTTCCAGTCTACCACCTCCCCATTGACCTTGTCTGTGGTACTTTCTGTTGGAATAAACTTTAATTTTGTTTTGCAGACAAATTCATTGTTTTCTCTCCTTATAGTGTGTTTTGGGTTGTCTTTAAGAAAGAAGTCTCTACTTGAAAGTGACAGAGACAGTCATACATATCATATCATTTTTCTTTTTCTATTTTTTTCCTTTTTTTTTTTTGCAGTTTTTGGCTGGGGCCAGGTTTGAACCTACCACCTCTGGTATATGGGGCCAGGGCCCTACTCCTTGGAGCCATAGGAGCCGCCCCTTATCTTTTTCTATAAAGATTCCCATTTAGCATTTAGACCTTCAATCTATTGGCGTTTTAGATTGTCGGAGGTGGAGCTAAATGGAGTAGAGTTTCCCGTCTAATACTCTTCTTAAAACAAACTGTCCCACATAATCAGTGTATCACTCCATTTATTAAGGTTTGTGTCTGTTACCAAAGTTGAAATTTCCTACCTATGTGCGTGATTGTTAGATTGTTTCCTAAAGAATTAGCAAGTGTAGATTTTCCTTTCCCAGGGCCTGTGGGTCTCTGTTGAGGACTCTTGGCTTGGGCTTCTCTTCCACCCTCGGGCATATTTTCCCCTTGAGTTTTGTAGCTCCTTGGTCTCTCTTTGCTTTCCTGGCATCATCCCTCACTGTTTTGTCTCTTCAATCCTGCCTCTTTATCCCATTCCATTCACCTGCAAATACCTGGTCCCCAGGTGTGACTATTTAGCCCTCTGTTCAGAATGCTCCAGAGATGTTACCTAAAGCCATATGTGACATGTAGCCCAGGATGTTAATAAGGCTTAAGTCTGAGAATAGACTATAACTTATACGAGGGTTAAAAATAGAACCACTTATCTGCCAATCCAGCTTTATTTAGGTCATGCATGTGAAATTGGATTTGTTCCAAAGTGTATCCGTTAGAGAAAAAATTTGGCTCCTGACAACACAAAGTCAAATAACAGTAGCCTAAATAATAAAGGCACTTATGATGTCGCATAACAGGAGGTGTCGGGTACAGTTCCAGGGGTGGCACAACTGCTCGGTATCATTTTGGCATTTCTTCAGGTCTTTCCTTCTTGGTTGTTGCAAGACGGTTGCCATGGTTGCAAATGTAACATCCTTGTCTTGCAAAATTTTAAAAGTGAGGGGTTGGGGGCAGAGAAGTCTGAAGAGAGCTCTTCCCATAGTCTTTTCTTCCATCAAGGACAAAAATCCTTCCCAGGAACTCCTAGAAGACGCTTCTTTCTCGCTAATTTGCCAGAACAACATGGGTAACTACTCTGATCCATTGCTAGGAAAGGGAATGGGATCGCCATGATTAATTTAGACCAATTCATGATTTAGTCACTAGACTGGACATTTTGCCAACCAAATAAAATCAATATTCTGATGGCAAAGCACATGTGTGGAATGGTGTTGGGTAGAAAACTTACACAAGTTCCTGGTGTGGATGGGAAGAGATCTGAAGCAAGATCACCTGTGTACTTAAATTTCAGGGCCCTGAAATCTGGTGCTTGTCATTTATTTATTTAGTAGTGTATTGTCTGTCTGTTGCTCTGGCTAAAGTACAGTGGCATGATCATAGCTCACTGTAGCCTCAAACTCCTGGGCTCAGGTCCTCCTGCCTCAGCCTCCCGAGTAGCTGGGACTACAGATGTATGCCATCATGTCCTGCTAATTTTTCTATATTTTGTAAAGATAGAAACGGGGGTTGGAGGGTGGGTCTCACACTTTCTCAGACTGACTGGTCTTTAAGCAATCCTCTTGCCTTGGCCTCTGAAAGTGCTCAGCTTACAGGTGTGAGCCACTGCACCTGGCCTTTTATTTAGAGGTGTTGATTAAGCCAGGCACTGGGAACACAATGATAAGCAAACTAAACAGGATCGCCACCACCATGAAGATGGCAACAGGGTACAGGAGAAGACATTAAATGGATGCAATTCAATGCAAAAAATAACAAGTTATCAATTTAGGAGAGTGTTATAACAGACAAGAGCAGGGAACTAGAGAAGTATATAATGAGGACCCCTGTCCTGAAGCAGCGATCATTCCTTCACATCCCAGGAAGATGCTAAGAAGGTTGGTGCCCAGCAGAAGCACCAAGTTGCCATGAAAGGAGGGAGTCTATGGCGTTAGAGGTGAGTGGCCACAGCTCTAGCCCATCGAGCCCAAATAGCCAGATGGGACCAAGTGCACGTCCCTGCTTCCCAGTCCAAGCAGTGAACTTGGCTCGATTCTCTATGGCAGAGATGAGAAAGACTCCAGAGGACACTGGATGGTCCTAAGGACTCATCTTTCCAGCTGCTACTGACCTTTCCCTTACACCCAGACTCCATCTTTGAGGGAAGAAGCAAAGGTCAACTTCAAGACTTAACACATGACCTCCAAAAAAATTACATCCCTACATGAATATTCAAAGTATGACCTCAGTTTGAAATGGGTGGATTGGACAAAAATTAAGGTTCTTTCCACATTACTTTTCTGAAGAAAACCAGAGCAGATATTTTCATTATAGCTCAAAGTGATGTGAATATATTTGACTTCTTCAAAACAACCTGATGAGGAAAATACTATTATTGGCCCTGTATGAAGATAGACTTAGGCACATAAAGTTTTAAAGAGGCTATTTGAGCAGACACTCTATGCATAAACCAGGCTGCTCCAGGCTGCAGGTAGGTTGGGCCTCCACCGAAGGAGCTCGAAGGGATGGCATTTTTATAGGGTGAACTCAGAAGAAAGGCAAAGGAAATATCTGGTTAAAATGAGGCAAGAGCCTTATTCAGACCATTCCAGTGAAAAGTCCCCAGTTAGAGGTCAGCTGGCAGTTTCTGCTTGGTTGAGTTTGTTTCATTTTTCCCTTACACGGATTGGGTTTCAGTTTTGCTTATACAGGAACCCAAGGTGCAGGTGCCACCCCAACTTGGTGGTCTCCCAATTAATTATTTTAATAACTCTTTTATAGACAAGGACATTGAGGCTCAAATGAGATAAGTAAGTCATCCAAGGTGATGACATTAGTAAGTGGCTGATCTTGAATTTGAACCCAATGTGACTTTCAAACTTCCAAGTTTTTAACCATTATGAGATATCCTTTAGGGTGATATGTGCAGTAAGTACAGATATATTTTCAGGATTATATGGAGGAGGAAAAGATGATTTCTAGAAAGAGAAAACCAAAGAGAGCTTCCTGGAGGAGGCAGCAGTGATTGCATCTTCTCATCAATGTTGTTTGAGTTGCCTTCTTTGACACACCGTGGTGGGAGTTAACTGTCAGCCCTTGTCCCCTGACAAGGGGACAACAGACGATCACCTCTTCGTTTCTGTGTTCTTTCCCTTGTTTTCTTCAATTACATGAGCCCCTCTTTTGGGATACCTGGTAGATTTTAGTTACAAGCCAGGCATTATCTATACAAAGTTGCAGAGTCTTCTTCCAGGGAGGCCGTGTCCTCCCTCCTGCTGATCATGTTAACCCAATTAGTGGTTTGCTGAGTCAAGGTGAAATTATAGCTCTTGTAAATCTCAGTCTTTCAGGGGTTCATCTCTCACCTCCCGGACTTTCAACAAAGATCCTATTGTATTCTTTAAGACCCTCCCCCAGCGAGGACTAACCTCATCTTAGTCTCACAAGACTGCTGAAAAACTGCACTCTGCTTTTTAGGGACAAATTTTCAGCATGCATTTAAAACCTCCCGCCCTGAAGAACTGTAGTGTTTAACAGGAGTCCCCAGGTGAAAACAGGCTGTGTTTCTTGAGGCCCTCCCAAATCTTTACCAAAACTTGTCTTCACCCGTTCTTAGCTGTCTCCTGCGGGACTTTGCACTGCACCCTACACTGGGCTCTTCAGCCTCCCATAACCGCTCTGTGGACTGCAGATACTACTTCACTCTTCTCAAATTCCTGTCCCCAAGCACCTTAACCTTTACAGTTTTCCTTGCCTCTGCAGCTCTCAGCTTCCTTCAAGTAGATAATTTCTGTTTTATTTGGCTTTTCTAATTACTCTGATTGGGGGTGCTTGTCTGTAAAGAGAAAATGCATCCACCCACAAAAGGAAGCAACTGAGCAGGGAAAGGTGGATGGACTTGGACATGGCAAGCGAACTGTTCTGAAGAGCATCAGCGATTGTCCTCTCACCAGATTCACTGTTTTTCCCCCTTATCCTCAGCCTGGATGCGTCTTCCTGTATCATTTGGCGTCAGACTCTCCACTCACCACCATTTTCCTCCAGGCCTCCTCCAGTTTCTCCTCTACGCTCTCCTTGTGTGGTGTAATAGCAGGTGCAGCCTCCATCACTCTCCTCTTAAATCTGCACTGGGGGGTTTCAGTGTTGCCTCCACATGAGTAGACCTGCCTCTGGGGCACGAGTTAAGAAACTCCAATCTCACACTGCTGGCTGGCATGTGTGCCCACGTGGATGGCAGCAATTTGCAGTCTCGTCCTGAAAAGAAAGAAGCAGCACAAATGATCTTGCAAGTCTGGCTAATCTCCCTGGGACAGCAGAAATGCTAAGACTGGGAGAGAGTGTAACAGAGGCCTGTTCTGCAGGATTTTACATTTTAAAAGGCAGAGAAGTGGCTCGGTACCCCTACACAGTGGTTATGGTGACAGGGGTTACTGTGTATGTCACCGAGACTGGCGGATTCCGACCTGGCCTGGGCCTACTAGACAACAATGACAACTGCAACAACAACAAAAAATAGCCGGACACTGTGGCGGGCGCCTATAGTCACAGGTATTTGGGAGGCTGAGGCAAAAGAATCGCTTAAGCCCAAGAGTTTGAGGTTGCTGTGAGCTGTGACAGCACAGCACTCTACCCAGGGTGATATAGTGAGACTATGTCTCAAAAAAAAAAAATAGTAAAGAAAAGAGAGAACTAAAGGGAAGAAAATTATGAAAATGTGATTTTCCAGTGATTGTGAGAGACTTGCATATAATCATCATAAGGTATGTGAAGACTTTTAAAAAATGTTAAAGGGAAAAAGTTTTATCATAAATTATAAGGTGAATACTTCAAAATACAGATATTATGAAGACAGTATTTCACATTAGTAGGGAAAAGAAAGATTATTTATAAATGTGTTTAGGTGACTTTGGTTAGCTACCTGGAAAAAAATACAATCTTATCCAAACCTAAAACTTTAAACCAGGATAAGTTTCAGATAAATCAAATATTTAATAGCAAAAAATAAACCATAAATGTGTAGGTAGGACGCCATAGAAAATATTTTATTTTTATAATCTTGGACTGAAAAAGCCCTATAAAAATACAGAAGACATAAAATAAAAGGTTTTTTAAATATCAGTAGTAAGGTTAAAAGACAAAAAGCAAACTGGAGAAAACCCACAACTAAAATCACAGATAAATTGCTAATTACCTTACTGTACACACAACCCTTACAAATCAATAAGAAAAAGACAAATGACACACTAGGAAGGAAGAAATAAAGGTAATTACAGTTACAGGACAGAAATGCAAATCGCCCTTAAAAATAGGAGTAGATTCTTAATCTCACTCATCCTATGAGAAATACAAATTAGAATTATGGTGAAAGACCATTGTTCACCTACCACATTAACAGAGTTAAAAAACCAAACACTCTAGTATCAAAGGCAGGAGGAAATAGGCACTTTTCCCATTACGGAGAGGGCTTTCATACCCCATTTCTAAGAGGGGAAAGTTAGAAATTTCTGTCACAATTACAAATGCTCATCTCCCTGGGTCCAGCATTCCGCATTCTAGGACTTTATTCTTGATATAAATGTGCTACTACATAACGTCATATACCAACTGCAGGCCTTGTTTGTGACAGCAGACTCTGTAACAGTATAAATTTCCATCTGGGGAGGAACCGGTCAGCGCAGGTGCCCCGGCTTTGTCCATACAACAGAGTATACAGCAGCTGTGACTAAGAGTGTTTATATGCGAAGGCGGATCATTCTGAAGACGTATTGTTAAGTAAAAATACCAAGAGGCAAAACAGCACGTGTAGTATGCGACCCCTCCTGTAAAAGCTTTCAGGAAAGAATATGTGTGTGCGGAGATATTTCAGTATGTGGGGAATAGCTCTGGACGAGCACAGAATAAAGTCAGCTTGGTTTTCCCTAAGATGCAGAAGTCGGCCACTGAGGGCGTGTGTCGAGGGAGATTTCTCATCATACATCCTTTGGTTCCAGAGGTCTGAACGTCAAACCCTGTGACTATATTTTCTGATAGAATAAATTAAACTACAAGAATTCTTTAGGAAACTAAGCGTATGTCGGAAACTTCAGTGCCCTGGGATGGAAAGTTGCCTGCTAGAGAATGAATTTCCAGAGTAACAAGATAAGTGAGAGCCTGGATGGCCGGTGAAGAACGTGGCTTGAGTTTTCCTAAGCAAGAAAACACAAACACCCAGGGCCCTCCTCAGATTATCAGCGCTTCCTCCCAGGCCCCAGCTATAAAATGCTTTCTCCTTTGCCTCGTCCATTCGGGGCGGCCTAGTTCCTGCCTCTCCGCTGTCCGCGCTTGCTGATGTCTGACCTACGTGACCTCACAGCCCACGGCTTCCTGAGCCTCTCTGCTGCGGAGGCTCCGTGTCCTGCGTGCTCACGCCTCAGCGTGCCGTGTCCTGCGTGCTCACGCCTTAGGGTGCCGTGTACTCATGCCTCAGCGTACTGTGTCCTGCGTGCTCACGCCTCAGCGTGCCGTGTTCTGCGTGCTCACGCCTCAGCGTGCCGTATCCTGCGTGCTCTCGCCTCTGGGTGTCGTGTGCTACGTGCTCACGCCTCCGGTGGCCGTTTCTTTTTTATGAGGTTTCTGGCGACTCAGTCCATGAACGTCAAAGGACTCCATCCTATCCATTTAACTCCCTGTTCAAATTGGTGCCCATTTTCCCCCAAACCCGTAGATCCTGGAGATCCAGAACAAACAGGATCATTCTTTTATTAATTCTATTTTTGCGTCTTTGATAAACCCTCACTATCCATCCAGATAGTTTTAGGGGTGTAAACCTTGATTCTAGTCTCAGCTCTCACTAATTAGCTTTGGGTGCAGCCGTGGTTCCAGTCGTCCTGCACTGAGCATGCCAGTGAATACTTGAGCATTCTCCTCTAAACTTAGGGGGTTGGAATAAAGGATCTCTAGCTTTTCCCCTGAGACTCAAGGATCCAGGGGAAAAAATTCTCTCCTTCACCACACCTCTAAAGGAAATAAATAGACTTTTTTCTTTCTGTTAAAAAGTGGCAGCTCTGTTAAAAAGCTTGAGGTATCCATGGAATAAGAACTTCAATTTACAGAGTTAAAATAACAAATAGTTCTAAAATATTAACGTACACGTCTATAGAACTTTAGAAAACCACAAAAAGGCAATAACAGTTTAGCTGAAGGATCTGTGAAAATTTAGAGTTGGGTAAAGACGGTGTTTCAGATCAATACAAAGAATGTGGACTATTCATCCCAAATGTTAATTGGACATCTCATTAATGAGGTAGAGGGAAAGTTAAGATACCCTATCTCATGTCATACACCAAATAAATGCCAGATGGCTTAAAAACATACATGTATAAAAACAAAAGATGATAGAAAAAGCATAGGTAAAAAATTATATAATTTTGGAATTAGGAATACCTTTCTAAGTATAATTCAATAATAGGAAAGTATAAGAAAATTATTGAATATTGGCTCCTCTGGCCAGGTGCAGTGGCTCACACCTGTAATCCTAGCACTCTGGGAGGCCGAGGCAAGTGGATCTCCTAAGCTTAGGAGACCAACCTGAGCAAGAGTGAGAGCCTGTCTCTACTAAAAATAGAAAAACTAGTCCAGTGTTTTAGTGAATGCCTATAGTCCCAGCTACCTGTGAGGCTGAGGCAGGAGGATCACTTAAGCCCAGGAGTTTGAGGTTGCTGTGAGCTATGATAGCACTGCACTCATCCAACGGCAAAGAGTGAGACTTTGTCTCAAAACAAACATACAAAAACCCAAAACTTCTATGTATCCGAACTATATTTCAAAGTTATGAAGAACTGAAAAATGAATTCACAACATACATGACATAAAGGGTAAATAGTTTTGAATTATGAAGAACTCTTAGAAATCCACAAGAAGATGTAATACAGTTAAAACATGGTCAGACAGGTCACACACAAGAAAGAGAAATGCAAATGGCCAAAAAGAAAAAAAAACCATAAAAAACATTTTACTTCCCTACAAATAAATGAAATCCCAGTTAAAATAAAAATGAAAATACCTTTTAACCTATAGAATTGAAGAAATTTAGAAAGACTGGTAATAACTCATTGATGAGGGTGTTGTATAATAGGTACTTTCATACACTTTAAAGGGAATGCAAATTAATTCAAACTTTCTGGAGGGCAATTTGGCAAACTGATGTAGCATTTTTAAGTGTTCATACTCAGATTTTAATGCTCACATCTAAGAATTTACCCCAAGGAAATAGCAGGACAAATGCACAGAAGTGCTCTGCTGCAAGAACGTTCACTCCTCTGTCACGTACCATAACGAAACATTGGCAAACCTAAATGTTTGTCAAAGGGAAAGAGAGAACTAGACAGTAACTTAAAAAGATGCACAGAGATGTCTTCAACATACTAAGTCAAGCAAAAAATACATAATGGTATATACAGTACCATCAGATAGGCATGAGTTTTCTGTTTGTCTTAAAAAATCTGAACATCAAATTTTAGTAACTATTATCTCTGGGTGTTCTGAATAATATTACTTTACTTTGTTATTTATGCCTATTTGCATTTTCTGATTTTTCCCAATTAATGAGCATTTATTATTTTTAGCAAGAGAAATAATAAAACCATAACCCTCCTTCCAAGACTCATGAATGATTCTCAGAGATGAAAAGAAAACAATTGTAAATGAGTGATGCAAATATTTCCAGGCCGTGGTTTTTGTTACCATAGCAAAGTGAACATGGAGTAACGTTTAAGACTAAACACCTGCGTCTGTCAAGTATCTCGGCAAGATTTGCTTCCCTGCTGCAGAAAGAAAGCTGGATTTTCCAGAGACCCCCCCACAAAGTTGCCGTTCACCAGGTGGGTTCCAGCAATAATATTTTGAATAAGATGCATCCTGGGGATGGTGCCCACGCTCAGTGGGTAGGACGTCAGCCACATGCACCAAGGCTGGTGGGTTCAGACCCCTCCAAGCCTGCTAGACAACAATGACCATAACAACAACAACAAAAGAATAGCCAGGCATTGTGGCCGGCGCCCGTAGTCCCAGCTACTTGGGAGGCTCAGGCAAGAGAATCACTTAAGCCCAGAGTTGGAGGTTGCTGTGAGCTGTGACTCCACAGGACTCTACTGAGGGTGACATAGTGAGACTCTGTCTTAAAAATAAAAAATCCATCCATTCTCCCCATTTCCCTTAGAGAACAGACGTCTAAGGGAGAAGCCCCCACTGACTACCTCACTCTCCCTGTCCACCCACTCTCAGTCTTATTCTTCCCTTTCTCCCTTCACTTTTCTCTCTTTCTTCTGTTTCCCATTTTCTTCTCCCTCCTCTGTTCTCATTTTCCCATCAGATATTACTTGAGAGCTTTCCAGATGCCAAGCATTGTGCTGGGCCTCCGTCAGCCTCAGGAGCTTGGGGACAGATGATGACTTTGCAAGGCAAAATAGTCCAAGGATTTGCAGATTTACTTTACTTAATACTGAAATACTGGGATTGATACTGTTATTATAGTGTAAAATAGTCGGAATTTATAAAATTTAGCACATCGATAAAACAACATGTGCTGTGCTTTTCAAAAGCACGTGCAGCACACGTTGCAAACCTGCATCAACACATGAAGTGAACATGTGCTTTATAAAGGTCCAGGCACAGCATGAGGCTATTCTGAACAAGCAAAGGGGCACTCACGTTTTAAAAAGCACCCATAGAGTGAAAATTTAATTAAATCTGAAAAAAAAATCATTGAAATACCAGAGTAGTGACATTATTGGATTTCTGCAACTTTTAAAAGCAAAGTGCTCCAGTCGTGTTACTGTTGTCCGTGTATTTTTATGCAAAATTTTCTAGCTGTTGAAAATATTTGCTCCAACTCTGGGCCAACAAGTGAACCGTGAGGAGTCTGTACAGATTATATTATTTCCCTCCCCTCATTCACCCTCAAATTCTGTGATTTCTTACTTTATCCCTGAGGATTTGTAAGGGATTCTCAGGAGTTGTGTAGTGTGTGTTGTGGGGGTGGCAGGTGTAGTTATGGTAAGTGAGTAGACGTGTGTGTGTCAGGGGTCAGTGTGCGTCTGCATGTGGGGTGGGTATTGAGTGTGCATATGCGTGTAATGTGTCTAGCTGCTGCTGCTGTGTGTGTGCCGTGTGTGGAGGCCTCTGCAGACGTGTGTGTGTGTGTGTGCCGTGTGTGGAGGGCTCTGCAGACGTGTGTGTGTGTGCCGTGTGTGGAGGGCTCTGCAGACGTGTGTGTGTGTGGAGGGCTCTGCAGACGTGTGTGTGTGTGCCGTGTGTGGAGGCCTCTGCAGACGTGTGTGTGTGTGTGTGCCGTGTGTGGAGGGCTCTGCAGACGTGTGTGTGTGTGCTGTGTGGGGAGGGCTCTACAGACGTGTGTGTGTGTGTGTTCCGTGTGTGGAGGGCTCTGCAGACGTGTGTGTGTGTGCCGTGTGTGGAGGGCTCTGCAGATGTGTGTGTGTGTGTGTGTGTGTGGGGGGTGGGCTCTACAGACGTGTGTGTGTGTGTTCCGTGTGTGGAGGGCTCTGCAGATGTGTATGTGTGTTCCGTGTATGGAGGACTCTGCAGACGTGTGTGTGTGTGCCGTGTGTGGAGGGCTCTGCAGACGTGTGTGTGTGTTCCGTGTGTGGAGGGCTCTGCAGACGTGTGTGTGTGTGCCATGCGTGGAGGGCTCTGCGGACGTGTGTGTGTGCCGTGTGTCGAGGGCTCTCCAGATGTGTTTGTATGTGGCATGTGCGGTCAGTGGGTGCGGATACCTGTACCTGGTCTATGTGCACAGGGGAGGCCTGTGTGCGTGGTGTGTGGTGTGAGGGCATCTTGGGTGGAAAGCTGGCAGAGTGGTCAAGTTCTCCAGTCCTGTACTTTGACTCTGAATATGGATATTTCTCCACCTAATCTAGGCTAACTGTGATCAGAAGGCTGACTTAGGTGCTTACACAATCAGGGACAAATGCCGTGAGACCAATACTCCGAGTTTGTGAGGCCAGGACTGACAGAGAGTGTCCCCCTCCAAGCCTCTCCCACAGCTGCAGAAGAGGGCTAGACATACCTGCCCAGAATGAGGCCTGCAGGAGACTCCGGCAGCCCACCTGCGAGCCAGGGCTGTAAGGTGCCTGGGAGATGACCATCCCGACAGTGCTTGTTGACCCGAGTACTTCAATTTTAACAGATGGTAAAATCAATTTTCTTGATTTCAAAGAGATTTTTTTGAGAAACAAAATAACAGAATAGAATAGGATAGGATAGGATGAAAAGAGTATGCATTGTAACAGGAAGAATAAATATAAATTCTTGAAACATGTTTCCAGTGTGTGTTTGTGTGTGTGTAGGCTGGGTTATGACCCCTGATGAATTTGTTAGCATTAGTCATGGTCACTCTATATTTTCATTTCACAGGGAGAAGACAGAGGGTACCTGAGGTGAAGCCATCTGCCTTCTAAGGTCACGGTGAATTAGTGATAGAAACAGTCTTTCCGTTACACACATATGCTAAGAGCCAACAGTGAGTCACCAGAAAAGACCAGAATCATGACTTCGGTCTCCCATTAGTGGAAAGTAGCACTTTAAGTCTTTTTTTTTTTTTTTTAATATTATTGCTTCTCAAAATTTTCAAGCTCCTAAAATTTCCAAAGGAGAGAATTGAAAGAGTTGACTGATGTTGAAGTTTCTCCTTCAACTTAGAAAATTCTAGAGTTCTATGACATTGAGGAGGTCAGACAGAGAATGTCGGTGACTCAGGTGAAGTCTGTGAGAAAAACCATTTTAACCTAAACACAGTGACATGAGTCCAAGGCTCCCGCTGTCACTGCCAGACCCTGGCACATCATTGGACTTCCTCCCGCTGTTACAACGGTCTCCCGAGGTCATAGCTAGTTTGTGGGAGTCCACTGGGATCGGGTGTGGGATGCTTGGGAAGGCACGAGAGAGCCCTCCCACAATGCTTGGTCTGGTCTCTCCATCCCGTCTCGGAGCCAGTCTCTGCAGGCCCAGGTATGGACACCTAAGACCAACCAGGGCACCCTTCATTACCTACACAGGTGACTCAGTGTGCTTCTGACTTGGCTGAGACTTACACTGTCAACTATTACATCCTCACGGGTCTGTCAGGTTATAAATATCAATGATAGGATACTCCAAGGAACATTAAACAAAAACAAAACTTGGGCTGGGTGGAACATTTGTCCGGACTCTGTCAGCCACTGGCCTGCCCACATAATGACCCTGTAGCCAGAACTCTCCTGCCCAACTCCCCAGTGTGCACCTTAACTCCTGACCCTGTCACTCTGGGTGTAGGCACGCTGGCCTTCTCCGAGGCCCTCGGAACCCCGTCACCCTGGGTGCAGGCACGCTGGCCTTCTCCGAGGCCCTCGGAACCCCGTCACCCTGGGTGCAGGCACGCTGGCCTTCTCCGAGGCCTTCAGACGTTACATTCTTCCTTTTTGCCTTTGCACATGCTGTTCCCTCCCCAGAGAGCCCTTCCCTCCTCCGTTTCTCTTCAAATACACCTACTCATCCATCCTTCACACTTCAGGTCAGTTGTGACTTCTCAGAGGCCATGTTCCAGGCCCTGTAGGAAGCTTCCAGATTACCCTGCCTTCCAGGAGTTCAGGTACAAATTTTACATTCATTTGTGAATTGCTTGATTTATGCCTATCTCTTTAACAGACAATAAGCTTCACAGGGCAGGGAGACTTTCTGTCTTTACCTCCTACTGTGCCTCCTAGCACCACATAATTAAGTGCTCAAAAACAGTTTGCTGGATACATTAATAATCTGTGGGTCTGCAGCTCATTCCCGTCATTCCTAAGGAAGTGCTGTGTCGTGCTCACACAACAGGTGCTGAATGAATGAGGCAGTTCTTGAGCAACCTGTCTAAATGTCCTAAATGTGACCAAGGATGATTTTCCAGAAAAGTTTGGCCTCAACCTAAACCTCTTTGTACAGGAAGATTCTGTAGTAACAATTAGTAGATTCTGCGTTTTTCTGAATAACTAGATGCTGCAGGTTCCTCCAGCTGCCCTTTGACCCCTGAGTAGCAAAAGGGAGAGGGGAGGGGAGAGGCCTCCTCCCCCATTTCCTTTCTCCCTTTATTTCTCATTCATTGTATGGAGTGGAGATTCAGAACCTGCTGGCCCTGGTCTAACAGGCACCAGCCTGTTACCTGGATTTATTGAGTATCTATGAAGGAAGGAGTTGTTGGCATCTGCCTGTAAAAATCTGACAAAGAACATCTGTGTGGCATGTCCCACAGCACTTCTGCTTATGTTATCTGATTCTAACCCCCCAGTACTATTGTGAGAAGATGGAATTTTCCAAATTCTACACATAATGAAACTCAAAGAGTTTGAGTTACTTGTCCAAGGACACACAGAAAGCATTTTTAAGATCGGGACACAACCCAGCTCTTCTAATATCATATCGTATTAACACATGACATCCCGTCGGTACCCAGGGCTGACAGGCTTCGTAAGACGTCATAAGGACTCCTTACCTTGTATGGTATTCCTGATTCTACCAAATATACTACTTTGATTCATGCGATACTCACACTAACTTCCTGAGGTCAATGGGGTGAGTATTCATTCTATTTTTACAGATAGCTAAGCAAACCTCCATTGGCTAAGTGACACTTGGGAATTGGGAGAATGGCTTGAGACCAATTTCAGTTCTTTGCTACCCATGCAGCTCCCTGTGAGAGACAGGGTAATGGTTCTCTGGTGATGTCCCAATCCCCTAAATGTCGGACTATGCTAATTACATGGCAAAGCAGACTTTCCTTGCAGATGTGATTAACTGAAGCACTTGGAGAGCCTGGATTACCCATTGGGTTCAATGACATCACAGGTCTTCTTAAAGAGGGAGACAGGTGGGTCAGGTCAGAGAACATGCTATGAAGCTGGAAGCAAGTGTCATGCTCATACTTAGGGTTAGGGTTAGAGAAAGGCCTGAGGATGCTGTGCTGCCAGAGAACGCAGGTCGGGAAGGTGAGGAAACAGACGCTTCCTGGCAATCTCAGAAGGATCCAAGCCGACGACATCTCAGTGCTGAGATTGCTGACTTACAGAGTATAAGATGATAAGTACGCGTTTAAGCTACTACGGTGCCGTCATTCATTACAGCAGTGACAACAGGAGACTAATATGCCCCTCTAAATGGTGACTGATTAGCTTCAGCAGGTAAGGAGCAAACCAGAAGACTTCTGGTGTCTCCAGGCCCCCAGAGCTGGGGGGAGTGCCCGGGCAGGTCAGGGGCAGACCTGGGCTGCTGAGAGGTCCATGTGCCGTGAGTCTGCACTGCTTCACCCGGAGCTGTGGGCCCTGCTGTTCTCACTATGCCCTCCCAGGGCATAGTGAATACGCCACAGACTCCTGGATACAGCTGCCCTCTGACCCCTCCCCAGCCCCCCGTCCCTCCCACACCCCCTGCAGATGGCACCTGCTTTTCTCCTGCTGCAGGTGCCACAGAAACCTCGCCTCCTCAGGGAGCATCTACAAGACTGCCCCTCCATACTGCCCCTCCACACTGCCCTCCAGACTGCCCTTCCAGACTGTCTCTCCAGACTGTCCTCCAGACTGCCCCTCCACACTGCCCCTCCACATTGCCCTCCAGACTGCCCTTCCAGACTGTCTCTCCAGACTGTCCTCCAGACTGCCCTCCACACTGCCCCTCCAGACTGCCCTTCCAGACTGCCCCTCCAGACTGCCCCTCCAGACTGCCCTTCCAGACTGCCCCTCCAGACTGCCCCTTCCATACTGCCCTTCCAGACTGCCCTTCCAGACTGCCCTTCCAGAATGCCCCTTCCAGACTGCCCCTTCCAGACTGGCCTTCCAGACTGCCCCTCCAGACTGCCCTCCACACTGCCCCTCCAGACTGCCCCTTCAGACTGCCCTCCAGACTGTCCCTCCACACTGCCCTCCACACTGCCCCTCCAGACTGCCCCTCCACACTG
>NW_003852476.1:6495504-6497840 GCF_000181295.1 Otolemur garnettii | reverse complement strand
AACACCTGTCACCACCTAAGAGCATATTGCTTCCCCTCCAGACTGTCCCTCCAGACTGCCCCCAGCCGTTCTCCTGCCCCTCCACACTGCCCCCAGCCGTTCTCCTGCCCCTCCACACTGCCCCCAGCCATTCTCATCTCCAACACCTACTTTGATTTTCCTTCTAACACCTGTCACCACCTAAGAGCATATTGCTTCCTCCCTCTGTCTGTGCTCTCACTAAATTGTACATCCCATGGGAACTCCCGGCTCCCAGCTCTTCCTTCCCTAGGGCTCTTGGATACATATGTGCAGGACCGTGGACATACTGGGGTCAGCCTTACAACAGGGGTACCTAGCTTCCCCCAGCAGAATCTCTAGCCCCCCAAGAGGGGAGGGTTTCTGTTAGTCCTCGAATGTCGAGAACTCTCGGATTCTCTTCGTCATTGCAGGCTTCCTGGTGGGTTTCAGACACAAGCCCGGGTTCAGCCCTTGCCTGGCTCTCAGAGCTGAGCCGGGGCCAGCTGTGCACCTGGTGAATGTAGAGATTTCCACACAGCACCAACATCAGACACAGCCACTTTGTGATCACGATAGAGAGAAAGGGAAGCCAGACCACTCCATCACCAAGCCTGGACCTGGACAAAAACAAGAACATTGCCTAAACTACAAAAATGACCAACGATGCCCCTTTCCTGCCTCATACGAGCAACTTGTACTTCCTTATTAATTCTGTCTCTTTCATCCTGTCTTCTAAGAAATATTAAGACATATAGTCAGAGTTACTTCTGCTTCTGGATAACACCAATTCAGAGTACTGCTCACTTCTCTGAACCCTCCCCAGTGTCATCTGACCCAACCCCACATCCTGTAGTAAATCCTTGATCAATCCACTTCCTGAAGTGCCCCAGGGCTCATGGCAGCTAGTCAAGAAGCTCCACATTGTGCCACTCAGATGACCCAGATGGTCTCTGGTTGGGGAGCATTGGTACTGTGGACCATCTCAAAGGGAGAAATGCTAAGTGTGTCCTCTGGTCAGCGAGGCTGCCCTGAACTTCTCTGCCAGGAAAGCAGTGGTGCTGGGTGCCCACTGAGTTGTGTAACCCAGCCTGCATTAGACAGGGGCTGTCAGCTGGGGCCACTTCCTTACAGGCTGGGCCAGGAAGGGGCCCAGCAGGTGCAGCTGTGGCCTGCCTGGCTGGCCTCAGGGACACCTCTGCCTAAGACAAGCTGCTCTGTGCCCTCTATCTATCTAAGTCACAGGTTCAAAAGCCCCCTCCCATGTCTACTCTCATACATGCTGCCCATGTCCCAAGCTGCTTTTATATATAGATATCTTTTTATTTTATTATGTTTTTTTCTTTTATTTCAAATTAATATGAGGGTGCAAATTTTTAGGTTCACTGTTCTCACTTCCAAGGTAAAGTTCAAGTTGTAGAAGAGCCCTTCACCCAGGGAGCATGCTGAACACCCTCCCATTGGCCGGCCCTCCTCCCACCAATTGTCCACCCCTCCCCCCTCCCCCTTGCTAGACTATATTTGTGTCTTATCGTTCTTGTGGGAGTCTAATTGTTCATTGGTTTCATATTATTATTGAGTATGTTGGATATTTTATTTCCATTCTTGTGATACTTTACTAAGAAGAATGTGTTCAACTCCATCCAGGTTCACGCAAAAGATATAAAGTCTCCATCTTTTTTATGGCTGAATAGTATTCCATAGTATATATACGCCACAGTTTGTTAATCCATTCATGGGTTGATGGGCACTTGGGTTGCTTCCACGACTTGGTAATTGTGAATTGAGCTGCAATAAACATTGAGCTGCAAATGTTTTTGTGGTAAAATGACTTTTTTTTTTTCTGGGATTGCAGGATCAAACAGAAGGTCAACTTTTAGGTCTTTGAGGATTCTCCAGACTTCTTTCCATAGCAGTTGCAGGCTGCTATATTTCACTTCAGGCCCTTCCTCCTGCCTAGATAGAGGCCCCTCTTGCTGGCCCCTCCACACCACACCCTCAGTCTGTGCCCCTACTGCAGGCCTGGGCACCTGCCCCCCCGGCCTCTGACCTCTGGCCTCTGCGCATCCTTCTTTTTCCCAAAGCCCTGCTTGCCAATTACCTCACCTTTTCCCCAAGTCTCCCAGCTTGGGCCTCTTGGCTGCCCAGGCTTACAGTAGCTGCTCTCAGCGTTCACCAGGGAGCTCCAGGGACAACAGCTGACTGGCTGGTGTATGGGGTTTGGTGGTGGGCAGAGTGGGGCTCGGCTGTGGGCAGAGTGGGGCTCATGTCAGTCTCCTCAGTACTGACTGGCTGGTGTACGGGGTTTGGCTGTGGGCAGAGTGGGGCTCATGTCAGTC
>NW_003852476.1:6442926-6495330 GCF_000181295.1 Otolemur garnettii | reverse complement strand
TCAGTCTCCTCAGTACTGACTGGCTGGTGTACGGGGTTTGGCTGTGGACAGAGTGGAGCTCATGTCAGTCTCCTCAGCTATCGCCTCCACTCTTCCAGGACAGAGTTTGCATTTTTTTTCTGTAAATAAAGTTTTATTTTATTATTATTTTTTAAATTTTTATATATACTTGTAATTATTAGGTTTCTACTTTTTGCCTTCACAGAATTAAAAAGGCTTAAAATTTACCAACAGTAACAATGTTTAACTCCTTCCTCCCCAGTACTGGGAAGTTGAGTCTCGAACAGCAAACTCACAGCACCCCAGAGGCTGTCAGACTCCCCGGAAAGGTTAGTCAAGAGATGCCGGGTTGTGGGATGACACCTGCTCCCCACTCCACTGCCAGGCAGTGTCAGTGCCCAGTGCCACAGGGAGCAGTTTTCAGGGATTCCAGAAGCGCATCCACCATCCTAACAGGCCCAAGTTGTTTATTGGTTCTTCCTGCTGTGCTTCATGGCTTTGGGGCTACAAAACACTGATTTTAGGATATTTTTCTTTCTAGATTTGGACATCTGCAAGCCCAGCTGACCCCTCCAGGGCTCAGCTCACTCTAGTCAGAGTGGGAGTTGATCTCTGATGTGCCCTTCAACCTTGTCTCTGATGACCCTATGGCACAAGGTCAAAATTATATCAAACTTTTCTGATGACCCTATGGCACAAGGTCGAAGTTATATCAAACATTTTTTTTTTTTAAAGAAAAAGGTGGTCTGCCACCTTAAATAGAACAAGATTAATCTAAATATATCTATGTGGGGAAAAGTCCAAGAATGTTAAGATGAAAAAAGTGAAGTTCTCAAAATAAGTTTATACACTATGAGCTCATTTTTATAGTCCTATATGTCTACATGATTCTGTGTAAAGAAAGAGTTAAAAGGATATTTACCAAACTGTTCTGTAGTGGGAGTTAAGAGGACTTTCAACATTTGACCTTCCTAAATTTGTTTTGACTTTTCTAAATTGTTTTAATTATTCACTAAGTTATATTTGTTATTTTTATAATCAGTAAAAAATATTTTTTTTAAAAAAACAGAGATTTGAGATTGCTACTCCTGCTTACATCTCTTTGAGTTATATGTTTGATGTTTCCTACAAAAAAAAACACACAATTTGGCTTCACCATTTAAAACATCCTACTTCATTAAATGAGGCTGTATGTGTATCTTCATTTAATTTTTTGTATGTCATTTTCAGTTTGTTCTTTTCTCTCCTTTAATGTCTCCAGGCACTTCAGATTTCTCATGAGCTTTGTACTGATGCTGGCCTGGGGATTTCTGAGAAGCAGGGTCATTCTGCGTCCCTCAGGAGGTTCCACGGGAAATGGCTGAGGGCCGGTTGTTCATGGCATTCATTCCACATACATTATTAAGTGCTACTGAATACCAGGCTGTGAGCTTGAAGCTAGAGCCAAGCAGGGAACCAAAAGGGAATTACAATTTTAAAGAAACACTAGGGCCATCTGGGTGCTCGCCAGCCCCAGGCTTGTCCCGGCAGGCAGCGTAGGGCGGTAAGAATTGGGGTGAAGGAGTCAGACTGCTTGAGTTTAGATCACAGACCCACTACTGGCCTCAGGGGCTTATGCTGGTAGAGATTGGGTTGGAAGCTACTAACAACAACTAGAAATAACAGAGGCTCAGATGGGAGAGTTTGTTTTTCTTTTATTTAAACAAATGGGTCTGGAAGTGGGCAGTTAAGTCACAGTCTCCAGGGCCCCAGGCTCCCTCTGTTCTTCCCTGTTCCTCCTCTCCCTGTGGTTAACCTAGAGCTTCCTTTCTTAGGGTCACAAGTAGGTGCTGGAGTCTCAGCCATCTGTCTGCATGTCGGGGAAGACGTAGGAGGAAGAGGAAAAGAAAGAGCAAGACAAACGCCCTGTAAGCAGGAAATACCCTTTAAGAAGCTTCTCTGGCAGTGGAACCCCGTGCCCTTTGCTTCCACATCCCGGGTCATCACTGATATAGAGGGAGACTGGAAAATTCAGACTTCCAGCTGGCCACAGTGCCTCACTGAGTAAGGTCTGGGTGCTCTTCATAAGTAAGGACAAGGCTGTCCCTGCCCTGGGTTGATAATATCACCCTCCTCACCAAGTACTAAGGCTTTAAATAAAACAATACTTGCAAAGCTCTCAAACGTTGCCTCCTGAAGCCTTCCTCAGGTAAAATTTGCCATTTTTTGCTCAGGGATCTAAGAACACATTTCTCACACCAAATCCTAACAAGTGGTTGGCGTTTATCATTATTTTACTTGACTGTCACCGCCACTGGATTTTGAGGACAAGGGTGAGAACTTATTCACCTTTGTACCAGCAGCACCAGCATGCTGTGGATTCTCAATTTTTTTTTTTTTTTGAGTGAGTGAATTTCTCTCTCCTTTCTTTACTTTCTGAACCATTTTACTTCTAAATCCAAATACCCTCAGGCCTTTGAAATGTCACCTTCAGGACTGAAACAGAATGAAAAGAGCAGTGAGACAGGTCTCAAATATCTGCTTTGTCCCTTCTCTGCTGTGTGACATTTGAAAAATTGCTCAGCCTCTCTGAACTTTATTTTCTTTCTCTGAGTAGCATAGATAATAGTAGTGACCATCTGTGTGTGAGGTAAGGATTAAATAAGTGTGTTCAGCACAAACCTGGCATGGACTAGCGCTCCACAGACCCTCAATCTCATTTTAGTTAGCATCCTTAATCTCATTTTCTTGTGATAGTTCCCCTCCTACTCTAATAGCGCTCAGGCAAGTTAAAAATAGCTCATATTTTTTGAGTTTCTTACTATGTGCCAGGTCCTCTTCTTCATTTAGTCTTCCCTGTAATGCTGAGGTAGGTACTACTACAATCAGCCCATTCTACAGATGGGGATACTGAGGCTGAGGAGATCACCCTGCTGGAGGAGAGAGACCGAGCTACAGTTGTCTGGGCACAAAGCTGTGCTTCTAACTATTGCACCACACTGCTTTCCACATCGCACTTGGCAACTGTTAGCTTCAGCACATCCCCCACCATGTCCCTCACTGCCCAGTCAGTGACACTTCTTTCTCTGGGTGTCTCAGAGCACACATCACTCGAGGGACAGGCCAGGAGGATGCCAGTTCCGTGTGCCCATGGGGATGGCTTTCTGAGCCTAAAAGTCCCCACACACTGAAGCTACTCACCTCCCAGAGAACATCATGCAAATCTGAGTTTCAGTCTGAGGACAGCTGAGACCTCAGAACCAGGTGTCATTATAAGTCAGAGGCAGCCCTAACTCACGAGAAGCCAACCTCTGAAAAATGTGAACTTATATAAAAAAAAAAAACAAACAATGTGTGTGTAGGGAGGATGTTGTACATTACATAAAGATAATTCCTATCATGAGGTGGGCTGCCCCAGGCTGCCTTTATTTAGTAATCTTCCCTTGTGCACTTACACTGATTTAATTTTTAAAAATTTCACTTATATAGAAATTTTATAGGGACACATCTATGAAGCTGAGTAAGATACACCCATAACATTTCATGATCTTCACAGTGCAGGAAAATTGCTGCTAAGCCTGAGCTGACCCCAGAGCTGACCCTTCCTTTGTGTTTTTCTCTTCTGAATATTCCTCTTTTGAATCCTTTTATCGGAGGAAGATCACTGAAAAGCATTTCAATTATCAGCACAGAAAGACGTTAATTTTAGCTTGCTGGGAACTTCCCTTCCACCAACCACTATCATTCCGTTGGGTGCTGGAAAAGTACAAAGTTTCTTTTCCTAGTATTTTAAAATTTACAGAGATCTGGGAATCAGCAGTGAAGGGTCTGGCCATCAGCCAGGGGCAGAATGCTAATGACATCATGGAACTCAGAGGCCAGTGATGGAAAAGACGGTTTAAGGAGTTGGCCTCCGGGTGCGGCTGGCGGTGGCTGCCTCTGAGCCCTTGGTCCCAGTGGATTAATGAGGTGCCTTTCTGACCTGGCTGCCAGTGGTGGGGAGTAAAACCACTGGCAAGGAAAGGCAGAAGGCGAGAGGGAGGAGGAAAAGCTGGACGAGAGTCTATAAAACCTTGGAGAGAAAAGGGAAACCTATACTTTCATTACATTTTGCAGAAATTTAAAACCATCCTTAATATGAAACAGCATTGATAGGATGCCAGGGACTAGAAGCTACTCAAATACCAGTGGCCTGAACTGGAAAAGAGCGAGGAACCCAGGCAATTTTAAGTTTCCATGAGTGGCCTTCTGCTGAAGTTTACATTTTAGGAAGACCTGGCTGGTGAAGCCTGTCCTGGCTCATGCTTCTGAGCCAAGCTCTTGTTCGTTGCTGGGAAAGGTTAATGTTTCCTTCTAAAGCAATAAAATGCTGAGAAGGGATGGAGGACTGCTCAGAAATACCCTGCAAGCTCTTTTATCCAATCCTGCACCTACCTGCACCTTTAATCAGGGCCTGACTAGGAGAAGGCCAGTCAAGGGTACAGGGGGTCAGGGTGAGAAGACACTGGCTTTCAGGGTCCTGTGTGTGCAGGGCTGATGCCGGGGGAGACTGCGCACCTGCCAGCTCTCACGCCTTCCCTGCCCTGCCTTGCGACTCCCCTCTCCGTAACCCTCCAATTCTAAGTCAACTGATTGGGGATGGGGTATGGACAACTTTTAAAGCTCCTTGTATGATGGAGTGCCACTGTTTTAAATGAACAAGGGTTGGTGGTAAATTGAAAGAATCCAACTGAAAGCCAAGAATTAACCTTAACTTTATCTTTTCTAATATCTTAAGTCGGGGGTTCTTATCAAATATTTATTTTGGTTCAGTCTGTTCACTGGAAGCCACAGTCTTGTACAGGGTTGCCAGATAAAATACAGGACACCCAGTTAAAATGAATTTCAGACAAACAACTCCGAGTTTTTCAGACTTATCTGAAATTGAATTTAACCAGGCTTCCTGAATTTTTGTTTTCTAAATCTGGCCATCCCAGTCCTGTAGGACGTGTCAAAGCGTGTGGACTCGGCTGTTGAGGGCAGTTTCCCAGCTTGCATTGCGGAGCTACGGCTGCAGTATGTACCATGTACTATGTGTGTCATACTGAGAAAAAGATTTCATCACCAAAGGTCTGGCAAACACTGGGTAACGAGTTTTTTGACTGCAAAACTTGGAGTCTTTCAGGTATGAATATGCAGTGATGTCTCAAGTTGGAGACCTGTGGAGTTCGCAGACTTACATAACTGAGTGATGTCTTGTAGGACGAATGTTCCCTCAAAATTGCTGTGGAAAACACTACTGGGAAAGGAGGGTGCTACTGACAGGATTTTTTTTGAGACAGGAGCCTCAAGCTGTCCCCCTGGGTAGAGTGCCGTGGCATCTCAGCTCACAGCAACCTCCAACTCCTGGGCTCAAGCGAGTCTTCTGCCTCTGTCTCCCAAGTAGCTGGGACCACAGGCGCCCGCCACAGCGCCGGCTATTTTTTGGTTGCAGCCGTCATTGTTGTTTGGCGGGCCCGGGCTGGATTCGAACCCGCCACCTTAGGTGTACGTGGCTGGCGCCTTAGCCACTTGAGCCACAGGCGCTGAGCCTCTACTGACAGGTTTTAAACAGGCAAGGGACAAGATGAGACCAGCAATTGCAGCAGAAGGACCAATTTGAGATGGACAAGATAAGCACAGAGACCAGACAGAGGCCATGTTACTGTGAGAGGGCTGGGCAGCTTACACGACAGAATTTCGTTGTCTCACAGTTCTGGAGGGGCCAGCAGGGTTGTCTTTATTCTGAGGCCTCTTTCCTAGGTTTGCATGCGGCTGTCTCCTCTGTGTCTCTCCTCCATGGGTGTCTGTGTCCTAATCTCATCTTCTTGTGAGGATATCACTCATGCCAGATTAAAGCCCGGCTGCATGACCTGGTTTGACCTTAAGGACTCCTTAGAGGCTTTATCTCCAAATATAGTTATATTCGGAGTAGCGGAAGATTGTCAAGGGGATATTATTCAGCCCATAACTGGCTATTACAATAATCCTATTGAAAGATGATGAGGTTGTGAATTAAGGCACTGGGAACGGAGAGAAAGGATTAATTCCTAGAAATATTAAAGAGCCAGAACTGGAAGGACAGGGAATTGATTAGACACGATGAACGAGCAAAAGCAAAGCAGAGTTCCCAGCATGGAGTAGCACTCAGATTCTAATTTCCATCTCTTTACTGCGTCTAGAATAGAATCTTCTGTGTAACACAAGCTCACACTCATAATGCAGCATTGGGTTGAATTCACTGGGGGGATAGAAGCGCGGACAACACAGTTATTAAATGTTTCCTGTGTATTTCCCAATATGTCCACCAGTCTTCATATCGGGGTAACTGACTCATCACTCTACACACTGGGAAAGAGATAATGGCCATTTACAGGAATGTGTGGCTTCCCTGTGCCAGATTCATTTTGCTCCAGTTGGTGGAGATTTGGTGGTTTCCAAGGAACAAAAAGTGAGGCATCTCTGACCTGGCTCAGGAAGATCTGACTCCCTGGGGGGTGTGGGTGTGGGCCCCAGGCACTTCAGACACCTGGAGGAGCAGCCCCAGTCCCGGGCTTCACTTTAAGAATTTTTAGCCAGAGTAGTCCACAATTTTTAGAGATGGAAGTCCTCATCAAATTTTCCAAGTATTAAAAATCACTTGGTGGGTTTAGACAAATGAAAATGGCCATATGACATTGTGAGGAGTAGCCTTCAGTTCTGCAGAATCTAGAAAACAATTAACTACACCAGAAGAAACTTTTGGGGTTGCTGGAGTGGATACTAAAGATCCCCAGGTCACCCCAAGCGCCAGACTCAGGGCTCTCTGGCTTCTTTTCGCCTGGGCACTGAGGACACCCCCAGTGGGATAGCCGCAGTAGGAAGGGGGCATTTTAGGAACACCCTGAAAATCTTCCCAAACTGCCACAAGTCAGGGCCCATCTTTGCTGAAGTGGGCAGAATTCTTGTTGATACAAGTGTTCTTCCAGTTAAAAGCAATAAATTCCTTTTGGTTTAACTAAAAAACTAGTTGGGAGAACTTGGATTGGTTTTTCTTTTGTCTCCTAAGGGTTGATGCATTGCTCAGCCTTTTGGCTTCTTCAACAGTTAAATAAGGACATTGGCTACACTGCAGCCACTGCCTGTGATCTCTGTCTCTTTCCTACACTGCAGACCCTGCCTGTGATCTCTGTCTCTTTCCTACACTGCAGCCACTGCCTGTGATCTCTGTCTCTTTCCTACACTGCAGACCCTGCCTGTGATCTCTGTCTCTTTCCTAAACTGCAGCCACTGCCTGTGATCTCTGTCTCTTTGGAGTCTTCAATCTTCCATGGCTTCTCCCTTTCAGCCCACACTAGAAATCTACCTGTTTCAAAGCTTTTCCCTTGACCAGGCATCTCCTATCACTTAATATTCTGCCATGTTGTAGAGCTAGAGTCTTGCCCTGAACTTCCTATTTAAATAATCACTCCTAGAAAGGCAGGAAGGAATTCCTCTGGGATGGTCCTGTAGCACCCAGCACACACCTCCATTATGGTTCTGGTCTGACAGACAGAGCCTCTGCTCCAGTTGGACCTCGTCTTAAAAATTACCTCCTGCATATGCAATGCTCGAAAAGCTACTGATGTGCTCTAGAGTTGACATCTTTTCTCCTGGTATCTAATTTAAATTCATCCCACAACAGCTTCAGAGCATTTCATACTCCACTTACAGTACACTGTTTGCAAAAAGTATCTAAAAGCATTCCCTTCCTTGTAACCACATACCCTTGCAATGTGGCTTTCTAGCTCCTCTCATCAAAGCTATTTCTCCACCCCTGGAATGTGGGCTCACCATGAGATCTGCCTTCATCAATAAATCATAGCAGAAGTGATGCTGTGCCGGGCCCAGGCTAGGCCTTAAGGGGCTTTGTGAGTTTCTGTTCTCTACCTTAGAACTCTGCCCAGCTACCTACCATGTGAATAAGCTTAAGCCAGTCTCCGAGATGGTGAAGACCACGTGTCCAAGTCAACCAGAACCTCGGTCGCCTCAGCCAACCCCCAGTTAATCCCCAGAAGCAGGGCTCCTTAGCTGACCTGTAGCTGACCACGGATGCATGAAACCAGAAGACCATGCAGCTGATCCACTTTGAGTCGCTAACTTGCAGGATTGTGACTAAATAAATGGTCTCTTTTAATACACTAAGTCTGGGAGTGGTTTGTTCTGTAGCAATAATTAACATACCATCTAAAAATGTTCAGAAGCTTGAAGAAACATGGCTTCTCAAATTTATGCTTTGATACTACAACTAAATTTATAGTAATAAAAGATAAAAGAGAAAATAATGAGTGCACAGCCGGCTCGTGGATACGTATCTCCACAAGCCGGAAGCCTGCCGTGCTCCAGGACTGAAGGCAGAGAGGAGTCAGTGGAGGCCGAGTCTCTGAGGAAAGGAAGTCAAAGATCCCCCACTGAGGCAGCGTATGGAAGCCAACTTCCTGCTTGAAGCCAAAAGTCTGTGGGAGTGGATAACATCCCTACTTCAGTCAGCTCGTGCATGAAAGGAGACTTAAAATAATTGTCAAGTAATTATCCCTCCAACCAGGCCTTCTCCTTTACCACTCTACTGATTTTGCTAGAACCAAAGGTCAGTATTTATTCTGCATTTCACCAAGCAGAATTTATAGAGTTGATCTTTTCAGACGTCCTTCTCTTCTGTGTGAAGATGGAACCCTTTCCAGTCCCTTCTCCCTCATCACCCCGTTCTCAGTTTCCTTTCTAATGGTTCTTCCTCTCCCTCCCAAACCCTCAGTAGTGGGAAACACTTGGATGCCGTTCTTGGGCCTGTTCCCTGTCCATGTTCCCTCCATCGGTGATCTTATTACCCATGCTCATGGCTTTAAATATCGTCTACTTCCTAACTACGTCCAATTTAAACCTCCACTTCAGACTTCTCTCCAAACTCCAAGCTTCTAATTTTATAAAAAAGAGCAAGATATGAAACATATGGGTAGGAATGAAATCATATTGTATGAATATGAAAATAAATAATTTGAAATCTTTGTAATAAAATTATAGTAATTAAAAAGCTCAATAGAGAGAATAAACTCTAGGCTGAGAACCATTATACAGGGAATTCATGAATTGGAAAATAGTGCTGAGAAATTTATCCTTACACAGCCAAAGATTTATAGAGATAAAAAATATGAAAAAAGACAACATAGTTAAAATAGCTTCAGTCTCTGTGAAGATGAGAGCAAGGAGAATAATTTGAAGTAAGTAGCAGAGACTCCTATGACTGAACAAGGGGGAAAGTCCTTAGACCAAGGAGCATTCTGGGTGCTTGAGTTGAAAAGTAAAGAAAAGCCTCATGCACTAGACAAACAGAAATAGAGCCATAGGATGTCGATGCTGAACAGAATGGCTGAGCCCTCTTCAGAGAAGTATTTATTGTATTATTAACAAAGAAATCACAATTGCACTGAGAGCAGATTTCTGATCACGGAGTTGGAAACTCCACTAAAAGATACATTACAGGATGTTCTTTACTAAGAGGAAAGGTGAGCTCAAGGCATGAAATAGAAGAAATAACGATAAGCACAGAGATTGATGACATCGAGCTGTAAATTTAATTAACTATTGACCATAAGAACAGACATATTGACTACATGTTTAGTAACTTTTTTTTTGCATTTAAAAGAGAGTAAAATTAAAGGACTACACAGCAACAATAAGATAGGAAGGAAGGACTGTCCTTCTTCAACCGCCATGAGGCATATGCAATATTAAGAAAAGAGTCAAAATTCAGAATAGCTTTAGCTTTTGTTGGACAAGTTTATGACTAAGTTATATGTTAAAATTAAAGGGAACCACTCTCTCCCCCTCTCCCCGCCTCTCTCCTCTGCTCTCTCTTTCTCTCTCTCTACATCTTCTCTTGCCCACTCTCTCTCCTCTTCTTTCTTTTCTCTTCTCTCTTTCTCTCCTCTTTGGTGCTGCTCTGCAGCCTCCTCCCCCCACCAGTAAAGACCTTTTGTACAACAAAAAAAAAAAATTAAAGGGAACTGCTGAAACCAATAAATAAATTTGTATTTATTAAAATACTTTGTGTGGAAACCTTATCAATGCAGTAGATAGAAAAGAAGAAATTGACAAAGGAGAAAATTATGGTAAGAAGAAAACCTAAATTAAGGAGGCAGAATTTCACAAATATAATAAGACATACAAGAGGATTATATTTATCTATTAAAATGGTTATCAGAGTGGATTATTTTAATGAAGCTATATGCTTATTGGAGACACAATTAAAACAAAACAAAAGAGAAAGCTTGAATATAAAGGAATAAAAAGAGGTACCAAGTAAATAATAATAAAAAGGAACCTGGTACATGTACAGCGTGTTTCTATCAGACAAAATAGAATTTAAGGCAAAAGCCCTACATAATAGACAAAACAGTCCACCCAGACACAGCATTCATGCACTGGTACATACTAACAAACAGCACGACTCTGAAAAACACGGAGCTGAAGTGGAGAGAACTGTCAGAAGAAATCAACAAATCTGCAATTACAGCAGGGATTACCAAGATCGAGTAAAATGGAAGTTTAGCAAGAACAGAAAAAGTTTGAACACAGAAAATCTATTATGTATCCAGAAAATGGTCTCTATACCCAACACTATATTCAAATACACATCTACATAGTCTACCAATTAAAATCAGAAAGTCTTAATTTCACTTTCAAGAGTGAAAGGATTGTCAGTAGAGACCATTGTTCTTTGACTACAGTGCAATTAAATTTGAAATCAACTATGAAAAGAAATTAAAAGCAATAAGGATTATATGTTTGGAAACTAGTAAAACAACTTTCTAAGTAACTCATAGGTTAAAGAATTCACAATGGAAATGATAAACTATTTCAAAGTGAATGACAATGAAAGTAACTCTTATCACAATCAGTGAGAACTAGTCCAGGAAAACAAAAAGTACTGTTAAGAATATTTGGGGGATAACTGACAAAATTTGAGCAACACCTTTAGATTAGCTAGTAGTCCTATATTAAATTTGCTGATTTTGATCATTATACTGTGTAGTGAGAGAATGCCTATGTTCTCAGACAGTGTGTGCAAAAATATTTAGGGATAACGGCACAGGATGCTGGAACTTATTCTCAAATGGATCAGATGAGGAGGAGGAGGACGAAAAGGAGGAAGATGATATCCAGAGAGAAATAAAACAATGGGGCAAAACATTATCCCAGAAATGATGAATCTGGGTAAAGCACATACGGAGCTTTTTACATTATTTTTGTAATGTTTTCTAAGCTTGAACTCATTTAAAAATAAACAGTTTAGGGCAGCACCTGTGGCTCAAAGGAGTAGGGTGCCGGTCCCATATGCTGGAGGTGGTGGGTTCAAACCCAGCCCAGCCCCCCAACAAATAATAAAATAAACAGTTTTTAAAAAGCCATGAGATGCAGCTAAAGTTAAGAGACTTTATTTTAAAATCTAAATAGGCCTGTCTTTTACGAGGATAAGATTTGCCAGACTTTATTTCTCTTCAGAAGGTTCTCCGTTTTACTGATTGGATAAAAGGAAATCTGTTGTGTGAGAAAACTTCATGTTCTGCAAATTACCCACCTTGACCTTGATACCTGTTGTTTGTGAATGAGCACCTCCTGGTCGCCAGCACCGGACATTAGGAATCACCTTGTGGATAAACACAGGCCAGTGACTACACGCTGACCTCACATAATAGTTTGAAACACGTGAACCAAAAAGGCAGCTGGTGCGTCGTTCCCAGTAGGTCATAAAACCACATCCAGGAGCTTCAGGATTTCTCTAAGCCTGCTCTAGTACTTTGTTTTGACTTTTTTCTCCTTGCACCATAATTCAAAACAGAGAAATCCAATCTCCTTTGAAATGTTTCTTGAGAAATCTGCCTCTTGACTTCAGAGGAGCGCCGAAACGTCTACACAGTTCTGAGAGATTGTTTCCAGACTGGCAGCATCATGCAGCAAGGCCCGTGCTGGAGGCAGGAGCGAGAGACGATGGACACGGTGGGATGCGGAGGAGGAGGAGAGCAGCAGGGGGAGAAGCAGAGCCGTGCACCCAGGGACCCAGGATCAACACGCGGCTTTGAAAGGGTTCACAGAGAGGTTCTGAGAGATCTCCTAGCCCCTCGTGTTCAGATGGTTCTGTGGCCAGATATACCTTTTTGGTGAATAAAGAGAAAATTTTAGATTGGGGGCCTGGGGAGGTCATAGAGTGAGGAGCGATTGCTGGAGATGGAAGAGTGGAACACGGATTCTGCATGTGTGATACCTGCTTTCCCAGGAGGCTGTGGTGGGGGAATGGGTGGGGCAGGTGGACTGTTTGGAACACGGATTCTGCATGTGTGATACCTGCTTTCCCAGGAGGCCGTGGTGGGGGAGTGGGTGGGGCAGGTGGACTGTTTGGGGCTTAACCCGAGTTCAGCAGATCCACTACAGGGGCTTCCCCTGGGACCCCACCCTCCCCAGCCCAGCAGACCCCAGCCCAGCAGACCCAGGGTCACTTGTTACTTGGCAGAGACACAACAATCTTTGTGTTAATGGCACTCATAGCATATTGACAGCCAGAAGGAGACCGGCAAATTATGCCACTACTAGGAGACAGCATAGTTTAAGTTCTTAATGAATATTCCAGCTCTTCATCTTACGTCAGTCTGTTTTGACTAAAATGACTTCAGAAGGCAGAACATAGGACCGGGCCTGGTAGCACAGGCTTCATTACTGGCAGGTGGAGAGGCTCGGAGGCTACCTGTAGATTCCTACCACGTGCCCGTCCTCTCCCTGAGAAGGCTGTGCTCCAAGCCTGGCTCCTATTTCACTTTACCAAACCCCTATCATCATGTCCTCTGACAGAAAACCTTTCCAAACTTGATGGATCAAACTGAGAATCCCTCATCTCCCAGACGTCAGTGTGATTGCCTCCTTCTAACCACTGTTTCCCCACAGTTATTAGTTTTGAAGGAAAAAGAGGAAAAGTCTGGAGTGGATAAAAGAAATACCTCACAAGAGCAATCAGGGACGGCTCTGGTGAAATTCTTCGGGCATCAGAAGATTAGTGCTGGAAGATAAGCTCAAACTTTATAAAGATGTCCGAAATGCTAAATAAGTAATAATAATCACAGTGAAAATAGCAGTACCACTCGTACCTACCCAAAAGGGTTTCACTGAACGCCGTCTGAAACCCTCCAACATAGATAAATAAGGCCTAGAGAAATTTTTTTTTTTTTTTTTTTGAGACGGAGCCTCAAGCTGTCCCCCTGGGTAGAGTGCCATGGCATCACGCTCACAGCAACCTCCAACTCCTGGGCTCAAGCGAGTCTCCTGCCTCTGCCTCCCAAGTAGCTGAGACCACAGGCGCCCGCCATAGCGCCTGGCCATTTTTTGGTTGCAGCCATCATTGTTTTTTGGCAGGCCCGGGCTGGGATTCGAACCTGCCACCTTAGGTGTATGTGGCTGGTGGCTTAGCCGCTTGAGCCACAGGCGCCGAGCCAGGCCTAGAGAAATTGAGAGTCATGCCCCAGGAATACCAGCTACTTGGTGACAGTCCTGTAACCAACTCCCCCATGGAAGTATTTACTCATTGTCTGGAAGTCACTGCGTCATAAAAAAAGAATGGCAGGGTCTGGTTTCTGCCCCCAGTAATTTTCGATATAAGAAAGATACTGTCAGGCTCAGTACTCACACAAAAATGGTTTTTCAAGCCCTCTCAAGATTGGCAGGCTGTCTAAAACTCAAGGGAATGTGTGTGAATATGCAACAGACTCTGCCTCAGGAATTGGTACTGACTTCTCCAGGTCCCCAACACGGGGCACAGGCTGCAGAGACAGCACCAGAAAACCCACACAAGGTGGGGGGTGGTGGTGTTCCCAGGGGCCAGCAACGGAGCCCTCAGTAGTGCCAGCTCTCTCCACTCTGGACCAGACTTCAATTAAGCCTGCTGTCACAAGTGCTCAGTTTGGCTTAAATTTTGTTTGTTTGTCTTTTTCTGAGGAGAACAGAAAGGGTAGACAAACACCATCTCACGTAATAACACGGTTGCACTTTTATGCTGTTTTTAAACCTTGCATGGTTCACCCACATGCTGCACATTAAATGTTTCCCAATACCTCTGAGAGAGCATGAGAGCAGTGTGATTGTTTTGTTTTCTACCAACAAGGAGAGTGAGGGTAGACAGGAAAGCTAGTGCGTCAGTTGGTGACATGTGGGGTGATGAGTCATTGGCTGAGGGGGAAGCAAGCCACGTTCTCCCATCAGAATGTAGACTGGATTTAGATCGTCCTTCGACCCACACAGAGGGGCAGTTCCAATTTGGAGGAACAGAACAGAGAAGACATTGCCCTGGTACATGGAGGAGAAAGAAAACTGCCAAGCAAGGTCACTGCAGTCCATGGTAATGTAGATTTCAAAGTGACTAAAAGAATGGACTTAAAATGTTTACACTACAAAGAACTAAGTGAAGTGATCGATGCTAATGTGCCTGATACTATCATTCCACAATGTACACGTGTATCGATACAGAGTATGTACTCCACAAATATATACAATTCTTTGTCAATGAAAAATAACATGAGCTATTACAGACTACGGAAAGATGATGATGGACGTCATGGAATTGCCTCCAAATGGTATTTTATACACAAATATAGATTCACATTTGGTGGATAAGTTCTGCCATCCAGGTTTACATTTGGAACCTCTTTGCTGGTTGGAACTATCCTTTCCTGAGAATTTTCAGGCCATTTATGCCACCCCTGAAGTAAGGCTTAACAAGGCTTCCAATGAAGAGCAGACGTTGAAAGGAAAGATTCCTGGGAGAACCAAAGTGAGCCCCGGGAATGAGGGACTAACTTGGCAGCTGTCAGGACAGATCAGCTCACAGAGTGAGAAACAGGTCGGGGAGGGAGCCCAGTCTGCAAGGACAACGCTGGGCATGTCGGTCCCATTGTTCCAGCTGCTCCTCTTCCAGGGGCCACCCATAAAACCACGCAGGCCTTGCCACCTCAGCTGGTGGAAGTGGAGTGCCACCTTTGGCACAAAAGTCACTTCGAACTTCCATTACATTGCAGGGCCTGCCACACGCAGGCTCAGAAACTCTTCAGTGACATGCTCTGTTCAGCAGCTTCTCTGAGCTCTCTGGCAATTCCTTTAGAAAGCAGAAGGATGAGTAACCCTGGCTCTCATTTCTGTACGGAGGGCTGGGGAAAGGCCCAGGCACAATCTGCCCAATTTGTGCAAAATTTATAATGCAAACCAAAGGAGCAAGTCATTGTCTTTTCAGATCTAAACCTGTTGAGGATTAAGGGACCTTGTTCCTTGGCCTATTTCAATAACACCAAGTACCTTCAGGAAATGGCAAGGTGGGGCAGCCCAGGAGAAAGCCAGGAACATCCTCAAAGTCTGCTCAAAGCTAAAGAATAACCAAACTTGGCTAAAAATATTTTTCAAATAAAGAATCGTTTCTAGGCTGGGCGTGGTGGCTCGAATTTGTAATCCTAGCACTCTGGGAGGCCAAGATGGGTTGGAATGCTTGAGCTCACAACTTTGAGACCAGCCTAAGCAAGAGTGAGACACTCATCTCTAAAAAAAAAAAGAAAGAAAAGAAAAAAAAATTGCCGGGCACTGTGGCAGGCACTCGTAGTCCTAGCTACTTAGAGGCTGAGGCAAGAGGATCACTTGAGCCCAGGAGTTTGAGGTTGCTGTGAGCTATGACAACACAGCACTCTACTAGAAACAAGACAGTGAGACTGTCTCAAAAAAAAAAAGAGAGAGAGAATAATTTTCCACTCAAAGAGAGTTTCTGCCACCCCAGAAGGGTGATCCTGGGAACCTCTGGGTCATAGAATAACTGTGAATATCAACTCAGTGTTTTGGGAACACAGAACACTTTTTTCTAAGTGACTCCGACAACGTTCCTGGGAAGTGCATCTGCCTATGTTCAGGGAATTGGAAAGTTGTCCTCACATGGCAGCTAACAGCCCCTCAACTTTGGGCTGATCACTTAATTTGGGATTGGCAATTCATAGTCAAAACCATGATTACTGTGATCCACCAGAAACAAGCCTGCCTGGGCATGGGGGCTCAAGGGTTATAATTTTAAGGATTTATACCTTGGGAGTGGAGGCAGGGTGCTGACGGAATTGAAGCAACTCAGATTCAACTGCTCAAGCAGGACCCTCCATGCCTTTCACCAAGCCCTGTGGAATTTTTGGTGGTTTGGGGGAGGAATAATCTACTTTGGCCCAAAGGAATGAAGCGGGACGCGGCTGTTCAGTGTGAGAATTGACCAAGATGTTTCTGCTCACCACTGTCTCCCCAGAGCACTCTTACAGACATACAAACTTAGTGCTCTCATCGTCTGCATAAAATGGATTTGCACTGCCCCAAAGTGAGAGCCCAGGTCCTTCACACTTTATACACCTGCATGGAATCCAGCCCCGCCGGCCTCTGCACGTCCTTGCTTTCCTCATTCCTTTGAACCTAGCCACAAGGACTGGATTCCAGTTCCTCCAATGAACTAGCTCGTTGTATATCAACCACCCCCTTACCAAACTTTATGTTTTCATTTCTGATCTTTCAATGCTCAGTCAAACACCCCTTCCTCTGAGTAGCCCTTCCTGGCTCTCCCTCCCCACTCCACTGAGTCAGGTAAAGCTCTTATAATATGTCCTTGCAGAATATCCTTTGCCTTCAGGGCCTTTATCACACTTGATAATTATATATTTACTGGATTAATTCCAGTCTCTCCCACTAGAATGATGCAGTGTCTGTTTCACTGTGTCTCTAATGCCTGGCACACAGCACACTCGAGTTCCTGGTGAATTAATGAATGGCCTCAGTGATCCTGCGGGATGACGGGGTGTTAAGTGTACATGGCAACTTTCTCTCCAAATCCAGAACACTGTTCTGACTCACACCTACCTGCCTTATGGGTCAGTGGTCACTGACGTTCCAGCTGACCAAACAAGTGCTTTTGGAGAGGCCTTAATACCTGTGGATAGAACAAATGCATTCTTTTCATATGTTTTGGTTCAGAAAATTGGGGGAATTTGAAAAGAGGTGAGCCTCCAGCCTGTCCTGGTTTCTTTTGTTAAGAATAGATCATGGTTTGAACACATCCCACCACCTGCCCTGTTGCTGGGGATTATACAGGGGACATTGAGGGAGCCTGTGTGGGGACTGTGGCCTGACAACACAAGCAGATGCTTAACAAATATGCTGACTCCTTAATGCACTGGAGATAAAACCCCCTGATTTTAAAAACAACATTTGTCTAGAGCCAAGAATGTCTCAGAATCAATAGTCCCAGCTCTTTCTCAGTCTGCCTAAGGAGTCCTGGGTCCCACAGTGATGCTCCAAGAACCTGTCACATTTATTAAGTTTATTGTCCAGGTCAACCCAACTGACACCAGTCAAGCACCTACAGCAGGCGTCCTCAAACTACGGCCCGCAGGCCACATATGGCCCTCCAAGGACATTTATCTGGCCCTGCCAGGTGTTTTTTTTACCACCGCTGCCTGTCCTGCTTAGCAGCCGACTCATCCAGGGCCCACAGTCCGGCCCTCCAGGTCTGAGGGACAGTGAACTGGCCCCCTGTTTAAAAAGTTCGAGGACCCCTGACCTACAGTGCACAGCAGAGGGCTATGAGATTATAGAAGGCTACTGATGACCAGTGTAGACAGACAAGAGCACAGCAGCTAAAGATTCCAGGGCTATACAAAGAGTAGACTGTCCCCAAGCAGTGAGGATGAGGTCCTTATGATCTTTCAGGAAGTCTTCCTAGAGAAGAAAAGTTTGAGTTTATAGGAAAAAAAAAATTGGACCAAGAGAGCTGAGCTGTGAGTAACAGGACCCACAATAAGGAGGCTTCTGGGAGCGAAAAGTCACATCAGAGGAGTTGTGGTTTGGGAGCCACGAATCAATCATTTGAGGAAAAATAAATCCCTCGTAGCATCTATCATAAACTGCCCAACATCTAGGCGACAGGGTAAAGTTTAGTTCTTCTTTTCAACTCAATGTGATCTGCTCTGCAGCCTCAGCACCTCTCTGGTTCTCTCCCTAATCCAGGATTCCAAGTAATAATCACTTTGTCCCACCAGCTGAATCCAGCCCTCCCCCCCAAACTTGTGAAATTTTGCTCACACTTGTCTTTCCTGAATCAATCTCCATGGAAACACAAGTCCGACTGAATTTTACGCAGCTGTGCCCACTTAGCGCTGCTCACCTAGATGAAGACGGAAGGGAGAAGGTGTGCGTACCACAGCAGCGATTACTCCCCACAAAGAACCAGAGATTGGGGTGAAACTAAAATGTCTTCCGCTGGAATAGCATTGCTTTAAAGGCAAGTCATTTTCCCAGGGAGAATTTGCAGCTCTGAACAAATGCAGAACAGTAAAGGACAAGGGTGACTTTCTAAGGCTGCAAGCTGGGCAGCAGGCACCTCAAATCAGTTTGCTCTTGACCCTGTCAAAGCTAGTCAGCCACAGAGAGCCCACACGACACTTTCTACAAGCTGGCCAAGCATCTCTTTTCCCAAACCACAAAACCCTCAGTGTATGTAGAAAACAGGCAGGCAGGGACGGCCTGGGAGATGGGGGCCCTGTCCCAGTGGGCATCGCTCCAGCCGGTTTTCCCGAGTGGTTCTTTACACTTTTCCAGCTTTCCCCATCTGTCCCACTCTGGAGTTCACCTGCTGTGGTCTCCACACCTTCATTTCCAAAGGCGAGTGAGCAGTGCTGTACACAGGGCCACACCAGGGCCTGTCTTGCCCCCATCTCCCCAAAGCATTTGACAGAGCTTGGAGCTGACTCCAAGGTCGGAGTAACTTGCTGAAGCTAAAGCCAAACTGGATTCTATTCGAAGGTGGTTCCTTGTCATTTTCATCTCCAGAGAGATGACCTCTGTCTCCCCAGAAGATAAAGTAACAGAAAAGAAGTAGCCCAAGGTGGGTGACTCTGCCAACAGGTAAGTGAGGTCTCTGGTTGAGCGAGGGCAGCTGTGGGGAGTGGGTCCTTCCGTGAGTGTGGCCACCATCTCCTGCCGGCAGGGTTTGGGGGAACTTGGTCTGCCTGTTGTGGTTTTCCCACAGGTGATGACTGGGACTCTAACGAGCATTATCAGAAGATTTTGGATCAGGCCTCTCAAACTTTAAGACCTGTGTGGATCTTCTTGCAACCATGTTAAAATGTGTATCTCCTTGCAATAGGCCCGGGGCAGAGCCTGCATTTCGGTCAAGCTGCTAGCAATGCTGATGCCCTGTTCACATTTTGAGTAGCAAGAGGTTGGGTTTCTATTTATTGCCTTCCCAGAGAGGCTATATCGTTTTATCAAAACAAAGTGGTAGGAGTCGGGCCCCTCACTAGCCTTTTGAATTATCTGTCCTCACAGCAGTTTCTTGCAGGTACATTTAAACGGCCCCCTCCTGTAGTAGGAGCAGCCCATTTGCACAGCCCCCAGCCGGGTGGCAACCGGTCCATGTTGGAGCAGGATGGCTTCTGTGACGGTGATGACCGTGCTGATTCTGAAACTACTCAAGGCTCTGCTGGGAGCCCTCTGCCGCCTCGACAGCGCTGCTTCCCGGTTTGCACTCCAGGCTCGGGGGAGGGGTGAGGAAGAAGCTGAGAGAAGGAGCAGGCAGATGGGAGATGCTGTTTTTCCCTTTCTCTGCAGGACACCCAGGCTGTTCACGGATATTCAGAGGACATTTTCCTTGTAGACCAGAGTGCCCAGGTGTGGGGGCAGCAAGGGGGAGAGTGAAAGGAGAAAGGAGGGCAGGGGTGGTGCTCATGTGAGGACTACAAGGCCGGGGAGACCCCGAAGGCTTGTCCCAGCCTTCAAGAAAGAAAAGGAGTTGGGCCAGACTGCGGATGTTAAACCAGGCGTTCATGCTCCGTCTCAGCACTCGTTAGCGGCATTTTGCTGAGTGTTAATTTTTCTAGGGCGAGAGCCCCTAGATTTCAGTGGACTGTCATGGGATCACAAAGGGCTAATCAGCACCACTGCCCATCAGGACCACCCTCGAGTCTCCCCCACAGTGCGTATGTGGAGCGCTAGGCTTCCAGAAGCCGCAGACGTCAGGTGCCGGCCATGGGATTGGGGTGGACAGGGCAGCCACTTGTAATCATTTTCGGTCCCAGGGGGAAGGCACTTGACTATAAACAGTCGTAGTTTACAGAGAGGAAGCCTCGCAGCTCTCAGTTCAAACAACGCCTAAATTTACAGGTGAGCCGGGACTAGAACCCAGGCTTCTCAACGCGAGGAGCACATGTCTGCGTGGGGGAAAAGCCCCTCAGGCTGGCAGTTGCCTGGAAGGAGCAAGACATTTGCAGCAGAGCGCCGGGAGTGCAGCTGGTTATTTCTGGCTTGCTGAATGTCAAAAATCCAGGCCACTCCGGGCAGCAGCCTCGGCTTGTCACACCAAATCAAGGCATTGACGCGTCATGCGGGGACTAGCTGCCCCAGCCTGCCTCGCCGGCCCTGCGCGGTGCACTTGACTCTGCCTGCACGCCGCCCCCAGACCGATCACAATCCGCAGCCTTTGCCCACCTGTGCTGGAGCCTGCTCTGCAGATTGCAGGCCTGGTCCCCCGCCGGCCTTTGACCTCAGCGACCCACTGGGCGAGCTGTGCTGCCTTCTCGCTGCTCTTTTTGGGGATTTCCCACCTTCACGTGCTCTTCGCCGTCCTAACACAACCCATCCCTAGTTCCTCTCTAGATCCAAATCCAGGGGATCCTGTCCCCGCAGAATGGATCTAGTTTCACAGGAACAGAAGCAAACCTCGACTCTACTGGTTTCTCATCCCAACTCCATGACCCTGAGGGGGCTGCCCGTCTCAGGGAGGAGGGGAAGGAAAGCTGATGACTGTAATTTGGTGGTTGCATAGGAGTTGACTAGGTGAAAGGGTGGAGGGGGTGGGAGAGAACAGGGCTGGTTGTAAGACTGGGAGAAGGAAGGGTGGTGGGAGCCCCCAGGGGTGAGGGCACATGTAGTATGATGGGCCCGGGAGGAAGCAGGAAGGAACTCCTGAGCCAGAGAAAGGTGTGTGGACTTTATCCTGGGGGCAATGCAGGATTTAAACAAAAAAGTGGCCTGGGTGGTGGCTCATGCTGTAAGCCTAGCATTCTGGGAGGCCGAGGCAGGTGAATTGCTTGAGCTCAGGAGTTCAAGACCAGCCTGAGCAAGATAGAGACCTGTCTCTAAAAATGGGAAAACTAGCCAGGTGATGTGGCTGGTGCCTGTAGTCCTAGCTACTCTGGAGGCTGAGGCAGGAGGATCACTTAACCTCAAGAGTTTGAGGTTGCTGTGAGCTAGATGACATCAAGGTACTATACCTAGAGTGGCACAGACAGACTCTGTCTCAAAAAAAAAGACAAAAGAAAAAAGATAAAGAAAAAAAAGGGACGTGACCAACCAGGTTTGCCTTTCTCGGTGGGACTAGGGACAGAGCTCTGTAAGTCCCAGCACGGGGGCAGCAGCAGCTTCGTTAAACATAACAGCACTTTCAAGGACGGGGCCACATTCTCCCACCTGGCTTGAATTACCCAGTTTTCATCCCCCGCCTCCCCGTCCCCTCCCTACTTCTCTATTGCTAGTCCTGGCCCCACTGTGACTGGTTTGGCTTCTGCATGCATTGGCTGGTGCCTAGCCTTTATTTAGGTAAGATGCTAGGTTGGCTGGGCTCCTAATCCTGCCCCCTCTTACCCTAGTTTTCAATCATTCATTTGCTCCACTCAATAAAGATTTATTAGGTGGTGCTGTGTGCCAGGTGTTGGGGGGTATAGAAGGAAAGATTCACATGTTTCCTGATCTCAGAGCACTTAGAATTTGTCAAACTTGCCCGTGCATCGAATCATTTGTAAAGTTTTAAAACTTCTGCTGACTGAGCTTCACCCCACTGAAGCAGAATGTTTGGGAGTAGGTTCCAGCAGGTCATATTATTAAAACTCTCCTCCAGGTAATTTTGCTGAGCAGTGAGAGCCTCTGGTCCTTAGAGGAATGCTGACCTGGAATTTCTCTGATGACTTTTTCCCTGTGTGGTTAATGGGGAGAACAAATCGAGACCTGGCTCCTAGCCATAGACAGAAATCACCAGAGGGGAAGACCAGGACACGCGCCCTCCAGCTGAGCTGGAAGCTTGGGACCTACTTGCTTTCCTTCAGAGAAGCAGAAGGGGTGGGAGAGATGGGTGAATGGAGGGTAGAGCACTGGGATGGTGGGGTGGCTGCGCCTGCCTAGAGTGGAAGGTATCTCTTTCTCTATCTAAATCTGACAAACCTTTCAGGTAGAAAGCAGAAGATCAGCTCTCTAGCTTGTTGAAATAACCATTCCTTCCTTCTCAGCCCAGTTAAGTAAGGCTGATAGCACTGGGCAGTTTCAAATAGTGGCTGGGTGATGATTAATAAGTGATGATTATTAAGCCTGCTATACAGGAACCTATAAATCTCCACCAAATAGCTCTCAGTACAGGGCCAACCAAAGCCAAAGGGATTCAGAGGCAGACAGCTCACTGTCTCCAGATACAGCCCTCCTGCCTCATGTGCCGACGGTAGCAGGAAGCAGTGGTCCTGTGGGATCACGCTGGAATCTCATGCCTTAGAAGATAGGTCTTCATGGAATTTGAGAGGATTAAATTTCCAGTTTCAGTTAACTTTCTGTCCCTTGATAAAGACTGTTCCCAGAATTCTGTTAAGTATTTATTTGTTGACAACTAGATATGGAATAGGTACTGTGATGTCTCAAATATGAATATATTTACAACCTATCCAGGTAGAGAGGGCACAGTTATGGTAGAAGTGTATTAACATGATACTTAGATATTTCTAGGCAATGCTAGAAGAAATGGTTTTGTGGGTATTGAGGTTTTCATATATACCTGAAAGCTTATCTCAGCGTGTGCATGTGAGACCAAAGTGCTTTGATGACAGACAAGTAAGGCACAGTCTTTGTCCTCAGGAAGTTTATAACCTGATGGAAAAGAAAGGACGTATAAGCATAAAATATAATAGGAAATAGTACAAGCTGGGACATGTGAGTGACTTGGTGTCAGCTTTAGTATTAATAGGACTTGTACTGACATATCCAACTTTCCCCCATAGCCTGGACAACTTTCAGGAAGAAAGTTCTTGTCTGTAGAAGTTAATACATGGTTATCTTTAGAAAACGGGTGAGGAGAGCGCTGAACAGTCCTAGTCTCACATGTCAGTAGAGTGCTCCGTGGCTGGGAACCAGACCTCTCTCTTACTACCCAGAGATGCTGGGAATTAAAATGGCAGGAACCAGGAGATGTGAGTCTGGACATCTGGATGAGAAGCGACTTCTACCTGGAGAGAGTCACTGCTTCTCTGGCAGAAGCAGGTGCCCTGATGTTTGCTTGGAAGCTGGAGGGGGTGGCTCAGAAGCAGGGGGTGGGAGAAGAGGCCATGTAGTATCTCCCTGGAAGGGGGAAGGAGTGGGGCTCATGGTGAGAAACCTGTGTGTGATTTTTTGGGGCCTGACAGCCAGTGATGCAGACTTTGCCCAGCAGGCTCATGAGGCAAGCTCCCCAGACGGAGCATAGCCAGTGTGTGGCAGTCTGTGGAGGGAGCTGCAGTCAAGGTCCCAGGCCCTCTGACTAGTTGTACTTATCACATATTTACACTTCTATCCTCTGAGTCTTATTTCTGGGTCTTTTTATCTGAGGCCTTGAGCAGAGGTCTTCTAGGGTGGGGCAAAGAGGAAGGAGGAAACCTTGGAGATACCTTTCTCCACTCTGATGCAGCACCCACTACTTCTGCCCCAGGCCCCCCTTCCTCTGCCCTTGACTTAGACCTAGGCTCCATAAAACTGCCAGAGCCTTTCGTTAGGGCTCCCATAACAGCGCGATGACCCCACTCCTCCACTGTGCCACCTGACCCCAGACCCCCATGCATTCCATGGCAGAAAATGGAATGGGGGAGTCAGTGCTTTCTCTGGTCTCAGTCACCTGCTCAGAACCCTGTAAGGGACAGGAGCTCCTGCTTTCATCTCAGACTTGTTGCTTTAACTGGCTGCTCTGACACCTGGCAGCCCTGCTCTCTGCCTCCCAGTTCAGCTGAGCTCCTCAGAGAGGGACTCTGCCTTCAGCCTGCTGGGGGCAAATACTCCAAAGATTGGCCTCATTTCTGTTGGAGCCCGTGGCTTCTCCCATGTGTGTTTCTATTTCATTTCTAGATCCTGATGTCTCTGTCTGTGACACATACACAAACAGTAACTGATGGAGAACGGGGAAGCACGGGGTTGCCACTGGGGCTGGGCAGAGTCAGTAAGAAGGGGAAGAAGGAGGCAGGTGCTGGCAGGATCAGGTTTTTGGAGGTGAGAACTCCCCAAACCTCAGAGACCTGTTTCTTCTCATCTGCTTTACAGAGTCACCCAATCAGAACCCAGGTCTCATCATTACCAGGATGCTCCCTTGAGTCTTCTTTGGACTTTTCTGGAATAGCATCTGTACAGAGTTGTGTCCCTGAGTGTCCAGGACTGCATGGAAGGGCTTGCCAGTCAGTGCTCTCTGGGTGTCTGCAGGGGACATGAGCCAGCATCAGGGGCACTTGGTGGACCAGTGAAAACACAGGTTTGCTGCCCCCTCAGAGTCTCTGGTTCAGTGGGCCTGGTGGGGTCTGAGAATTGTAGTTCTAACAGCTTTCAGGTGTGGCTGATGAGACCCACTGGACTCAGTCCTACACACCCACAAAGCAGTAGAGAGAGAAGGAATGGAAACTGAGCAGAGGCAGGTAGGAGGAAGGATCGGAGGGCGGGAACTCTGGTCCCTGGAAGCTTCTCTGCCTTCATCTCCCCTGCCCTGACCCTGGGCTTATCTAGAAGTTTCACAGTGGCAAATAAATGCCCCACTCTGCTGGGGGCTCTGGTCAGCAGGGGAAGCCCAAAGCATCGCTTGTAGCTGGTTCCTTGGAGCTGGCTCTCTGCGCAGCAACCTCTCGGCTTCCCTGTTCAGATCGCTGCAGGCTGTATGTCTGTCTGCCTTCCAAGAAGCCTTAAGGACAGAGAGTCTTGGAGGGTGATGGGGCTCTCTCACACAATTCTGTCTTGCTTCCTCCATGTGCTCACACAGCCTGGGAAGGCCAAGGGCAGGACACCCAGAGAGAGCTAAGGGAGTGGGTGCATTACAGCAGGACAGGGGGAGGTGAAGGCACCAAGCTCCATTCACTGACTCAGCTCATCTGTCAAGGCCCTGGTTTTCCTGAGTCATCCGTGAGCACTCTGGGTCACTGAGGTCTACACTGATATTTAAACATAACAGCATAGAGGTGACTCAGACATACACACAGAGAAAAAGAGAGAGCAAGAGAGAAGGAAGAAAGACATTTAGCTCTCAAGTGGGGGTGGAAACCCAGGAGCCCCTCTGAAATGCCCCCCTCTCCACATCCACTTACTGTTTAATGAGCTCCATGTGGCAATGGGGACCTGAAGCACATATGCTGTGTCCACTAGCCCAAAGCTGCTCCAAGGAGACCAGTGACCTCAGGACGAGACCAGAGAATGGCCAAAGGAAAGGCAGAAAGCAGGACGCTCACCCTCAGCGAGGCAGCTGGAGCTGTGACCCCACTGCCTTTCAAGATTCCTCCAGCTGCCTGGTGGCCTGCGAAAGCCACCCCTTGACCTGAAGTACACAAGGGCCTCATAGGCAAACAGCAGCCTGGCCACAGAGCTGACTGAGAACTTTCTGTGAGCTTCTCAGACCCTGGCGGGCTCTGCAGGGAAGAGATGGACACACGTTAAAGCAAATACAAACTACGCCATCCAGAGTGTGGAGATTTCCACCTGCTTCCATCGTTGCGGGCTCCAGACAAGAGACTCAGAAACTGCGTGATTTTCTGTATCCAAAGCCCAAGTCTATAGTATTCCATGGTGTGTGTGTGGGTGGGTGGCCTGAGTCTGGGGCCTAAAGGTCTCTGAGCTCATTCCTTTCCCTCCACACTGGGGATGGGGGCATAGGGAATTGGCTGCGGGGTCCCCTCGCCCCCTGCTTCAGACCCTTTCTGAAGAGCCCTTCCATCCTTATGTGGCTGGCGGGGCTCTCACTCCCTGGAGAGGACGAGGCCCTGGATTTGCTTCCTGAAGCCACGAGGAAAGAGCAGGCTGCTGACTCACCGCAGCTGCTTCCTGGAACCGCGCGCCAGGCTGGCAGATGAGTGGTGATTTTCCAAGGTGATCCAGACCTGTCACCACATTCCCGCTCTACCTCATCAGACTTTCCTGTAAGTCAAACCAGAAAATTACCCAAACCACGCATTCCAGAGCAGTCAAGCACAAGGTCCACCAGACACAACATGCCCACTTCCCCGCCTTGGGACCTGCAGCCCAGTCATCCCCACAGCCCCTTCCCCTGGCCATGGAGTCACGTGGAGGCTGATGTGTGGCTCCTACTTGGCTGGGAAGTGCAGGCCCAACCTGCCTGCCCTGATGGGATGGCCTCTGAGAAAGGCCTTGGGCGCGCCTTGTCCCTACATCTCACAAAGATGCTTTCCCCGGTCCTGCCTGGCTCTCCAGCTGCTCTGAGTGCTGAGTCTGGCTGGCTGTATTTATTCCCAAAGTAAAGCTCTGGTTTGGATAGACTCCTGTGGGCCCGGATTGGAACCTGTTGGACTCCTGCTGACCTGCTTGGTCCTCTCCCTCACACTCAGCAGACCAAAGGAGAAGCCACCTCTGCTGCCTCCACAGTGCAGTGGCTTCCACGCAAGGTGGAATTTCATACAGAAGGCAGGGGTGGATGTGCAGAGAGGGCTGAGAAATTCAGGGAATTTCATGTTCTGCCTGAGACAGATTATGGTGGGAAACACACACAGTAACAACCCTCGTCTCCACTTTCCCTCATCACTTCCTGGCAAGTGGGAAGCTACTGAGGGTGCAGGTGTCTGGGGCATGACACAGATGGAGCTGAGAAGTAAGGCCTGTTTCCTCCTCCAGAATAAACTGGAAAGTGACTTCTCCCCTCCTGCCTGGACTGACGGCTTATCGCACCTTCAGATGGAGACATGCTGACCTCTCTTGACCTGCTCTTAAACTGAATTCTTCAGTTTAAACTTTCTTTAGCTAAATATGACTACAATGTGTTTTGAGAATTAAGAGTTTACAAGTTAACCTTTTTTATCCTCACCATGATCTTGTCAGTATTATTATTATTATTGCCATGTAGCAGGTGAAGAGAGGGACGCTCAGGAGGGCTTAGCAGGCGGCCGAGGAGGAATCTGGAATGGCGTTCCAAATCCGTATCTTCTGGCTCTAACGTTCATTTTCATCAGAATCCACAGTACATCTCAGCAAATGTTATTGACAGGCTCTTGGAGTGCAGGAGACACTGCTGAGCTTCAGAAGTTAGTTGCTAGAATCCCTGTTAGGGTCCCACCATTCTAAGAAGATAAAGACGGGAAAGGTTTTTCTCTTGTGGTTAGACCATGCCTAGAAAACTGAGTTGCCCCATTGTGGAGAGAGGTGAAGCTTGGCCACGTTCAGGAGAGAGAGAACTGACTGGGAAGAGGGCCAGTCAGTGGCTCACCCTTCCCCTCAGTGTCTGCTGTGCTGGTGGCTCTCTCTGTGCAGGTTTGTCTACAATAAGCTCAGGGTAGTCCTCCCAGGGCTTAGGCCAGAGCTGTAACAGGGGCTTCAGGACAAACAGGGCTGTTCTCCTCAGTGAGGACATTGGCCAAGTCTCCTTTCCGGAGACTCCTGAAGCTTTCTTAACTCTCTCCTGCCTCCTGTTCTTTATTACAGAACCATTTTCTCAAAGCTTAATCCAAGGCGTCATTTCTTTTTCAAACTGTTGTAGATCTTACCTCCGAGAATAACTATTTTTAATGCCTCTGATTTTCCCCACTGAGTTCTTCACCCCAAGACTGTCCATTGTAGCTGAAAATGAACACTGATCCCACACTGCAGCTTACCTGGTAAGCAGCCCCCTCCCTCCTTCCTCCCTCCCACACTCCCAGGATCCTGACCCTGCTGTCCATCCTTGTCTTTCAGGGAGGATGGACCCCCTCTCCAGCCCCAGGGGGCCAAGTCATAAATTGTCTAAGACTTAGACTGTAAGTCACTGGTTTTATATTCTGACTGCACATCAGAATCGTCTAGAAAGCTTTAAAAAACACCACCTCTCTCAAGAGGGGCTCCAGGACACCCTCAGGAGCTGTGGCCTCATTCTCAAATCCCTTGTCAAGGGACTGGTATTAGGTATGGTCATGTGATGCAAAACTGGCCAATGGGATGTGAGAATGCAAGGCTGGGCCGCCTCAGGGAAGATTTTGTACATTAAAAAAAGAAAGCAATGATTCTGGGGTGTTCTGCTCCTGTGTCTCTGGAGGGTGTTGGCCACATGTGCTCCAAGGGGTTAGAGCGTAAGTGAACTGCAGACACTCTGTCATGTGACACACTGCTTTCTAAGGTAGTTAATATTTTGATTTTCATTATTATCCTCACCTTATAGGCAAGGAAACCAAGATCCACAGAAGTTTTAACATCCCCCTTCCTCCAATGACAAAAGTAGTAGGGCACAGCCAGGGTGACCTTGATTTTCTCACCATTGCCCTATTCCCATAGGTGTGCTGGTGTGCTGTCTAAAAAGAATAATAAAAGCCCTAATTTTTAGCACTTGCCAATTTCCATGGTATAAATATTCCCACTACAGCCGATCGTAAGCTGCTACCGCGAGTCCACTGGACACTGACGTGGGAAGAGACGGGCACGACTGGCTCTCGTGGGCCAGTGAGAGCGGCTCCAGGGGATCACGAGGAAGTGGGGCAAGCACTCAAGCCGAGCCTCTGTGCTAAACACGTTTTCCTCCAACCCCCCCCCCCAAGGCGCTTTCTCTGGATCTCTCCAGGACAGATCTGTACACTGGAGTTCTGCAGGATTGGGGTGCGTGCTCAGCTCTGGTTCCTAGATAGAAGGCTGAATAGGCAGGATTGGGGACCAACCTACAGGGGTGAACTTCAGGGGTTTCGCGAGGTGTGTAGGATGCTACTGCTACAAACAGGAACCCCCCGGACTATTTATCACTCTGTAGGATGGCGGCCGAGAGGGCCTTTGCCATCTGTTTGATCTTGTTACCCTTGAGCTGCTGTGCATTTAGTACACACTTGCTGAGCCCCCTGGCAATGCTGAGCACAGATTCATGGCTCTGTGGTGCCATGAAAGCAGAAGGGGCCTGGGCATGTGGCCAGGGGAAACATTACATCAGCCAACTCCAGAGCTGCCCCAGTGGACCCACTAGGGGAGGCCGCATGATGAGAGTGTGGGGGCTAAGCCCATCTCAGCTCAGGCTACGCTAGCCTCTCCAGGTTGGAAGAGACCTCTGGCCCATCATCCCCACCCAGGGTTGTAGACTAAAGATGTCCATTCATGGCAAACTCCTTCCCTCCAAACGAAGTCTATTATACACTTGAGGATCTTGGTGAAAAAGTTCACTTTTATGCTAAAATAAATTCCACAAGACCTTGTTGCAGCCTGGCATGCTCCTATTTCTAACCCTGGGGGCCATTTATTGCCAGACTAGTCTGTCTGCGTGTTGTAGGCAGAGCAGCCTGGTAGATCAGGTTCTGCTGTAAGAACGAGCTACTGCCATATCCTCAGCAGCATTGCACAACAGTCATAAGAATCACAGTTATGCCTTGCTCATTCAAAACCTCCATCACAGTTTGTCTGGGGGCTCTGCTCATGTAATCACACAGGGATCTGGGCTGTCCCAGCCCTGCTGCCAGCTCTTGTCACTGCCATTCACTGGAGGAGAATGAGTTTCTGGTCAGCACTGAAAGGTTCGGCTTGCAAGTGCTGTGCCATTCTGCTCTTGACTTGATGGCTAGAACTATTCCCACTGCTTCACCTATGCATAACAAGGCCTACAAGCCGCTCTTCCTGTGTGCTCAGGAGGCAGAGTGCTGGAACTCCTTGGAGAGCAGTATCAGCGACCACCACCACATTAGCTTTTCAGCAATCTGAGGGTGGTTAGGTATCTGCCTGCCTTCTCTCCATGCGCGACCCCTAGTTATCTCCGCACTTGCCATGCTTCCCGAGTTCTGCTCTCTTCCTCCATCAGCTCTCTCCCACTCTGAATGCGGCCAACCCTCCCCTCTCTCCTCAGTGGTGGAGTTCACTTCTCTAGGCATGGTCTAACCACAGCAAAGCTCAGTGACACTCATCCTTCCCCTCCTCTGAGATACCACATGGTAAGCCTGGAGCCTAAGCCAGCACTTTAATTTTTCTGGCAGCCACAGAACTCTGTTGTATATTTACTAGACTCTAATGATACGTAGGAATATCATTGTTATGTTCATTGCTGTGTCCCTGTGGGAAAGGGTCTGATAAAACTTCGTAACTATTCGTGGGATGAATATATTGCCTTTATCCTCTTTGCCTCTGCCTACATCTCTGCCTATGCCTTTGAGATCTGTTGCCTCCATCTTGTCCTGCTAGAATTAGCCTTTTCAGACCCAAGTACAGGTTATGTTTATTTCTTAAATTTGTCCTAGCATACTGTGAAAGAGTATTATTTCTGAGATCAAAAAAATGCGTATTTGACACCCAGCTGTGACTGATTCACTGAACAACACATACATCTTTAGCACTGGGATTCATATCACTGAACAACACATACATCTTTAGCTCTGGGAGTCATCGATACAATTACGAGGCAGACAGGCCACACGCCGCCTTAGTATTGAGTTAATTTGGGTAAACAACATGAGGTCTGAAAATTAAGTTTGCAAACTCATCCTAGAAAGTGCTACAGACCCCCTTGCTAAACATCACTCCAGTCACCTTTGAAGTACTCCCCTAGGAAGGTACGCATCAACACCATCGCCCAGTCCACCTTTCTGAGTTTTCTAGCAACCTGAACATGCCTGGAACGTGGTAGGTGCTCAATAAATATAAATAAAATAAGTGAATAAGCCACTAAAGTTAATCTCTAAGCTCACCTGTGCTTTTGTATGGAAACTCTTGAGAGGGCACCTGGGGTCTGAAACAAGGTAGCACTTTCTCCCATTGCTAGATTTTGTTTTTAGTCATGATGTGGAAGGTGTGAAATCAGAAATAAGATTAAAGGAAGACTTGAAATGTTATCTTTTAATCTAAAGGGAGCAAGGGTTACCCAAGTTGCAGAACCACTATTCCTAGCTGATACTAATCTATTAATCACCACCTGTTGGATACCATTGTTTCTTGAATCCAGCTTGGCCACAAGGAGATGAGGTGAGGTTTTGTCATGTATGTTGAAGCTCAACCATGCAAAAGCTATCTCCTATTCTCCATCAACCAGTCTAGTAACCATCAAAGAAAATGAAAGTGGACTTTGAAGTCTTGTTATTTATGAACCCCCACCTCCTAACAATCAGCAGCACTTCCAGTGCTCAGAAATTGCTACTTAATTCTTTTCTGAAATTTTGCCTATATGCATCTGAATGCTTTATGTCATCTGTTTGCCTTGGGCCACGATTAGTTTTATCAATTAGTATTTACTGTTTTCATTTTGAAAATCATTCTCTTTGAGAAAAACAAAGAGCAGCGTCCAGGAACCCTGATTTCTCCTTCATCCACAGCACCTCATTGTCAAGGGCTAGAAGGGGCTTACATGTCCTACAATCTCCCCAGGCTGATTTTAAATTTAGAAAGCTTTTTCTCCTCTAACTATGAACAAGCATGAGAAATGTGAAGGGCTACCAGGTATGAGATATTGTTGAGTGTTTGACTTCAGGGACACATGATCTATGCGAGCTTAAGGAATCTTGGGATGGAGAGAGCATGCAGAGAGGGTGCACAGGTGAGGTAGGCTGTGAAGGCTGCCCAGAGATGGACCCAGAGGAAATTTGGGTGATAGAGGTTTTGTGTATGGCAGGAGTAGTGTGATATTGGCATTAACTTTATCCCTCTGCTCACTTTTAGCCAAGCAAGCACAAGGTTAGAAGAACTTGAGAGGTCATCTAGGTTATTTCTGGCAATTTCAGGTCAAATGACTACTAAACTATTCCTGGTTTCTAATTTGAAATGTCTCCAAAGAAGATTCCCATCTTACCCTCTGCAACCCACTTGAATGTCTGGACACACTTGCTGCCTACACAGTCTTCACTTTGTCTAGCCTGAATTCTTCCAGCTGTGGTCCAAGTCCTTAGAAGAATTAAGCCACTGTGGGGTAAGAACCGGCTTGGTGGTATGAGAAAGGCATCCCTGGGTGATCTGGAAGGGCTACTACGTGGGGACAGGTGTGCTGTGTCCCAGTTTCCAGTAAGAATACACAGGACTATGGAGGCTCTTGTTTTACTAGAAAATCTCTTTCCAAATATCTTAATCTAGGAAGAAAAGGCCCTTGGTTCTATTACTGGCTTCATTCAAGCCAAGACTTACTGAACCTCTCGAGTCCTTTCTCCTTTGAACTGGTCCAGAGGGCGCCCAGCAGGCACTGACGCTGGGGTGTGGTCCCTGTGTTATTTGGTCAGAAGTAAATTAAATGTATCTTCATATTGAATCTGGCAGGACAAGTGAATTTCTGAAAGGCTGGAGAGAAAGGCCATTTAGGAAAACCATAAATGTTTTTGGCCTCTTTTTTTAGAGAGAGCAACAGAGTTTCAAACTTAAGACTGATCCTAGATGCTAATCAGGGCACGATGGACTCCAAACATCCCACAAGTTTTTAAAAGGTCTCCCGAGGAGGCCCTGCAGCAGCAAGAAAAGTGAGATCCCCCCGGTTGGAGCATCCGCATCCGATGGACGGGCAGCATGGAGTACGTCAGCGTCCCACTCCGTCCACTTTCTGGGGGCGTCCCAAGCTGCCTTCCTGAGTCATCCGTGGATACACTGACAGCAACAGCAGCTGACATCGAGCAGTCTATGTTCCAGCCCTGTGGCAAAAGGATGGCACGTAGCGTCCCAGTTAATCCTCGCAGTGGGACACAGGCAGGCAGGTGCTGCTCTCAAGTGCGAGAGTGGAAGTTGGGGAAGTGGCCACCTGAGGACTCAGCACACAGGTCTGTCCCTTGCTCTTAACCCATGTGGTGCCTCACCTCCTAGACTGTGTGGGCAGTGTGGCTCTCCCGGGCAGCGTGTGCCAGGGCAAGAGTTCACACCGTTGATGCTAAAGATGCAGAAAAGGTGGCTGCCATTTGGGACTTTAAAATAGCCTGTACAATAAATATGCAAATCATCCCAATATGCAAATCAAAGATAACATACAGTTATCTTTATATGTTACCTTTGTGCTGGAAAATGGCTATTTAACAGTTTGGCTCTGAAAATCAAGTGATGGAAGGACAGAGAGCACAGAACCAGCTTATGGCAGAGGAGACTGAGGAGTGAGGACGCAGGAGGAGGAGGGAAGGTGACCCGGGAGTGAGGGGAGGGCTGGAAGGGGACAGGGTGAAGTGGAGGCAGCCGTAGCCTCAGTTCTAGCTCAGCATAGGAAAAACGGAGGCAGACGCAGAGGCCTTGTTTACAGCTGCGCCTGGCCCTGCTCTGTCCATTAGTAGCTTGGTTCAGAGAAGCACGGGACACAGCACAGAGTTCATGTCCACTGCGATGTCTGCAGCTGGACTGGAGCCTATCTTCAGATGACACAAAATGAGAAGTCACAGGACCTGGTGTGACCCTGAGCCAGGGGCAAGCACTGTGAGCTGTCTAGTCATTTTAAGTCAACATTGCCAGATTAAGCAACCAGGATGACCAAGCCTAGGAATAAAGACGTCGTAAAGCCTCATGATGTCGGCCTGTGAAATGCTCAAGGGCAAATCTGAGGCTGGAATATCTTCAAGGCAACACGCACCCAGTTAAGATCAATAAGTGACAAGTGGATGCTTTTAACTTTGGCCTTTTCTTTGCTACCAAGTTCCATTGGCTCTGTGGCTGTGAACACGAGCTATCAAGGTGGGCTCCAGCAGGCAGGGTGGGGGGATCACTGCAGCATAACAGTACAGAAAGATTGGAAGTTCCACCAACACTCAGAAGTTACCCCAGGGGTTCAGATGTAGTTCACAGAATTGAGTGAGATCCACACGGCTTCCTCTTCTTCCCTGGGGAGGTCTAAGTTGCACTTGCGTCATCCTGGCCTGCCCCGGTTCCTTTAAGAGCCAGGGTGAGGAAGTGGGGTTAGGCCACCTGGGCCTTGATATGCAAAGCACAGCCTCAGTGCTGGTAAATGAGTCTTCTAATGCCATCCTTCCAGCTGGTAGGTTACCTCGGGCTTCCTGCCAACCCCAATTTACACCTTTCTTTCTTTTTTCTTTTTTTTTTTTGAGACAGAGCCTCAAGCTGTCCCCCTGGGTAGTGTGCCATGGCATCAGAGCTCATAGTAACCTCCAACTCCTGGGCTCAAGTGAGTCTCCTGCCTCAGCCTCCCAAAAAGCTGGGACCACAGGCGCCTGCCACGATGCCCAGCTATTTTTTGGTTGCAGCCGTCATTGTTGTTTGGCAGGCCTGGGCTGGATTTGAACCCCCCAGCTCAGGTGTATGTGGCTGGCGCCTTAGCCACTTGAGCCACAGGCGCTGAGCCATACCTTTCTTATTGTTCTGAAAAACTCACATAAGTAGAATAGAGCTGGATTTAATAGAAGAACCTCACTGAACTGGGCTAAAAGTAGGAATCTTAGAGCTGAACTGCCCAAGACAAATCCCGAGCTTCACTTGTGTGATTTTGGACAAGATACTTAATCCCTGGGACTAAGTCTGTTTCCCCCATCCGTACAAACACGGGAGTACCACGGGTATTGAGGGAGCATGTCCATCTATAGTGTTGGAATTGGGCTTCACATCTAAGACACAAGCAATAGACTTTAAGCCTTAAGTGAAAACACCTTTTGCAATCAAAGGCTGATCCACATCTCAAAACAAAGGCTTGAAGTTACTCTCTTGCCAGATACTCAAGACCAAAAGTCTAATTGAGTCAGTTCAGTGGGGACAGCTGGGGAAGCCAGGACTCCTGGGTGTGGGATGAGGCTTGGCTGGAAAGGAGACTCGGGTGACACAGATAAGGCCCGAGGGTGTCCCAGAACTCCTTACTTGTAAGGCAAGTTGGTCCTGGGTGTGTGCAGGGTCCCAGAGTGACCCCCTCTTGAACTTTATGCTGCCTACTGAGCTCAGGGAGCCTGGCAGTCCCAGCAGACTCAGCTCCAGCTGACCGAGTGGCCTGAAGCCCTATGACCCCTTGGAAGGGGATACAAGGTCAAGAAGAGCTGAAGGAAGATGTGAAGATTGGAGACCATCCTGGGCATCCTTTCTCTTCACATACAAAGGAGGGAGGAGAAAGTTCCAGAAACCCCACAATAGCAAAATCTCTGTTGGGTGATATTCTTGTCTGGGTCTGGAATGATCTCAAAATAATAGACTTAACCCAAACTGGGAAGTGGGCTTGAGGACAGATTGTACAGAGGGAGAGGAGCTGTAAGTGGCTGACGCCACAGACTCATCAGAGGGAACATTTTGGGCCTTTGTATGGCTGATGAATTTTGCTAACAAAACAAGAGGCAGGCTTTGTTTTTCACAAGTAAACCATATCAAGAAGCTAATCAACCCCACAGAGCCACAGAAGCTGAATTTGTACAGTAGCTACTAAAGCCAAAAAACTCTCGAAAATCAAAACGACGTTTCCCTTTCCAGAAACATGTTGGATTAGAATCCCAAAGATTTAGTCTCTAGGCCTGGATAGAGACCTCACCCATTTTTAAAGGTATGGGAAACCAACCAACTCAGCTTCTCTAAGGCTCTTTTCCCTTACTGTAAAGTGTACTCGGTATTCCCACTGTGGATGGTGAGAATAGTGGGGGAATGACCTGCCCATCCCAGGGTGTCCTGAAGACCCAGTGAAATTCCGTAGGCAATTGTGCCCATGAACTGCCAAGTGCTACACACATGCAGAGGGAGACTCAGGAATTTTTCACCTGGGAATGCAGAGACAGAACCTCAAACAGAGAAGAGATTGTCAGCACTGGCCAGATACTCTGCGGTTCCCCCATCCATCTGCAGTGAGAGCAAAGCCAGTCAGTGTGAGGAGAAGTGATTTGTGCCCCTCTTAGGGGAGGAAGTCACCGGGAAGCACCTCCCACCTCGCTCTTCCCTTGCTCTAGAAACCTTGGGAGGCCACGTTTTCCAGGTGGTGAGTTCTAAGATAGGTTGTTGAACTCCTGCTGTGTGTTATCTGAAGGAGGGAGAAGAACTGAGACCTTCCAAGGCTGACGCAGCTATGCTTGACGTCATTACCCTGACTCAGGATGCAAGTTTTGGTTAGGAAGAGGCCACATCGATTTCAGCCACGCACTGAAGCTTATGTCAACCTCTCTTCTCAGAAATTTAAGTTAAGGGTTCTGTGCAAAGCTTTTATTTTGATTAGAAATCTATCTTCCTAGCTGGGAGGAGAAAAAATGGTCTAGACAAAAAATTTCCTTTTGCTACAAAATGCGTTTATTTCCAGGCAAAATCGTCCAACTGCATACATGGGTACATATAATGTCTGTCTTTGATATATTCCCTGTGTACAAGATCCATTTCTAATTATTAAAGCGTATATCAAACAAACATCTTTGTCTCTTAAAACATAACTTAAATAAACTGCTAATGTGTAAGCCAGAAGTGGGGTCACTGACACTGGGGCCTGCAATTCTTTGCAGATGAGCCCAGAGAGGTATCGACGTGATCAGATTCCCCAGGTCAGCAGGCTGTTAATCGTGCTGTTGTGGCAGTGACCTTCCTCTGAAAAAAGAGTTATGTACAGACAAAGAATTGTGACATATGCAACGTGGAGAGGCATTTCACAGAATGCAAACACCATTCAAGTCAGTCAGTGGACTCCAGAATGAATGAAAGCTGCATAAATGTAAATGTGTGATCTACGATACCAGGTGTCACAGCCCTGTCACTGGAAACTCAATAAATACATATGAAAGAAAGTAAGGACAGCAAAATGGACTGTGGCAACTGTCCCGATGCCCAGCATCTACCTTCAAGAGTGGGCTTTAAGTTGTTGAGTTTTAGGAAACCATTGTTTTGTTTCTTCAGAGTGAGTCTATTTGGAAAGACACTCATTTCCTTTGATAGACCTTTAAATTCTTTACTGGCATTTGAGGCTTCTTAGAGACGATGCGTCAGGAGTTTGTTGGCTTAAAGAAGAGCATGGCATGGTCCATAGAAAGTTGTAATCTGCGTCTTGCTTGGCTCAGAACTTCTAGAATCCAGTTTTATTCTTCATACGTCCTCTCCTCTTGGCTCCTGTTAATATCCCAAGCCTGAAATAGCCACAGATACTCATAGGTTGAATGGTATACTTCCTTACAAAATGTCACTTTGGCATCAACTATTCCCAGTATCATGGCTCCTGCTGAAATAGTTGATCTCTTCAAGGTCCTTCAGAGTTCTCCACTTGCCCCTCAGAGGTAAGGCTCTTGTTCTAAGGCTGATGAGAGGGAATTTCCGCAAAGGAAATCCCGGATAATCTCTCTTCCCCTTGAGTCTCCTGCCATCCCTCTCACTCCCTGTGAGACTATGGTTGCAGTTCTGGAGACATATAGGAAAAGTTTCTAAACTCCTCCTGGTTAATCATAGGAAGATGGCCCTCATCGATTGGAGTTAAAATCGGCTCTTCCTTTATGAAGTCGGGGTCAAAATTACTGACATCTTCTCTGGATTTCTGCCAAAAAAAAGGAAACAAAGGGTCAGACTTTGTGCACTCGAGGCTCACTCATCTGGCGTGGGACTCAGCCTGTCCGGTGACTGGGAGCACTGCTCTGAGACTTGCTGAATGGCACAATTCACGGGAACGGTCACTGTCATTAAGCAGTGCTTTCCAGCCATTCTCCTCTGTTGGGTATTAATATGGGACTTCACAGCCACCAATTCACTAATCCCATGAAAATCTCACTGGACGGGCCAGCCTCACAGGGAGACTAAGGAATTAACGTGGTCACCCAGACCAGCCACTCCCTCACCCTCCCTTCTCATTTCACCGAGAGGGCACTTCCCAACAGGCCTCGCTGCAGGTGCATGGCTCGTACTTGTCAGCTGAAGTTACACAAGTCCACACACGCCCACCTCTTGTTCCTACACGGGTCTAGATGCCTGCAGAGATGTTCCTGAGAGACATTTTGGAAATGCTGAGCTTAGGGGACAACTGTCCGCCTTTCACCCACTAGATGCATTACACCCACGGATGGACGGCCAGCTCTGTGGCAGGACTACAGGTCCAGCCTCTGAGGGCGCCACTTTCTCTAGTCCCAGGGGAGCTGGGCAGGGGACGCTCACCAGAGGAAATGGCTTCACCTCTGGGTGCCTGGTGTCCAGCAGCCTGGCAAGGTTGCCACTGATGAAGCTGGCTGGGTGCTTGGGGAGCTGTGCATTTTACATCTTTACAAATGAATACTGCAAAGACCATTTCTACCAGTGCTGGGCCCCTCACTTCTCTTACCTGACTGAAAGACATTTTTCTCTGAGCCTGAGGAGCTCCCCCTTCCCCATAACTCTAGCTCTATCGCAAGCCCTGGCTTCTCTGCCATGGGCTGCACCCCTCTCGGGAATATCACCCCACTCGGCTGCACGGTGTGGGCAGGAGCCCTCGGTGCTCCTTGCCTTTCTCTGTCACAGGGCGCCTGGCCTGCTCTGGCCTGAGCTCTATGCCAAAGCAGCTCATACAGACTCAGGCTCTCCAAGCCAAGGGGCCAGCTCAGAGCAGTGAACAGCATCTCACATCTTCTCTGCTTTCTTGGGGGCTTGGGGAAGGCACAGCAGAGGCCTTGACTAAGGAGTGTGAGGAGACTGGCTGGGACAGTGACGCTCTCAGTTGGCCGACTCTCTGGGGGAGCCTGGGAAGTGTCAGGCCTCTTAGACTCTGTGAGGTTTTAACTTAGGTTAAGGGAGGACAGAGCCAGGCTCAGTGAGAGGTGAAAACTTCCTGGAAAGGAACCAGGATACACGGAGAGCTGCTGTCTCAGGTCAGGGAGCCTGGCCTTTCCCAGTTGGGACTGCCCTGCACAGTGTCTGGCTGAAGTTCTAGGCTGTCACTCCACAGGGGCCATCGGCTGGCTGGTGGACTTTGGTGGAAACAGAAGAGTCTGCTATAACGGCCGTGGACACTTACAATTCTGGGTCTGAAAGGCGGCTCTAGTTGGCGGTGGTTCAGCTGGGCCCAGTCGATCTCCTTAAAGAAAGGATGTCTCAGGATGGCCTGCTCCCCGCCCTGGGTCAGGCTGCCCAGCCGCATGGTGGGGTTCTTGGTCATGAACTGAGAGAGGCAGGGGGACAGAGAGAGAAAGAGAAGGAGAGTCAATCACTTGGTGACACACACACCCCGGGTGTGTGTCACAGGCGGCAGGCACAGGCTCTGGCAGAGTCACCGTGGGAGGCTTTCGGCCTGTCTTGCTGAGCTGGCTGGGTTTTCCACACAGGCAGCACCTCAGGGTGAATCACACCTCACAGGCCCAAAGACTTGAGCAGATTTACAGCCCTCCCACTTCCATTTCAGACATGACCACTGGAAGAAAGCAAAAGAGTCTAGTTTTCTTTTCTGTAAATACCACATATTTTTCTTCCCTCTTTAAAGCAAAGAAGCTCTTTGTAGAACAGTGTGCCTTTCCCCAGCACTGCAGTTGCGGACAGCAGGCATCTTATGAATGGGGCTTCTTTCACAGACAGCTGTGCCATTTTTCGGAGCGCCCTGACCGGCTGGCCAGTGTTCCCGACTGGCTGGCCAGCCTTCCCGCTCTGACAAGACCACAGACAGAGGAGTGAGAGTCATTATTTTTGAAGATCTGTGTGAAGAAGCAGCAAGGGTGAAAAACTGGAAAGTTCTGTTCTGTGTTCCTGATCTACAAAAAACAAAGTGGGCCCCTTTTCTTGAGGCAGCAAAGATATCATAGTTTCAGACTGAAAGTTTTCCTGTCAAGATGCCCCCCCCCCACTCTTTTGAAACAGGTTTAATGACTGAGATTCCATTGCTACACAGACCAGAAACTAAAAACAACCATTGCCACACATTTAAGCATTGTGTGTCTATAAATCCTCTGTATTTACATCAGTTGGGAAAATTCCTTTGTGCTGAGCTCCTTTCGAAATGTTTACGGCTAAATCTGCTTTCACACAATTGTCAGTAAAGGTGTTTTAATCACCAACAACAAGTCCAGGATAATCCACTTTTCTGGCCAGAACATGGCTCTCAATTTCAAAGACACTTAAGGTAATTTCTCATTTGAAAAGAAAATTGCCTTGGATGTATAAGCTTTGCTTTCATTTTAATCTAAATCAAGCCATCTTTAAACAGATGTATGACAACTTATGACAGCCCCTAAGCGTCCCTTTCCAGGTTTGATTTGTGGACATAAGACAAGAGCAAAGCTGTGCTTACAGAGACGGCCTTGCAGCTCAATTTACGGGCAAATAAAAAGAAAATCTCGCTGCAGGTGGAGATGCAGAGAGACAGTCCAAGCTGTGGAGCGCTTCAGTGTTGGTTCAAATGAAAATTATAACGTTGGAAGGGGAGGCTGCAGAAGTTCCTGAGCCGTGTGACAGGACAGACCTTGTAAAATGCTTTTTTAAAAGCTTCAAAGGGAGATGATCAAAAATGAAGACGACACTGACATTTAATGGCTCCTCCTCTCTCCCAGTGACAAGGAGCAAAAGCCACAGGTGGTGCTGGGGAGGGGGGGACCAAGAGTAAAAGCAGCACTCAGAGCTCCAGAGGCCCATCAGAACAGGGGCCACCTGAGGCACTGACAGTGGTCAGCATGGACTTCGGAAACGGGGGTCTCGCAGACCACGGGGCTCACACTCTGGTGTTCTCTCTCCCTGGATAAACCTGTACAACTCAGGAGTGATGGGAAAATACTCACAAACAGGAAATGAGCCGATTCTCAATCCTTAGGACAGTCAATGGGATGCAACTGCCATGGAAGAGCAGTTGCCACTCTAAGAGCTAATTAGCAAAACCCAGTGCTGCACTGTGCTCCCAAGAGGGAGGGCCAGGACGGCACAGCAAACCCAGCTGGCCTGTGGGAAATTCCCTGGCCTGCCAATGGTGCACGGGGAGGACGTCCTGTGAATGTGCGAGCACGGCCTGTTCTTCTGGGCAAGAGGAACAATGCAGACTCTCCATGCCCGTGTGGCAGGAGCCCCAGCGTCCCAAAGACTTTGCCCATTCTTCCCTGTCCCCACCACTGAATCCCAGCTTCCATGGGGCACTGAGGACAAGGTGACCGAATCTCAGCTGCTCCTCCTCTCACAAGTGCATCCCTGGAATTGGGGGTGCCTCACACTTTCTCTTAGGGTTCTGGTAAATGCTGAGCAGTGTTGTTTTGATTTTTAATATCCTGGCTTGCGCCCTTTAGACGCAGCTATCCTCTACCTAAACATAAACCCGAATCCACTTTACAAAAGCTCATAGGGTGTCCACTGTACACTAGGCCCATTGGAAACGCAGGTGACAAAGACAGCTTCTCACCAGCGAGGAGCTAATCACCGGAGGGGGAGGGGCTCACAGATGCCATCAGACACATCTGGATGAAACAAGCTCAGAAGAGGGACCAGGCAAATAGCACTGGGGCTGGTGGTGCGGAGGCAAATGACAGTCTTGGGGAAGAGGGTGGCACTTGAGGAGACAGGGGTGAATAAAGTTAACGTAGGCATGGAGGAGGAAGACAATCGCGCCGGAGGATGCAACTGGCACTGTGTTCAGAGGCACATATTCAGTTGGCCCACAGGGGCGGCTGAGGGACTAGGGACTAGGGAAGCAGAAGGATCCATCAGAAGGGCTTGGAGGGGTGGGTGGCAGGAGCTGCCCTGTGGTTTAGCCACAGCGTGACGAATAAACTCCAAACAGAGAGGTAAGGGTTGGCGGTAGGTGAACACCTGCAAGGCTGAGATGACAGCTGAGAAGACACGAGTTCAGAAATGGGGAGTTTCAGCTCGGCGCCTGTGGCTCAAGCGGCTAAGGCGCCAGCCACATACACCTAAGGTGGCGGGTTCGGATCCCCAGCCCGGGCCCGCCAAACAACAATGATGGCTGCAACCAAAAAAAAAAAAAAAAAAAAAATGGCCGGGCATTGTGGCGGGTGCCTGTGGTCCCAGCTACTTGGGAGGCTGAGGCAGGAGACTCGCTTGAGCCCAGGAGTTGGAGGTTGCTGTGAGTGTGATGCCATGGCACTCTACCCAGGGGGATAGCTTGAGGCTCCGTCTCAAAAAAAAAAAAAAAAAAAGAAATGGGGAGTTTCCAGTTAATGGGAGTGAAGTGTGGGAAGCCAGTCCTACAGGGCTGTGGCCGAGGAATGAGAATGGACACAGGCCACCAACTTCCTGGATAGGCGAAGGGGAGAGTCCAAGTTCAACCCTCCCTGGCAGGCTGACCAAGTAGAGGTACTGGGAACAGAAACAGGACACAAGGGGAGCAGGATATTTTCGCCTGCTGCGTTATAGCAGGGGCAGGAGTAGCAGCATTTGCCAAGGAAACAAAGACAAAAATCACGTCTGAAGATTTTACAGTCTGCCAAGTCTGGGTGGCTGGCGGGCTCAGCTTTGCATGTGAGGTGTGGGCACCCGCCTAGAGATGAATGGGGTATAAGTCCGGGGTTCAGCCACAGGTGGAGATTTAACTCTCGGACACATTGACATGAGGAGACAGCTGAGGCTAGGAGGGAGGGGAAGAAAGGATAGAACTGAGACCAGCCCCAGGCCTCAGACACATGTTACTTAGTCCACACAGTATGTTTATAATTTCAGTTACTTGTCAAATATTTAAAAGCTAGGAAATGTCACAGCACATACAAGTCAGATTTTCCAACTTGTCTTGGAAAATGGAAGGTTCTGGAACACTGGGCCTACACTGAAGTTGTACGGTGGCTGCTGCTCTAACGGGGCGTCTGACCTCCAGGAGGCCATGTGCCCTCGCCCCCTCCCTGCTGGCCACCTCCTGACCCCTGGTGCAGAGGGAGAGCCAGGGGCAGCTGGGGGAGCTCACGAGCAAGCAGGGGAATAAGAATCCATGAAATAGAAACCAGAACAGGACCCATTCCCAGGGGTGAGGGAAGGTGGTGCTAAGGGGGCGGAACTTTAGTGTGTTGGGGGCAGGTTGTGATCCCCCTAAAGATGCAGAGATAGGACGCTAAGGGAACATATCAAGCCTGGGTCTGAGACCCTTCACGGCACACATTGGCATAGGTGTGCGAGCTGGAGTTGGGGGGGGGGGCTTGTCACCCTTGCCTGGACACAGATCTCTCCATAAGCACCCTGCTCCCTCTCCTGTGAACTGCGACAGCATATTTCCTATGCAGAAAACTTCCTCCATTTGTTTATGTCCCTAATGGGACCCAAATGACACACCAGTCAACAGTGTTGTTTAGAACAAACGCTTTCAACTGTGTCTAAGGTCACACGTCAACCTGCCTCACCTCGACTGACCTCTAAGGTCACATGTCAAACCTGCCTCACCTCGACTGACCTCTAAGGTCACATGTCAAACCTGCCTCACCTCGACTGACCTCCTTCCCAACTGTGGTGCAAAAGTGAAGATCGGCCTGAAAGGAAAATGGTGTGACTTCACGGAGGACTCCGGACACATTTGCTAAAGGAAGCAGAAAGTTTTCTAGGGCCAACAAAAGCACTTAATAAGCTGCAAAGAGTGAGAGGCCCAGGTGGAAAGTCTGATTCTGCCCCAGTGCACGTGGACCAACTGGGGAGCAGGGGAAGGGGAAAGATCAGGAACTCACAGCCTCATGCTGCACCCCCCTTCCCTCTGAGGCCCTCCTCAGAGTGGAATTTAACTGGAGAGGCACACACGGTTCGGAGAGTGAGCAGCCGCCAGCCAGCCTCCTTCCTAAGGCAGCTCCAGGTGAGGACTCAGGCCAGGTCTGTGTAAGAAAGTCCCAGGGAAGTTCCCTGTGAACCAGGCAAGGACACAGAATGATCTTCTCTGATGGGACTCAGAGGACAACTAGTCAGGCTCTGCAGTTTGACTCACCATGTTTCTATGCTAGTTCTACCACGGAGGTGCTGTGTGACCACAGACAAATTTCATAACCTCTCTGAGCCTCAGTTTGGCTCCACTATCAAATGAAGATTTTTCTGTACTTCAGAAGGTTACAAGGAGTAAATGAGATAATCAATGGCACCAAAAAAACCCCCTCAAGGAACAAAAAGTATTAATGAGTGTCCTGTTAAACTACTTGTAGGGACATTTCTGTTTTACTTAGAGGAGGGAATGTGACTGAAGCCTCTGAGACTACAATCTCAGGTCAGCCTTGGTGACAGCTGTCTCTCCCTGTCACCCACACTGTAGCCAGGAGAGACTCCACAGTCCCAGGCTTCAATAATGGGTGCTAGGAATGGTCTTTGAAAAACAATTTTTCTGACAGCAAATCTTTTCTAAGATGATCTTAACACAAGAATATAAATAGTAGCCAAGTTTTAATGTGCAACTGTATCTGTGCTAACGGGAGAGCAGAGATACAAACCCCAGGAAGAGGGGTGCGGTGTGGCACCACTGCTTTATAAACCTGGCATCAGGTAGAGAACTACTCCGGTCTGGCAGACTGTGCTACAGATGAGGTGGCTTTGGTTGATTTCTGAGTTGCTGGACGTTCCACATGATGGAATTTAAACTAATCCTGTCTCATTATGAGCCATGAGATAACAGGATCCCAATGTACTTTGGAACTCATTAAAATGAAAGCAATGGCTAAAAGTATTTTTTTCCTCTTTCAAAATCTAATTTCATAGGAAAAGGATTAGTTATATAAATAGCAATTAGTCTAATAAGATTTTCTTCCAGGAGTCAGAGAACACTGCATTTCTACCTAACAGTTGGATTTGGCCATTGAGCAGACCAAGGAACTTCCTCCTTTCATTCCATTCAGCCCCTAAACAAAGGCAGAGAGAGTTAGCGGCTAAGGCTGGCAAACCCGGCAGGGAAGGGAACCAGGCCACAGGACTTGAACACCAAGCATCAGTATTCCAGAGACGCTCGCAAATGGTAAGAAGACACCCAGAACTAAGGCTCTACAGAGAGTCCTGGGAACACAGCACAGAAAGCGCGTAGGACACAGAACATAGACGACCTTGCTATGGGTGCGGAGCCCAACAGCCACTGGGGGTGACAAGAACTCCACACGCGTGTGTGGCGGGCAGGGGCCTCTGTCTTCTGCGGCTGGCACTGGTAAAGTCTGACCCAGTTATGAGGACCTGTCACCATCTTTGTCCTCTCACACTCTCATGTCAGCTGCAGTCGGGAAGCACAGACTTGGGGACAACCTGTGCACAGCACCCGGGCTCAGGGCAGCAGTAACGAAGGGGCTGGGCCGGTGGGACAGACAGGAGGGGACAGATAGAAGGGGAGAGATAGCAGGGCTCTTCCCAGAAGGCAGAGGCAGACACTTAAACCTAAGATGAGGCTGATGATAATCCCCTGATGGTGAGATGGGCTCTGGCAGGTCAGAAAGTCCCCATGGATTTTCCGAATCTCTGGGGAAACGTCTCTGTAACCTTCCCAGGCACCGTTCTTATATGGAATATAAGACGGGCCAGGAGAGTTGCTCTAGTTTGTCAGACTGGATTTGTGGGGAATTCTCTAGGCAGGGCTAGAGCCAGGAATGTACATACCATGGCATTAGACCTCCTGACAGGAATCCAGACAGGCGTGGGAAGGGGCAGTGGCAGGAGTGAGTGAGTGGAGAAGACAACAGCACAGTTGGCGTAAATGTTCTATCACAGTGTGCTGAGTGGCAGCCATTATACCACAGGTGAATGGTCCCCATTCTTGTGTTGTACCAGGAATTCAAAGTGTTTCAAATTCATTCTATATGCAGCAATTGTGATTATTATTCCCATTTTACAGAGTAGGAAACTGAGGAACAGACCATCTGCAACCTGACCTTGGTACACAGTTCAGGTATGTGGGGCTGGAACTTGAACTCAGGCTTGTCTGACACATGAAGTCTTTGCTTCGGGTCACCATGCTAAGCCTCCCTGAGGAGAGCCCATCTTCTCATTTGGATTCTGGGTTAAAGAACAGTGTGGACAATGCTTGGACTGACAGGAATCCTGGCGTCATGCTTAGGACCACGCCTGGACAAGAAGCCCCAGGGCTGCGTGTGCTGACTGATGTGCTTTCTTTGCTGGCTCTCAGGGCACTCTCCTTCCTTGGATTACGAGGAGGGAGAAGGGCTGAGGAGAGCGCCCCGGGCAGGGCTATGAGAAGCTTGTTAGGAGCCTGAGGCCTCCTGCAGCCCAAGTGCCTGGTTGTACCTGAGACCTGAGGCCTTTACATTGGAGAAGATAAGACAGGGCACTGGGAACACTTTCAAACACCCGAAGGAAGAGCTGTCAGCCACAGAAGGATGGGGCAGCTCCAAATGGGAGAAATGAGCTCAGGAAGTAGAAATTAAAGGAGGTATATAAAGTGTATCACAAGAAAAATTAAAACAAAATTTTTTTAATGCTCTATTCTGTTAAGTGATGGAGGAGGCTTTCCTGGCAGGAACGGGACTGTTTTGTCAAACACTTGAAGCAGAACACCGGACCGACCTGTTTGGGCCAGATGGGTGGTGACACCTGTGTCCTCCGCAGCCTATGCCCATGTCCAGAGTCTATAATCTTAGCCTTTCTTTCTTCTCCTTTGGGATGTATCATCACAACCCAAGGAAAGACAAAGCCGACCTTTTGAAGATGTCTGTATCTCCCTCAGCTACAGAGATGCTGTATTCTCCTTGGGTCTTAAATAGATTTTTCGTTGTAAAAAAATAAAAATGATATACAGGTTGCTCAAGCTGATCTCCCTGAGGTAGTTACTGAAAGAGTGGATGTGAGTATGTGGGTGTCTCTGAAATGGCAATTGGTCAGTGCCTTCACTGACCTACGTCAGGACATTCTGTGAGGTGTCTGTACGTCACTCCTCCTAATGAAACTCAGTACAAGAAACCCCTGTAGGAGAGGGCATGAGCAGTGCTGGCGCCCCGGAACTAAAATTCACAGCGGGTTTGCCGGCTGTGTCCCCTCTCGTCTGTGACTGGAATCCAGAAGCCTCTTCTCAAGCACACGCTCAGTTGCTCGGCCTCTCCTGTTCTGTAACCATCACTGCTTCCTCTGAATCCCAAACCATCTCCGGAGCTTAATGCAGGTCATGTGACAACGTTGGTTAAAAATAGGCAAAGGTCCCAGGAGACTCTTGGAGATGAAACCCACGGTCACGCTCGGCGCCGACACCAATGTCGTCAGCCAGCAGGCTTTTATTCCTGGCAAACCGGCCCAAGTAGCTCTGACTGACAGGGCAGAAATGTCATCGCTCTCCAGTGATTTTCAACAACTGGAAAAGGAAGGTCCACCCCCAGCTGCTGCCCCCCATGCCCAAGTTACACAGACTCCCTTTCTCCAGGAATCACCCCTAACGGAGCTGTGGAGTGGGCGCTAAGGGAAGACGGTCAGAGGTGCTCTACACAGAAGAATCCCCGGCCCATCCCGTCCTCGTCTTTGGGGAGGGAACACACCCACCAACCCCGAAGCGCACCACTCCTATTCACGAGAGCTTTCTAACTTAACACAAAAGCTTTTCTGACTCACAGACATTGATTATGGAACCTCCACAGAGGAAAAGTTTCCATGTTCACGTTACAAAAGCTTTGACATCTTCATGCTGAGGTGCAGATTAGAGAGACATCAGCACACGTGCTAGTGCCGCACTAAAAACCCTTCACACTGCTGCCTGCATAGAAAGTGCCAGGACCTCCATTCTCAGCGAATTAAAATCCAATGAGGGGGAAGGAGGTTGAGAACGGTAACTTTAGTAAAGTTTTATGATTTACCTCCCTCCAATACAAACTGTCCTAGAAGATCAGCGGACATCAGCTGATTTGTTTTCTGCGGACACCAGCTTCGATCTGTCAGTAAATGGTTCATTTACTGAAAGGCAAAACTTTAGTAAAGTTTTATGATTTACCTCCCTCCAATACAAACTGTCCTGGAAGATCAGTGGACATCAGCTGATTTTCTGTGGACACCAGCTCTGATCTGTCAGTAAATGGTTCATTTCTGAAAGGTGTTCCCCTCACGAGGGTCTCAGTCGGAGGCTTGTGGGGCAGCTCCATTTCCCCGTGTGGGAGTTCCAGTCTTGACAAAGGACGGCCAGGCTGCAGGCTGCCCACACTCCTATCAAAGGACCTTTGATAACTTTCTTCTGGACGTCCCCCATGGCGGCATTTGATAAACTTGCTCCCACGATCTGGAGTTGGAGCATCTGTGTGGCCCCAGCCTTGGCCTGGCTGACTGCCTTTGGCAACTCCCTGGGGCATTCCAGCCTCTCCCAGGAGGGAAGCCGAGAGGTGACAGTCACAATGCTCCTGGAATCCATGCCTGGTGACAGATGTGGGACACACTGGCAGCTTGAGGAGGGTTCCGGAACTGCCTGTGGCTCCCCCTCCCTTGTGCACAGAGGCGCACCGGGTTCCCAAGACAATGCACAATGATGACAGCGGACGGGCTGGGCGGGAGACAAGCCCACGCGAGCACGCACACTTTAATTTCTATAAAGCTGAGGACAAAAGCACTTTACGATCTCCCTCTGATGCCAAGTTTATAGTGCCTCGAGAACCGGCAACGGTGACTCAGGAAAGCACACCAAACAGCTTTCGGTACTTAACTTAACCCAGCCACCTATGTGCGCAGACAGGGTGGTGACCTCACCTGAGTCAGCATCTCTCGATGGAGATGATTCAGCAAAAGAGCCCTAACCTCTGAGAGCAGGCTGTGGAACCTAGGACATCCCCATGCCTTTCCGTACCCAAACAAGGGCAAAACCCAGCTGAACCTCAGAAGCCCAAAGGAAACTTTCTATTTTCTTTTGTCTCATGATTATCAGCATTTTGGGGTCATTTAGTGCCAGCCTAAGACACCTGATGTCCAGGTTACTCAGAAGACCTGCAGTATTTATTCCCAAACCAAATTGAAAAAAATGTGAAAAATAACCATGTTTAGGGTCAGTGATCTAGAATACCTATAACATTCTTTACACAGATGTGTCTATCTTTGTATATCTTTTTTGTGTTAGCTTCTGAGGATTTGGCCAGTTCTTGGGACCTGTCCTCTGAGAGTTGGGGGCGGGGGTGGTGGTGTGAGGCTGTTTGCTTTGGAGCATGAACTTGTGAGTACTTGACATTGAAAGAGATAAGACAAAACCATAAAATATGGGGGTCCTTGGGGTCTTTTTAGTCGTAAGGATCATTGGTTAATGACTGTGAAATTTTAAAAGTGAAAGTCCTGGGCCAAGCATTGCACGTGTGCTCTAACCAGCCCTCCCACCACGGATTCTGGGCTCCCCGGGAAACGCTCTCACAAGCTAGTCCTTTGGGCTCTACCTACGTCTGTCTGAAATTTTTGGATGATTATATATGTATAAAAGTCCACAGTCATGGGGGTGGCAGGAGTGGAGAGGGGAGTGGCAAAGGTGACATGGGAAAGGCCAGTGCAGGATGGTAACATCAGACCAGGAATCAGAAGGCCTTGGGGCCCACCCTGCCAACCATGCACTCTCACAGGAACGCTGGTCCCAGACACACCCTCACGCCCCAACTCAGGGCTCCCTGATACTTCAGGTCAGTTGAAGCCCCGAGGAACTTACCATCTACCCTTTTATGGACCATTACATAAGTGAGTGTCTGAACAGCATCCACAAATACAGATAATAATAGCTTCCATTTTTAAGAGGGAATACAAAAAGCTTTTCCTTTATAAAGCAAAAAAAAAAAAAAAAAAAAGGCAACCAAAATATCCAGTAGACACTAATTTGAGTAACAGCTCTGAGGATACATTAAGACAAAAAAGATTATTTGAAAATCTCTGGAAGCCATGTAAAGATGGCCCACCACATGGAGACAGTGGGAGAGGGGTACGAAGGGCTGTCTTGGAGATGTCAGCTTTTCCTTCCTCTCTGGTGGGAACGGGTAGATCCAACCAGTTGGAAAAGAACCCCACAGGGTCCCAAGGCAGTGGTTTGGGGCAGTGTCCACCAGTGAAGACTCCCTGGTTCTCAGGTCTCTTGTTAAAAATGCTTTTTGGGGGCCGGGCACAGTGGCTCACACCTGTAATCCTAGCACTCTGGGAGGTCGAGGCGGGTGGACTGCCTGAGCTCAAGAGCTCTAGACCAGCCTGAGCAAGAGTGAGACCTTGTCTATACTAAAAACAGAAAAACTAGATGGGCATAGTGGCGGGTGCCTATAGTCCCAGCTACTCAGGAGGCTGAGGCAGGAGGATAGCTTGCGCCCAGGAGTTTGAGGTTGCTGTGAGTTATGACGCTGTGGCACTCTACCCCGAGTGAGACTCTGTCTCAGAAAAAAAAAAATGAAAATGTTTCTTTGGGGTGCTCTTAGATACTGACTTAGGGGTTGAAGGACATTTCTTAAGAAGGCACAGGAAGTCTCAGGGCTGCTGAAGGAGTGAGTGTTGAGCATTTTGCCTGTGGATGAAAACAATCTGAGTGACACAGACTGCCAGTCCAGGAACCGGAGACTCTTACTTGCACAAGAGGGAAGCTTGTATGTGGATCACATCATTTGCTCTTTCTGTAAATTTATATTTTAAACCATTTCCCTTCATTTGTGAAAATGTGCACTTTTTCTACATAGGCTAGAAATGTTTCTTCCTACACCCATGCTGAGCTTGTGTAAGATACACATTCATATGTTGGCTTGTAAAATGTCCTATTGTGGAGATTTTAGAGAGGACACCCCAAACTCAGCCTTGACACTTACTGACACAGGCCCCATCTTTTTTCCTTTGTTCCCTCCCCCAAACTTCTGGATGATTTTGAAGGAAGTCCCAGAAATCGTGTCACTAGTGAATACTTCCATCCACTTTTATGTAACAGCCAGAGTGATTATTAAAACATGAAATAGTGATTTTATGGCTTGCTTGAAATCCTTCAAGGACACTTGGGATAAAGTCCAAGTTCCTTCCCGTGACCAAGGCTGTCTGTCCTCACAGCTTCTTCAGCCTCGTCTCCATCCCCCACGGAGTCCCTGCACCCCCACTGTCTCCGTCCCCCACAGACTCACTGCCCCCCAGCTGTCTCCATCCCCCACGGAGTCCCTGCGCCCCAGCTGTCTCCATCCCCTATGAAGTCACTGCACCCCAGCCGTCTCCATGCCCCACGGAGTCCCTGCGCCCCAGCTGTCTCCATCCCCTACGGAGTCACTGCACCCCAGCGGTCTCCATCCCCCATGGAGTCACTGCACCCCAGCCGTCTCCATCCCCCATGGAGTCACTGCACCCCAGCCATCTCCATCCCCCATGGAGTCACTGCACCCCAGCTATCTCCGTCCCCCACGGAGTCACTGCACCCCAGCCATCTCCATCCCCCATGGAGTCACTGCACCCCAGCCATCTCCATCCCCCATGGAGTCACTGCACCCCAGCCATCTCCGTCCCCCACGGAGTCACTGCACCCCAGCCATCTCCATCCCCCACGGAGTCACTGCACCCCAGCCATCTCCATCCCCCACAGAGTCACTGCACCCCAGCCATCTCCATCTCCCATGGAGTCACTGCACCCCAGCCATCTCCGTCCCCCACAGAGTTACTATGCCCCACAGTCACTGCACCCCAGCCGTCTCCGTCCCCCACGGAGTCACTGCACCCCATGGAGTCATTGCACCCTAACCGTCTCCATGCCCCACAGAGTCACTGCACCCCAGCCGTCTCCCATGGAGTCACTGCATCTCAGCCATCTCTGTCCCCCACGGAGACACTACACCCCAGCTATCTCCGTCCCCCATGGACTCACTGTACCCCAGCTATCTCCATCCCCCACAGACTCACTGCACCCCAGCCATCTCCATCCCCCACAGACTCACTGCACCTCAGCCATCTCCGTCCCCCACGGAGTCATTGCACCCCAGCCATCTCCATCCCCCACAGAGTCACTGCACCTCAGCCATCTCCGTCCCCCATGGAGTCACTGCACCCCAGCCATCTCTGTCCCCCATGGAGTCACTGCACCCCAGCCATCTCCATCTCCCACAGAGTCACTGCACCCCAGCCATCTCCGTCCCCATGGAGTCACTGCATCTCAGCCATCTCTGTCCTTCATGGAGACACTACACCCCAGCCATCTCTGTCCCCCACAGAGTTACTACACCCCACAGTCACTGCACCCCAGCCGTCTCTGTCCCCCACGGAGTCACTGCACCCCACGGAGTCATTGCACCCTAACCGTCTCCATGCCCCACAGAATCACTGCACCCCAGCCGTCTCCCATGGAGTCCTGCATCTCAGCCATCTCCGTCTCCCATGGAGTCACTGCACCTCAGCCATCTCCGTCCCCATGGAGTCACTGCACCCCAGCCATCTCCGTCCCCATGGAGTCACTGCATCTCAGCCATCTCTGTCCCCCACGGAGACACTACACCCCAGCCATCTTCATCCCCCACAGAGTCACTGCACCCCAGC
>NW_003852476.1:6438132-6442775 GCF_000181295.1 Otolemur garnettii | reverse complement strand
CCCACGGAGACACTACACCCCAGCCATCTCCGTCCCCATGGAGTCACTGCATCTCAGCCATCTCTGTCCCCCACGGAGACACTACACCCCAGCCAGCCCACGTGGAGCTGCCGGAACAGACTTCTCCTTTCTCAAGACATCTGCGTCCTTTCAAGCCTAGTTTCTCTTCAGCTTTTGTTCTCACCTCAGATGCCATCCCTGCTGGACGGCCTCCTTTCATAGCCCAATGTGGGTTGGACCTGCCTGACCTATGCTTCCCAAGCACCTTGGACTTTTTTCTTATTAAATTGAAAGTATGTAGTTATATAATTGTTTCCTTTAAAGCTTTTTCTCCTTCCCCATCCCTCCTAGATTGTAAATTCCACAAGGGCAGGGATGCTGTCTGCCTTGCTCACGACCGGATCCTGCACAGAACGTGGCAGAATCAATGTCTGCTATGCCTTACACGCACCTGCGCCATGAGAATGGGTCAGTGTCTCCTGGGCTATCTGCACCCCACCCATATGTCTTTGGTTAAAATTAAAACCTCCTGGAAAAATAAAATATGATTTTCTTAGGAATAAAAGTCTACCACAGCCTTGTGTACCATTAGGCACTTCTTAATCCTGATGATGTCACTCCAGTGTTCACGGAGAGGATGAGGATGAGGACGTCTCTAAGCGTGTTGTAAAATCAGCACTCATAAGTCAGCAATAGCGGCAGCTTGCTCTTGTATTGCGTGTTCTGATTAGATGCACAAGGCCCTCTTTGATGTGGGCACTGCAGGTGCTGGCGTCACACCTCCAGAGGAAGATGGCAGACAAGTGGCACGGTGGAATGGGCTCCTTGTGAGATTAGAGTGTGCTCTCCCCATTCTAGTATGTGAAGTCCCATCATCTCTTTGAGCCTCAGTTTCTTCTTCTGTAAACCAAGGATTTAGACAAGATGTTTTTAAGGACTTCCAGCTCCGAGATTCTGTGTTTATGTTTTAATGGTCACAAAGCTCCATGACGTTCAGGACTGATGAATGGCCTCCCGCTCTGTGGGTCGTCTCTTCACTCTGTGGGTTGTTTCCTCTGCTGTGCAGAAGCTTTTTAGGCTTGCTGTGATCTCAGCTGTCCAGTTTTGCTTTGACTGGGTGTGCTTGGGCAGTACGCCTCAAGAAGTCCTTGTCCAGACCAATGTCCTGAAGCATTTCCCCGGTGTTTTCTCTTAGTAATTTCATAGTTTCAGGCCTTAGTCCTTTATCACTTTTTTTTTTTTTATGTCGAGATGCAAGTTTCATTCTGCAGATGGATATCTGGTTTTCACAGCTCCACTTATTGAAGAGACCTTCCTTTCCCCTTGAATGTTGTTGGCACCTGTTGAAGGTAAGTTCACATAGATGTGTGGACTCATTTCTGGTTCCATTGGCCGATGGGTCTGTTTTTATGTCAGTACCATGCTGATTCCATTAGTGCAGCTCTGTAGTAGATTTTGAATTCAGGTAACGTGATTGTTCAGGATGGCTTTGGCTACGCTGGGTCTTCTGTGGTTCCACAGAAATGTCAGGATTATTTTTTCTGTTTCTTTGGAGAATGCCATTGGTATTTTCATGTAGATTGTATTGAATCTGTAGATTGATTCAGGTAGTATGGACATTTTAACAATATGATTCTTCCAACCATGAGGATAAAATATCTTTTCTTTTTTTGTGTCTGTGTCCTCTTCAACTTCTTTCATCAATGATTTATAATTTTCTTTTTTTTAAATTTTATTACGTCAAATACACATAGATCATGAATACATTCATGCATATGTGGGGAGATCTTACACTTCTTTGGTTAAATTTATTTCTAGGTATTAAATTTTATTTGAGATACTTTCTTGGTTTCCTTTTTAGGTTGTTTGCTGTTGGAATATAGAAATGCTATTGATTTTTGTATGTTGATATTGCATCTGTCCTGGAACTTTACTTAATTTGTTCATCACTTCTAACAGGTTTTGGGTGGAATCAAAAGGTTTCTCTAGATATAAGGTCATGTCACCTGCAGATAAGGACACTGTGGCTGGACTTCTGCCTTTCCAGTTCGGATGCCCTTAATTTTTTTCTCCTCCCTGACTGTTCAGGCTAGAACTTCTGGTACTGTGCTAAGTAACAGTCATGAAAGTGGGCGTCCTTGTCTTGTTCCAGATCTCAGAGGAAAGGCTTTCAACTTTTCCCAGTATCAGTATGATACTAGCTGTGGGTTTATCATATGGTTTTAGGGTGCTGAAGTTAGTTCCTTTGATACCCAGCTTTTTCAGGATTTTTATCATGAAGGGGATGTTGAATTTTATCAAATGCCTCTTCCGCATCAGATGAAATGATCATGTGGTTTTTATGCTCCATTCTGTCGATATGAGGCCTCACACTGGCTGATTCTCGTATTCTGAATGATCCTTTTATCCCTGGGATAAATCCCACTTGACCATCATGCATAATCTTTTAAATGTGTTGATGGATTCAGTTTGCTAGTACTTTGCTCAGGAATTGTATATCTTGTCCACTAGAGATGTTGGCCTATAATAGTTTTCTATTTTTGTTGTGTTTTAATCCAATATTGGTATAACGGTGCTGCAGGACTGAGAGTATTCCCTCCTCCTTGATTTTTGTGAACACTTTAAGTGGGATTGGAATTAGTTCTTTGAATGCTTGGTAGAATTCAGCAGTGAGGCTGTTGAGTCCTGGGCTGTTCTTTGATAGGGGATTTCTTATTACTGCTTCTGTCTTGTGACTTGTTACCGGTTTATTCAGGCACTGAATTTCTTCCTTTTCTAGGAATTCATCCATTTATTCCAGGTTTTCCAATTTATTGGCATATAGTTGGTCATATTAGTCTCTAGTGATCCTTTGGATTTCTGTAGTTTTAGTTGTAATGTCTCCTTTTCATCTCTAGTTTTATTTGACTCTTCTCTCTTCCTTAGTTGGTCTGGCTAAAGGTGTAGCTATTTTATTTAACTTAAAAAAAAAAACATTTTCTTTCACTGATATTTTGCATTTTTTTCAATTTCATTTATTTCTGCTTTGATCTTTATTGTTTATTTTCACCTACTAATTATGGATTTGTTTTGCTCTTATTCTTTGAGAGGCATCATTAGGTTTTTTAATAGAAAGTTGTCTAGATGTAGGCATCTACTGCTATAAACTTTCTTAACTTTCTGCTTATTACACTTTCAATCTATCCCACAGGTTTTGTTGGTGGTGGGTTTTTTTTTTCCTCTCACTATTTTGCCTGGGCTAGAGTACAGTGGTATCATCCTAGCTCACAGCAACCTCAAAGTGATCTTCCTGCCTCAGCCTCCTGAGTAGCTGTGACTACAAGCATGCGCCACCACAGCTGGCTAAATTTTCTTTCTTTTAATTTTTCTCTTTCTCTCTTTCCTTCCGTTCTCCTTCCTCCCTCCCGTCCTCTTTCCTTTCTTCCCTTCCCTTCCTTTCCCTCTCTCTCTCTTTCTTTCTGTCTTCAGGCTGGTTTGGAACCCTTGACTTCAACCAATCCTCCTGCCTCGGCCTCCTAGCGTTCTAGGATTATACTCGTGAGCCACCACATCTGACCTTCCATAGGTTTTTATATGTTATGTTTCATTTTCATGTGGAAATTTTAACCCTTTTTGAGTGTACAGTTCAATAGTTCAAGGTCATTAAGTACATTCATACTTTTGTACAACCATCACCCTATCCATCTCTAGAACCTTTTTGTCTTCCCAAATTCAAACTTCATACCCATTAAGCACTAACTTCCCATCCCACCTTCCTGCAGACCCTGGTGACTACCATTCTACTTTCTGTCTCCATAAATCGACTGCTTCGGATACCTCCGACGATCTTTGTCCTTTTCTGTCTGGCTTATTTCACGTATCAAAATGCCCTCAAGGTTCATCCATGTTGTAACATGTGTCAGAATTTCCTTCCTTTTTAAGGGTGAATAATATTCCACCATGTGTATTACCACATTTTATTTATCCACCAATCTGCGATGGACACTTGGTTTGCTTGGCTCTTGTGAATAATGCTGCTCTGAGCAGTAGTATATAAATATCTGTTTGAATTCTTGCTTTCCGTTTTTTTTTTTTTTGGCATATATCCAGAAGTAGACGTTCTGGATTGTATGGTAGTTGTATGTTTAATTTTCTGAAGGCCTGCCCACCAAATCATCTTCCACAGTGGCTCTGCCATTCTGCATGTTCGTCAGCAATGCACAGAGGTTCCAATCTACGTGTTAAAGTAATACGCCCAGAGGCCTTTCATGAGTCATACTTTCTCTGTGCCTTGTGGTTTTGTCAGCTATAAAATGAGGGGGTTGGAATGAATAGTCTCTAAGGTTTATATTCTAGCAGTAAAAGGACTAGATGGGCCTAATTAAATTAAATTGCAATTACAGGCAGAAAGCAGTCTCAATGTGTTATGGCTCATGACCTGGTATCTTGATATGACACAGTAACTTGTCAGAGATAAGGGCCAAGAGCCTCACAGGTAATTGGAGAGGACACTTTCTGAGTGCACGCCTTGTGCTGAACCTTGCTCCAAACATCCCGCACACACGATCGTGGTCCATCCACACAGTCACCCCTGGGCAGATGCCCTAACTGCACAGGAGAGGAAACTGGGGCACGGAAATTTCACCATTTGCCCAAGATCATGC
>NW_003852476.1:6430731-6437652 GCF_000181295.1 Otolemur garnettii | reverse complement strand
GAGGCAAGATGTGCCCTTGGACAGCCCTGCTCCAGAGGCAAGATGTGCCCTTGGACAGCCCTGCTCAGGAGGCAAGTCCTTGACCACCCCTCCCTGCTGCCTTCCCTCCCAGGGTTTCTCCCCAGGCCCCGCGTGCTCTCAGCTGTTCTCTTTCTCTTCCTCCATCACACTTTCGTTTACGTATTTCAGTCCTCTGCAAAGATGAGCTGGACGTCCTCCTCTATAGCATTTAAACTTGTTTTTAGGCAAGGAGCCTAAAATTGTACAAAACTATACCAGAAATTCTCTCAGTGAATTTTATTCTTAGTAATTTTATCTGACGACTTTCTAAGATTTTCCTGAAAATTACTTTGAAGGCATGTTCCTTGAAGGAGGAAGAAACAGAAGGCTTTCAGTGCAGCTGGGACATGTTTCTGTACTATTCTGTGTAATCCCCACAGTGACCGCACGGCACGGCTTTTCTCCCCTCTATTTTACAAGCAAGGACACTGAGGTTCAGAGGATACGGGGGCTCCCTGAGGTCACTCAGCTAGATGGTGACAGGCCTAGGAGGCTGCCCTGGCATGGGAGCTCAGAGTCACTGCTCCCAGCTTTGGGGAAGACACCCCAGACACACGTGGACTGCCATTAAGGAAAATGAGCGCTGGATAAATGATATGGAATGAACCAAATAGAGCAGCTGGTGTTAGGAGCAGAAATAAAAGACAGTGAAGGGGTTTCAGCCTCCCAGAAGTGAGCCTGTGAGGAGAAGGGACAGCTGAGTCTCCAGGGAAGATCAGGCACCAGGGGCTGTTTTCCCGCAGAGTGAAGATCACGAACAGTATTACTGGGTCACACGTGCTTGTTACCAAAAATATTTGTCTTTGCATAAAAGATAAAGCTCAAAGCAATTGTATGTATCTAATTAAGAAATAACAATCTTAATAATTCTGCATGAATCTTAACCTTGACCTTAACCTAGTACCTGTCCTAGGTTCTATAAGGATTGACTGAGGGAGTAAGTGATACCTAGCCTCAGATGCAGTTGGAAAGCACTCTCTCAGGGAGACTCTAAATGAGGCTGAGGACTGATAAAAATGTCAAGACAAAAATTAAGAGAAGCAGATGTTAGTGGAAGTCTAACCAAATAGTGAGGTGGCCTCTTCAGATTTCTACTAGACCTAGATTCCTAAGGTATGAAATATTTATCAGCGAAACCCTGATCTGGATTGCTAACCCTCAAATAGAGAACACTGAAATTTTGCTGGGCACAGACTGATTTTTCTTTCCTAGCTTTCACGGTTATCAAGCATAGTGACCTCTATCCACCAAGGCTACCAAAACACACTTTGTAATAGCTCAAATTAGCATTTTCACTTGAATTACTAACTCTGGGGTCCTTAAATATTAAAAATGCTAAATCAGATACAGTAATTGGACTGAATATGTGCACTGTGAAAGGCCGTTGGAATGATGACAGTGATGGCTGTGGGCCCCGGGGGCTGGCACACCCTGCACATGACGGCCAGATTCTGGGTCTGAATGAGCCCACCTCTGTAGCTCGCCAAGACTGTTGTCACGATTGGCTGTGGCCAGACCAGGTGAGTAGGACTCCCTTCAGGAAACTAAGAAACTTCATGGTATAAATCCACAAAGAAAAGCCTTTTTCTATGCTGCTTTACTTGTAAAACTATAAAAGCCACATTCTTGGTTTCCCCGGTCTAAAATTTCTACTAAATACACAAATGACTACTTGTTACAAAAACATGCTGTACAAGAGACATTTGGCAGAACCCAAAGGGCTCTGCTTCTGTTTCTACGTGAGATTAGGGCTTTCTCAATTTTAGGAGGATGTTGGCACCTAAGCTATGAATTACACATGATTCGCTTTGGCAGTATCTGCCTGAGAAGGATTTCTGTGGTTGTTTCTCTTCCAGTGATCTGGAGAATTCTCAGGGATAACAGCACCTTTAGCTCCAGGACACAGTGGCCCATGTAAAAACTGTTCCTGAAATGGCATTGATTGTAAGACCAGAGATTTCTAAAGAGACAATTCTGTCAACTAGATAGCTAATATTTCCCAAATTTGGCTTTTTATCTCAAATGATGAAAGGAGGTAACCCGAGGAAAGTAATTCTTATCCCACAGACACCATCCAGGAGAAAATGAGCTGTTCTGATTTCTCCCCACTTGAAGAACGGCTCTTTTATTTGTCTTTATATCACTTTTGCATCTAGAGGTGAAAATATATGATTTTTGAGATCAACTCATGTGGTTACAGAACTGACCCAAATTGCACATACTTTATTTTCAACATAAAGGTGTCAAATTCATGTTTCTTCCTCACCTCAAAGTAAGGTGTCCAGTGACTATGCACACGCACAGAAAAGACCTCCTCAGCCCAGTGACTACGCACACACACAAAAAGACTTCCTCAGCATGACACGTTACCACATTTACCTGGAGCCTGGGCATGGCTGCTGGCTTTAGGAGATGGCGTGAAAAGAATCTGCAGAGGTTGGAAAACCACCCTTCTTCCCTCCAGGCACTAAGGTACAGGCCCCTTTGTCCTGCTCCTTGGACGCTGCCGATGGAAACACAATTGATGTCGTAGCAGATTGGGAATGATGCTTACCTGGGCTCACACCCTGCTGTGGCCTGAATGTACGAATGGGGAGTGTACACTTAAGTCATGAGTGATGGAAAGACTTGATATTTGGCAAACAAAGCTATCAAGGGCTATTGCAATGAACTCAGAAATAACCATTTCTTAAGAGAGAAAACTCTGATTCTTTGGTTCTTTTGATTAGAACATACATTTTAGTTGGAGCTGATGGATTACTGATGGGAGGTAAAAAATGAGTGGCAGCATCTGAGGCTCAAAGGAGTAGGACGCTGACTCCATATGCTGGAGGTGGTGAGTTCAAACCCAGCCCCAGCCAAAAATTCCAAAAAAAAAAAAAGAAAGAAAAAGAAAAAAGACACAAGAAGTAGTGCATAGAGCAAGCTGTTTGCTAGTCAGAACTGCTGGATAAGCCACACTTACAGATTTTAGGATCCCTGTGGCATCTTCATGGAGCCAAGTTGGGTAGACCACGTCATCATTCAGGATGGCCTCGAAAAGGTCATCTTCATTCTCTGCCTCAAAGGGCGCGTGGCCACACAGCATCTCATAGAGCAGCACACCCATGGCCCACCAGTCCACGGCAGGCCCGTACAGCATCTCTTGGAGGATCTATGCAGGGGAGCAGCATGAGAAAGGTTTGCACACATGATTAACAAGTGTGTTCTCTAAGACTAGGAAGGGGATGGACGAGGAAATATCAAAAGTACACCGCATGTGTGTTTCACTCCATCTCCATGGGGGAGTTTGTCTTCCCTGTGTTCAACTCTGCGACACCTTCTCATCTAAGTGAGCAAATACTCATGGCCTGCTCAGGCCAAGGTGTGGAACGTGCAGATCCAAATCAGAAGGAGTCTGGACACAGATCAGTGTAGAAGGGCGAGGAGGATGGGTTCCTTTACCCAGATGGGAGAGATTTGAGAGCTTTTCTCTCGTTCTGCTAAATGGGGCTGGGATTAAATCATTGAACAAAGAGGGAAATAAATTAAATAGCTATGAGCAGAGCCCATGGTGCTTTCACTTAGGGCTAAAGCCTAAAGTGACTACAAAGTGTGCCAAAAAAAATTTAACTCCAATTCTTATTTAGGGGGACCCAGGACATTCTTAGCTGCTATTCGCCAATGAATCATCAATGAGTCTGGAGGCCACGTGTGAGCTCCCTGCACCTTTTAACGCTGCCCCCAAAGCTGCAGTGCATGAAGCAGCAGGTGGCTCTCCGGTTTCTGAGGGTCACTGTGCAGCTCGGATTCCAGAAGCCGCTCTGAGCAGCTGCACTCACCTCTGGAGCAATGTAGTCAGGCGTGCCGCAGAAGGTGGCCGTGGCGACTCCGTCACAAATCCCCTCCTTGCACATGCCAAAGTCTGCCAATTTGCAGTGACCCTCATGGTCCAACAGGACATTGTCCAGTTTCAGATCTCTGAAAGACACAGAAGTAGCATGGGAGAGGCAGCCAGGCCCCAAACCCTCCACCTGGAAGGCCTAGCTCACAGGAAACGGTGTGCAGACCACAGTTGGCCATGTGTGCACTCCCTGCACACCCTTCAAACGGAACACATTTCTCTGGGCTCTGGGGATAAAAATGGAGATCAAGTGTCAGAAGCAAGCTCAAGGTCCCTAGATGGGGCACACTCGTGAACATACTAACCACATACGAAAGCTGAAGGTAAGATGCAGCTTTTCCAGGCTTTCCACTTACCGTGAACCCATAGGAAATCCCCCCGCCCACCCCCGTCTTCTATTCCAGCACCCATCCCTGCCATTAGAGTTCACTGAGTGAGAGCAGGTGGCCACTGTGGGCCAGGGACAGTGACAGGCACCAGGAGCACAGATGATCTTCACCCTCAAGAACTCACAGAACAAAGAGACAAATATTTCCTAGGCTCTAAGTTCCACAAAGGCAAAGAGATCAGGTTGATCTGGCTCACAATATGCCTGCGTAGTGTACTCAAGACATACTTGTTTTACACACACGCACAGAGGGGGTTAGAGAGCACACCAACTGCTGTATAATCCAAGTGGTGTGAGGAACGGATGAACCAAACGGTGTGAGAGAAACAGAAAGGGGACCAACTCCTTCCTTCCAGTGGGAGGACAGAGACCCAGACTCACAGAAGATGCAGAACTCATGTGGGGTCTGGAAGTGTGAGTCAGAGCCTCAGAGGCAGAGAAGGGGAGTATGAGAAGTCGCCATGGGCAGTGAGAGGGAGCAGGTGCCAGCGGCAGGCACAGGGCACGGCTGAGCAGGTGCGCTCTGAGAGCTCCATCTGGGGATCCTGGGGGCACTGAGGCCAAGGCCATGAGAAACCATAGGACTCAAGTGGAAAGTTACATCCTTCAAACTGTGAATGTTCGGGAGTGCCACGCTAAGGCATTTTGATGTTTAGATATTAGGCCAAAAGGACCCATTGAAGCTCTGGGAGTAACAGGTTCTGGCTAAAGGAGGAAAGATCAGCTAAGAGCAGCTGAGCTGGCCCAGGGAGGGGAGGCTACGACCTGAACCAGGACACTGGTGGATAAGGTGGAAAATAAGGGGCCTGTGAGGGGGAGGCAAGCAGCGCTCCGGTCCAGGCAAAGTCAGGAATAAGTCTTGATAACCATGTGAGGCAGACCAGAGAGAAGCTGCAGAAAGGACGAGTCCACTGGCTTAGATCCAGTGGGTTCTGGGGATGTTAACCAGGAAAAGGAGAAGCAGGGTTGGTTTGCATGTACCCAGGTACATGAGAGGCCTAGCAGGTGACGGAGAGCCCAGCAAGAAGGTGTTTCCCACCCTCTCTCAATTCCTAAGAGTGGAATCTGCTAGAAAGGAGTGAACTGTCAGCAGTAGGGCTATTTGGTAAAAAGCCTTAACGTAGGATGAAACATGGCTGCACCTGGGTAGAACCGTCTACAAATGCATGGTAGTGCTTTTTTCAAACAAGCCCTCCCCAGAATGGGCTTCCGGCTCCTGGTTCTCCTGCCTCCAGCCACATCCTAGGCACTGGTACAGAGCAGGATGGATCAGGGCAGACTGGGAGGGTCCTACAGACCACACCATCACCAGCCAGCCTAGGGAGGGCACAAAAAGCACCTTGGTCTACCAGGGAGACGGTGATGCCTTGTTCTTCAAAGGGATAGTGTGTTCAGAGGCAAACCACAGAGGCTCATCAGTGAAGAGGCAGCTATGTGTCACATGGGGGATGCGGATGACCTAGGGCCCTGTGGTTAGTTGTGTTGAGCTGCTGAGTGTCCCCCCAGTGTGGCTGCAGGTGACTGTGGGCTGTGTTGGGTGCTGGTGGTTCTGTTTCTATCCCCAGTCTCCGGATAAATGGTCAGCTGTCCTGCCTGTCCCAAGGCTGGTCCCTGTCCAACCCAGATCACATTCCTGCCCTAGAGGAGGGAGGTGATGACAGGCCCAGCCTTGGTCCTGTTGGTGGATGCGGCCTGGCCACGCAGGTCCCATAGACTGTGGTCCTGGAAATGAACCCCTCTGTTCATTCTCTGTTTTCCAAGAATCTGAGATCAGTGTGGTTAAAGCAGCAGAATTTCCCTGGCCTGGGTCCACAGGAACACAGCACAGACCCTCTCTCTGCTCCTCTGCTCCCAGCAGGGCCTCTCTGGGTATAGGGGTGTAAGGAGAGGGGGTGTAAGGAGAAGGTGCTGCAGGCCCAGGCACCCCCTGCAACAAACCAAGCAAAGACTCTTCAGCCCACAGCTCAAACCCGCCCTGGCTCCCAAGGAGCCCTCCCCGTCCCCATGTAGAATCCTATTCCCCACAAAGTGGATGCATTTGGTTGGCTGTGACTGTGGGTGCTATTCCCCCACCCCCACCCCCGCCGCCCAAGTATAAGCATAGTGAATTTAAACTGCAGGAAGTCAGGATTGCAGGAGTGTAGGGCAGGGGCTGAAGATGACAGGGGTCACATCCCATGAGGGAGGCCCCTGCCAGGAGCATTGGCTGTTAGTCCTTCCACGGGAGGCTCCTGACCTGGGAGGCCCTGTGAGGCCCGATGCCTGCTCCTCTGGGGGTGGCGGCAAGAGTTAGGGATAGTGAGGTGCAGCCAGGGCACAGTGAGATGCAGGCTGGGGCACAGTGAGGTGCAGCCGGGGCACAGTGAGGTGCAACCTGAGGCACAGTGAGGTGCAGCTGGGGCACAGTGAGGTGCAGGCTGGGGCACAGTAAGGTGCAGCTGGGGCACAGTGAGGTGCAGGCTGGGGCACAGTGAGGTGTAGCCGGGGCACAGTGAGGTGCAGGCTGGGGCACAGCGAGGTGCAGCTGGGGCACAGTGAGGTGCAGGCTGGGGCACAGTGAGATGCAGGCGGGGCACAGTGAGATGCAGGC
>NW_003852476.1:6429752-6430633 GCF_000181295.1 Otolemur garnettii | reverse complement strand
GGGGCACAGTGAGGTGCAGCCGGGGCACAGTGAGGTACAGGCGGGGCACAGTGAGGTGCAACCTGAGGCACAGTGAGGTGCAGCTGGGGCACAGTGAGGTGCAACCTGAGGCACAGTGAGGTGCAGCTGGGGCACAGTGAGGTGCAGCCGGGGCACAGTGAGGTGCGGCCTGGGACATAGTGAGGTGTGGCCTGGGACACAGCGAGGTGGGGCCCGGGGCAGAGAGAGGAAGTGCAGCCCAGGGCACAGTGAGGTACAGCCTGGGGCACAGTGAGGAGGTGCAGCCGGACACAGTGAGGTGTGGCCTGGGGCATAGTGAGGAGGTGTGGCCTGGGGCACAGTGAGTATGGCGTGGGGACATTCTCACTCACACTTCCAAACAAAGTGACTGAGTTTCTGAATTCTCCTGAAGTTGTTATGCCTGTTGAGGTCTCTGAAAGGATCTTCCTGGGCAACAGGAATAAGAGCTAACACTAATCCACAATGGTCTCAACTGGCAATGGCTCCAGCACTTGAGATTAAGGTGCAGGTAAGGGTCTGACTGCTCATTCCTCGGTCACAGGGAGCAGGAGCAGCAGGAGGAGGGAAAGGGCTGCACAATCACTGGTCAGCTGCCGTCACAACAGCTGGTGTGCACGGGGCCTGAACACAGGGGGGCCTGAATACAGGGGGACCTGAACACGGTGGGGGGGCCTGAATACAGGGGGGCTAAACACAGGGGGCCCTGATCATATAGGGGACCTGAACACAGAGGGGGCCTGAACATATAGGGGGCCCTGAACACAGGGGGGCCCTGAACATATAGGGGGCCCTGAACATATAGGGGGACCTGAATATAGCAGGCCATGAACACCAGGGGGCCCTGAACACAGGGGGACCTG
>NW_003852476.1:6410309-6429572 GCF_000181295.1 Otolemur garnettii | reverse complement strand
AGCAGGCCATGAACACCAGGGGGCCCTGAACACAGGGGGACCTGAATACAGGGGGGCCCTGAACATATAGGGGGACTTGGATACAAGGGGCCATGAACACAGGGGGATCTGAATACAGGGGGGCCTGAACATCATATAGGGGGCCCTGAATATAGGGGGACTTGAATACAGGGGGGCTAAACACAGGGGGCCCTGATCATATAGGGGACCTGAACACAGGGGGGGCCTGAACATATAGGAGGACTTGAATACAGGGGGGCCCTGAACATATAGGAGGACTTGAATACAGGGGGCCCTGAACACGGGGGGCCTGAACATATAGGGGGACCTGACCACAGGAGACCTGAACACAGGGGGGCCCTGAACACATGGGAGCCTGAACATATAAGGGTCCCTGAACATGGGGGTCCTTAACATATAGAGGGACCTGAATACAGGGGGGCCTGAACACAGGGGGGTCCTGAACATATAGGGGGACCTGAACACCGGGGGGCCATGAACACATGGGGGCCTGAACATATAGGGGGCCCTGAACATGGGGGTCCTTAACATATAGGGGGACCTGACCACAGGGGGGCCCTGAACACATGGGAGCCTGAACATATAGGGGTCCCTGAACATGGGGGTCTTTAACATATAGGGGGACCTGAATACAGGGGGGCCTGAACACAGGGCGGCCCTGAACACATGGGGCCCTGAACACAGGGGTCCTGAACACATAGGGCATCCTGATCACAGGGGGTTCCTGAACACAGCTCTCAAAGGACACACGTGGGCAACACCAAGCATACGAATGTTCTGGTCATAGGACACTCGAGGCCACAAGGGCAGGCCGGACCCCTCACCCTGACACTCCATCTAACTTCAGGGATTCTCAGAACTGTATGAGCCCTGAGGAAATGACATAGCTGGATCCATGCCAGCTGGTCTCTAGTAGGACAGAACCCTCAACCTGAGACCCCACAGGGTTCAAGGGTGAGCATTACATAATCCCAAGCTACCAGTTCTGCCCAAAGCCCAAATAGCTCATCCCTCCACCAGGAAGTGTGTCCTCACGTCCCAGACATACTGATTCAGCTCTGCCCCAGCGTGTCCAGCACGCCCTGCACCGGGTTCCAGAAGGCTTTGTCTGTGCACCTGTGTTCCCTGTTGGCAGGGGCTGAGCCTTGCTCATTCCTTGCTCCAGCATGGGCCTGGCAAAAGGTGCTCCCCAGAGAGATAAACAGAAGCACTTCAGGGACAGACCAGGGGGCTGCCCTGGCCAATTAAGAACCTATTTTACGGCTTGGCGCCTATAGCTCAACCAGCTAAGGCGCCAGCCACGTACACCTAAGGTGGCGGGTTCGAATCCCCAGCCCGGACCCGCCAAAACAACAATGACAGCTGCAACCAAAAAATGGCCGGGCGTTGTGGCGGGCGCCTGTGGTCCCAGCTACTTGGGAGGCAGAGGCAGGAGATTCGCTTGAGCCCAGGAGTTGGAGGTTGTTGTGAGCTGTAAAGCCACGGCACTCTACCCAGGGGGACAGCTTGAGGCTCTGTTTCCACAAAAAAAACAAAAAAAAAACACCTATTTTACTCTCGGGAAGGAAGGAGCCTCCATAAACCTCACTGGGACCCCTGGTTCAAAGTAATCAGACTTATAAAAAGCCATGTGCTTTAGCCCTTTGAGATAGATTGTAAAGAAAAGATGAAACTTAAAATAGAAGTTCAAATTCTTCTCTTTAGCAAAGCTGGTGAAAGGATGCTGAGTTTGGAGGGGTACCGAGAAGGCAAAGAGGACCACGCAGAACGCTGGGCCAGTCCCCCAGGCTGGCCCACACCCAGATGGAGGTGCAGAACAAACCCAGAGGTTACAGAGCCACTACGGACACAGTCAGCTTCCATTCCATTCTAAGGGGAAGTCGTAGCTTTACTTAACAACAACAACAGAAAGCAAAAGCAAAAAATTCACCCTCAGACTCATGACTTTAGTTTGAAATAAGCAGAGGTCAGTTTTTAGCTTTGGAGTTCCTCAGCCTCTCCTGCCAACACGTAACTCAGCAGCCAAATTTAACAAGGCCATACAACCAAGAATACAAGTTCTTACAGGACAGAGGCTCAGATCCCAAAACGCTGAAAACACAATTACCAGCTCACCATTCATTAGCTCACTGAACACCAGTATTTAATAGCTATAGCTTTTGTTATGCAAGCATAGGAGGGCAGAAAGAGTTATTTTATCCTCTCTGCTTGCCTGAAAGGTACATTGTTCTTGCCGGGTAATCGGGGTTACTTAAAATGCCCACAGTAGTTTCAGAGAGAATTCCCAAGTGGCTGAAAACAAAGGAGAGTCAGAAATTGGATTTATTCTGCTTCTTCCCTGAGCTGCCCTGAGAGTCATAAAACAGGGTGGCATGAATCTCACTGCTCAGATCACTAGAATCAGTGACCCCTCCAAAAAAATAAAATAAAATAAAGGACAGTGAGTTGAGAGCGGGAACAAGAATGAACTGAAGAGGCTATTCACATTCATTAACTATTTCTAACACATTTTCCAGCTTTTTATCATGAAAAATTTCAAACATAGGCTAAACACACAGCATCTGCTATCAATGTGCGCTCAATTCTCATTTCCTCATCCTCAATACATCTATAAACTCCCTTCCTGATCCATTTTTCCAGGTTATTTTAAAGAAAACCTAAGACAAAATCATCCCATCTATAAATATTTTAATGTCTTAGTCTAAAAAAGAATAATTCTTTCATAACTACAACTTTGATATTGGTTATCAAAAAAGTATACAATCAATCGTCAGGATGCTGCTTTTTGTCTGTTGCTCCTATGGAGGGAGTGTATGCCCAGAAAACCTGAAAAAGGATGCTTTTGTGGATAATAAGGACAAGTAATATCATCAGTGGCTAATATATACTGAATGTTCATCAAATGCCAAGTGCTTTATTCATATTATTTTGTCCTCAAAATAACCCCATGAAGTAGGCTGTAACCCAAGGTCATATAGCTTGTAAGTCAAGATTCAGACTTAGTTCCGTTCACCTACAGGGCCCGGGCTGGCTACCTGCCCAGCACGCACAATCCCTTCAATGCAGTCACTGGACAAAAACCTGATAGACTGTTCCCTGGAAGGGCTTCACTGATTGAAACAAGAACCATCTGACAGAATCAGTAAAAATCCTGAGCTAGCACTATGACAAAGGGACTTTTATGCATGTTATTTACCATGAAATACATGATCAAAATTCTGCAAACAAACTTTTTTATTTGGCTTTAGTTCTTAGCTTGTGCACGAGGAAAGAGTTCAATAGACTTTACAGAATCCTTGAGAATACAGGAGGAGAGATGTGCATAGCAAATATCTCTTAAGTCAGAGTTCTCAACCTGGGGGTTGTGACCCCTTGTAACAATGAAAATATGTCTCGGCATCAGGAAGGTTGAGAACCACTAAGTTTTGCGGCCTTCTAAGGAAAAGAGGCTGGTGTGTGGGCAAATGTTAAGAGGTGGTATTTGCCAAGAGAACAAATTTGGATTATGATATTAATTTCAAAACAAAACCATTTAGGGCCAGCTTGTGTTTTGATTGCCTGGGTTTATACTTGAAATTTTTTCAAAGCAAGGCTGACCATACTAAGTTGGTAAAAGAATTTGGATAAGTCACTGAAAAGCTGAAAGCCTAAAATTTGGTTTCTTTTTTTTTTTAATTGTTTGGGATTCATGGAGGGTAAAAAGAATTAGGTCACACTGATTGCATTTGTTAGATAAAGTCCCTCTTACGATTCTAAAATTTGGTTACATTGAGAGTAACACAGCAGTGCCATTGTTGTGTCACCTGATACGAGACATTCACCCCTTCACCCAGCAAGTCTCAAAGCATCGTTCCTGGGCTGGCAGCATGCAAAGGACCCGAGATAGATCATGAGCATTCCTGTCCTCAAGGAAATTGAAGTCAGTAGGGAGGCAGACGGATCATACACAACCGAAGTCACGGGTCTGAACTGTGCTGTGTGCAGTGCAGAGGCAACATGGAAGGCCAGACCTCGCCCTGGCTGAATATTTCTAGGACAGTGACATTTGAGCTGAGCTGTGAAGATCGTTGGCCAAGTGAAGAGAGAGGAAGACTGGGAGGCGAGGGTGAGGAGGACTCCAGGCAGGGGAACGAAGGTGAGGGTGGAGGACGTGGCTGTGAAGGAGGCAGGATCTGAGAGGAAAGAGAAATAAACCGCAGAAAAGCCTTACAGAGGAGAGGGAGGGCACTGGGTTTACAAGACTCCAGGTAGATGTGGAGGACAGACTGAGGGAATGAGAATGAGCAAGAACAGACCACTCGGGAAGCCACTGGAGTGTCCAGCAGAGACGGGGTGGTGCCCTGGACTAGGGTGAGGGCAGTAGCGTAAGGAGAACCGGAAGGCTGGAGAACTAGGAGGAAAGGCGATGGAATTTAGCAATGGAAAGGCGCAGAGAAGGAAGAACCAGCAGGTCTGGGTCACACAATTTATTTTGGACGTATTGAGCTATTTTTCAGACATACAAGTGGAGATGTTTTAACAGACAGCTGGGTACACTTGGCTGCAAGTCAAAGGAAAGGCTGGGCCAGAGCTATAAATTTGAGAGTCACTGCCTGGGCAAGTGGGCAGTCACTGTGGGCAAGTTCACCTGGGGAGAAGGAATGAGGTGAGGAAGAGAGGGCTGGGACTGAGTTCTGCCTGGGAAGAGGGTCGCCTGAGGACAAGGAGACTGCAAACACAGTGATAAGTTGTACTCAGAGTAGGAGAGCAGAGCCGAGTGCCCGGGAGAGTGGGACCAAACTGCCTGGGCAAGTGGGCAGTCACTGTGGGCAAGTTCACCTGGGGAGAAGGAATGAGGTGAGGAAGAGAGGGCTGGGACTGAGTTCTGCCTGGGAAGAGGGTCGCCTGAGGACAAGGAGACTGCAAACACAGTGATAAGTTGTACTCAGAGTAGGAGAGCAGAGCCGAGTGCCCGGGAGAGTGGGACCAAACTGCCTCTGTGGGTTACCTGTAGTCCTATTAAGGTTTTAAAAAATTAGAAAACATCAACCATATACGTTTAAAATCTAATCCAATGGATTCTTTCTAGGTGAAATTCTCAGTCTCTGCCACAGGATGTGATGCTCTTGTGGGTGTAAACTTCCCACCTCATTTTACAAAGATGTTTGCTGCTGCATCGCACATCAACAAAATTGGGGAACAAGTTAAATTATGTGTTAATAGTGAATGGCAAAATAAATTATAGTATTTCTATGACAGAATTTTATGAAAACTTTCAAAGTTTCATGAAGGACTAAAAATGTAAGGAAGTGTTTGTAACAGAATTTTTATGTCTTTAATTGTTCTTGAAAAAATTATAGAGAAAATGATGATAGATTCATACTGCTCTAACCTTTTCTTTTGAACGCCATATTGACATATAGTACAGTAACCTAGTTTTTCCACTTACCAAATGTCTTGGACACATCTGGACATCCTCCATAGCTGTAATGGTCATATACAGTCCCATTATTAAGAAGTACCAGAATTTAGTCAGTGCTGCTCCATGTATATTCAGGTTTATTTCAATGTTTTGTAATTTCAAACAATGGAGTAATGAACACTATTTGTACATCTGCATGAGTGTCTATTCAGGACACATTTTTTAGAAGAAGTGCTGTGCCACAAGTCTAAACGCCTAAAATAAATAGAGGTGGAGAAATGATGCTCCCCAAAGTTTACACCACTTTATACCCCATCAGTAGTATATGGAAGTATGCATTTTTCTGGCTTCCTATTCAGGCCATCTGTCTCCATCCTTAAAATTTTCACCAACCTGCTAGTGACAAATGATCTCATTGTTTCAACTTCATTTCTTGATTACGAATGAGACTAAGCTTTAAGACAAAGGCTTATATGTTTAAAGATTATTTGTATTTTTTCTTGCCTATTCACATGTTTTACCCATTTAAAAATTAGAGTTTTTTTTTAATTTTTAAGAAGCTCATGGCTCGGCGCCTATAGCTCAACAGGCTAAGGCGCCAGCCACGTACACCTAAGGTGGCGGGTTCGAATCCCCAGCCCGGACCCGCCAAACAACAATGACGGCTGCAACCAAAAAAAAAATGGCCGGGCGTTGTGGCGGGCACCTGTGGTCCCAGCTACTTGGGAGGCGGAGGCAGGAGACTCGCTTGAGCCCAGGAGTTGGAGGTTGCTGTGAGCTGTAATGCCACGGCACTCTACCCAGGGGGACAGCTTGAGGCTCTGTCTAAAAAAAAAAAAAAAAAAGAAGCTCATTACAGATTGTGAATAGCAACAATTTGTTATATTGGTTGTAAATATTATTTCTCAGTTTGTTTTTAAGGCTTTTATGGTAACTTTCATATTTTTATATAGACAAATCTATCAATCTTTCCTTTACAGCTTCTAAGTTTCATGACTTACTTATAGGCTGTTAATAATTCTGAGAGAAAGGATACAAACTTCTGTTGTCAATGTTCTCTTAGTTTTCTCAGAGGGATGAGGGGAAACAAATCAGGAGGGAAAAAGGAAAAAAGGGAAAAAATAAAAGTCTAGGGCGGCACCTGTGGCTCAAAGGAGTAGGGCACCAGCCCCATATGCCTGAGGCGGCGGGTTCAAACCCAGCCCTGGCCAAATATTGCAAAAAAATAAATAAAATAAAAATAAATAAATAAATAAATAAAAAGAAAAGATAAAAGTCTATTTCTGGGTGATACATTTAGGAGTGATTTTTATTTGTTATGGATTTTCTAAATTTCATATAGGAATCATGTATACTTTGATAACCAGGAAAGAACTCATTAAAATTGAGTTTATATGTTCCAGCTTTAATCCTTTTCTTTGGTTTCTGTGCTATTTAAGGCCACAATTCCCAAGGAAGATGTGTAGGAAAATGACCCCTGGTCAGAATGGAAAGAATTTTTTTGGAACTCAGGCTATGAAAAAATGTTGAAAAAAATTTTTTTTTTACTTATTTAGAGAAACTACCCATCCCTGGACTCAGAATTCTGAACCTATTGCCATAAGCTCATTTTTCGTCATTGAAATTACTTAAAGTGCCTACTATATCCGTGATTGTTAGGGATGCCATTTATCTTTCCAATAGTCCCACTATGTGTCCCCGCAGTCTGAACACACTGAAGCACAACCACAAGGCCCTGCTAAGAGAAACACCACCCCTCACTCCTGAGCGAGGGCCCCAGGCCAGTTCTCCCTACACAGAGACACTTCAGTGTTTGTGAGGCTGATCTACTGGAAAATCTGCTGAAGAATCAGCATATAAGATACGAACAGTTATTACTGTGAGGTTGAATGTGAAATAACTCATTTGGAACGAATGAAGTCAGGAGAACAATTCCAACCCGGATGGTGCTCCCTGGGCTCCTGGGAGGCTCATTCTCCCCTTGCCCCCACACTGCTGCCCATCAGCTACTTAAGATGAGAGGTGAGAAAATACATCCTGCATAATCCTGGTTATCTCACCCCCCTTTAACACAGGGCCAGGGGCTCACAAACTAATCCCCACAGACCACGTGCTGGGCTGCATCCAGTGCTGAGTATCTGAGGCCCTGATATACAGGCAGCACGGCCCACCTTCACCACTGTGTACTCACAGCACCAGCTTGACCTGAGCAAAGGCACTGAGAGCCCTCCCCTCACCTTGTCTCATGTAGGAAAAACATACAAGGAAAACACTCCAGCACGAAAGGAGTTTGGTTAACATCCACAGGGTATATAGCACCCTTTTTCTTAGGACCATCAAATACACAAGGCATCAAGCTGACAGCTGTGTCTTATAATTATTTTTTTCCTATGTCCTCTGCCGCCTCCACACTGCCCCCCCGCCCCCCGGGAGGGCTGAAATTCCCTGGCTAATCAGCACAAATTTATTTAGGGGCTCCCTACAGAACTTATATTTTACAGTTGCCAAGAAAACTTCTCTTACTAACTCTCCTTACCAAAATCCTTCGTACATGACACCTGGCGGTGGTCAACTTATCGATGCTCTCAGTCACAACAAGCAGGGAGCTGAGAGGACTTCAGACAGAGATACCAGGAGATGAGAGACTCTGGTGACACAGATAGGATGCTAGGGCCAAGAGTGCACTTGGACCTGATGTTCTGGGGGGAACAAGGTGGACAACAAGCCAGATCCCTTCCCCAGGACACACAGCCAAGTGCAGCTGACCCACAGAAGCCCCCTGCTGTGGTGGTTTTGCTTGCTGGCTATAGGATACAACAAGGAAGTCAAGGTTCTCTTGCAGCCAACCACCCACAGGCATGAGTACACAGTGTCTCAAAGAGCCATGGGGGTTTCTGAGGGCCTGTGGGCTGGAACAGGAGAGGTGTGAAGGACCTCGTTGCTGCAGCTGGCTGCTCAGGGCGTGTGCGTGAAGGTGACGGGAAGAAGGTTCTCCAGTGAGGAGGAATCAGAACTTGGCTCCCTCTTTAGCAATAAGATCCTAATTGCAAGGACAGGTGGTGGTGGTGGAGTGGGGACGAGCATGGGAAGAGGGGTGCTCCTAGGTCAGGGGCAGACATACCAACAACCAGGTTCACAGACTGCAGTGCAGTGCTGGGACGTTTTGCTGGCCCTGACCAGCACTGTTGGGATGAAAGCTGTGGCTCCCACCCTCAGACAGATGAACCAGATGCCTGAGCTGTCAACACACGTCTTGGCCTGTCCAACCATGCTTGGTAGGTCGGACCTGGAATATTCTTCATACCATCCCTTGAATATGATCACGGGCTGGACACATGACAGCAGCACACCTTGGAATCCCTTTCCAGGGAGCTGGACTCATCTCCTACTGGCATAGAGGTCAGATCCCTCCAACAGAAACAGAGTCATTCCTGGTAGAAGAACACAGGCCCTCTTAGCCCTGAGGCCAGGGCCTGAATAATTCCATTGTCAGAAAATAGTAACATCCTTGCTCTGCCAGGCTTAGAACCTCTCTTTGGCTTGGGGAAAATAAGCAGTGATAGGTGCAGCCATTTGCTGTCCAAGCATGAGTTCTGGCATAGAGTGTGGACAAGGACTGGAGGCCTGCTGGGAAGGGTGATGAGGAAGCCTTTACAGCGGGACAGAGTGGAGTTTACAGGACCGACCTCAGGCTGGGATGGGCAGGCTGCTTTTGGCAATTGGCTAAACACAAATCTCTGCCAGCATTAGTCATGCCTTACACAATATTGAAGGGGAGGGGAGGGGAGAAGGAAGGAGGGAAGGGGAGGGATCAGAGCTGTGGATCAGAGCTATGGTCTGGGTCAAGGCATTCCAGGCACTATTCTAAGGTCTCATCTGGTTACCTGCCGGCTCCATCAGAGATTAAACCTGAGCCAACTAAACAAAGTCTCTTAAAAACCCAAGAGGACCCTTGCAGTTCAGAGCCACTCTCAGGCCCCTGGAATTAAGATACACACCTCCCATTTGACTTCAGGACTGTAGTCAGTGCTGCTTTGTTCTTTAATTTCTTTGGGCATGGAAAGCCTAGCTTCTCCCACCTGGAGCACACTCTCCAAGGTCAGCCCTGGGAAACTTCTCATATCTTTAGAAGAAGACCACAGGCTGGACCCGTGACGGCAACACATACCTCAGTCCTTTTCCAGCGAACGTCACTGATTTCCTAGTAATACTGAGATCATATCATAGCAAAATGTGCAAAAGACATCAAACTTTTCCCCAGGAAATTCCCTCCGGGATTCTGAAACTTCCTGAACACTCGCTCTGTCCTTAGCTCTGGGTTTTGTAACCAAAGGGTCCCAATTTTCCCCCTAAAGCCATTTAGTTGTTCATTCTTTAAATATTTGAGTACTTACATATGAAAACTGTCCAAAGAGTGTTTCCAATGTTATGTTATAGCATTCTTCTTAATAAAAGTAATCTATTACATTCCTGAGTCATCATAACTTTCCAAAATCTTAAAAGTAAGCAGAATCCAAAAAATCAGAGGAAAAATTATTTTTTAGCTAATGTGTCTTACTTTGGTTTAGAAAGTATCACCACATCAGTTAGCAAAAGTAGCAGATAAAGGGATGTTTTGAGAGACTTCTTACATAAATACTGGACAAACGGCTTTTTCAGTTTGGTCAATTTCCCAAGCACCTCAGTTTTTCTGTTGCAACGCTGAAGTCACAAGGTGATAGATCTTAATCTAAACAGTCACTAACTCTGAATTTCATTCCATGTGTAAACTGTCCAGCAAAATCATATGTCCATATATACATCACAGGTGCAATTAAAGACCATTCACAAATATATGGTTTCATGTAACAATAATAATGGGGCATATTTACATTTTCTAGGAAACTGAACTCCACAGTGGTGCCCTAATCTGGTAACAACAAATCCAAAGTGACTGATTCTAGAGACAAGCAGATCCAGACGCCTGTCTGAGAGTGAGGCCCTGTGTCCCCCATATGGGCCAAGGGCAACTTCTCATGCTCTGATGGAGAAAAAGGCTCCTGGGGGCTCCCTCAACCTTCCACCACCTCCCTTCTCCCACCCCCAATGACCCAGGGTGGTCACTCAAAAGCTTCTGTCTGTCTGATGTCAACAGGCAGCAGTGTGTGAGGTGACAGGCACAGAGTCTGGAGCCAGACTGGCTGAGTTTTAGTCTTGTCTCTGTTATTTACTAGCTGTGTGATCTGGGCAAGTTACTTAACCACTGTAGGCCTGTTTTTGCATCACGAAATGTAGATAATACCAGTTCCCATCTCATAAAAATTATGAGTTATTTAGTAGGAAATGCTTAGAATAGTGCCTGGAATGCACTGAGTGCTGTAAGACACCCTGGCCATTATTTCCCCATCAAGAAAAAAACCAGGTAACACCTGCAGGACTTGTTGTCATAATTTTTTTTAAAAAAATCAAAAATGATAAAGAGCAAAAATGAACTTTGTAAATTCTATGTAACTATTCTACGCTTCTGAGGTTGAAGCAGGCAGGCCTATTAAGGGATGCATCTGGCTTATAAATGCTCTCAGGTCACAGGGCCAGGAGCCAAAGTGGGTTGGTGACATCATCACAGTGCCTCAGGCAAATGAGAGAAAATGCTCCAGAACAGGTTGAACCCCTTCAGCCACAACACTTTTGTCTACATCCTCATCTGTGCTAAGACCCAATTCTGAAGCAGTAAGGTAGAGGAGTTAAGGCCTCTCTTCAGCACCAGCAGCCCGGATCGGGGCAGAGAGAAAGGCTGTTTCCAGGGGAGGTTCATCTAGTTCATCCTGGCCTCGCAGATGCCTGGCCCTGCACGGTGGTCGCTGACTTGTTATTTTGGGGAGAGCAAGTTGAAGGAGGATAAGGAAGTCGCCGAATCCTGTTGCTATCCACGACACCTCTGTGGCCAGAGAACTTTATTTTCATTCTAGAGAACTGAAATTCTCTAAAAATAAAACAGAATTCCCAGGAAGTGAAGCGGTATCTGTACTTCACAATGCAATCAAGTAAAATTCACTTGTACAGCTCGTCCCTGCTCTGCCCCTTCTCCCTGCCTGATTAGTTAGGACACAGACCCCACAGCAGGGCCAGTTGGATACACTCAGCAGTGTGATGAGACCCAGACCCGGCAAGGCCACGTGCAGGACGTGCTGTTTTCAGTTTCTCGTCCCATAAGCAACACTGTGAGAAACGAAGGCATCTCCTCCGCAGGTCCGGGACTATTGGTATTTTTGATCACACATTTTCACAGGTAAGCAGTCAACTCCACACGCCACAGTCACCTTTAAGGATTTCTATTAGCGCTACTGCCCTGGTGTTTGCCTTCCTTGGCCACAGGAAGCCATGGGGATCCAAGGAGGAGGGAGGGAGAGAGTGCAGGTCCCCAGATCCTGTCTTGGGCTATTATTCTATGACTCGCATGTCCCCGGGCAGTGCCTGTGGCTCAAAAGAGTAGGGTGTCGGCCCCATATACCAGAGGTGGCAAAATAAATAAATAAAATGCAATCTCCATGAGGAGAGGTGCCTGACTGTTTTGATTTCTCTATATTTTGGGGCTCCCTCTGGAGCCTAACACAGTGCCTTGTACATAGAAGGCCCTTAATAATGGCTGGTGATCTGAGTAGCAATTCCACTCTCAGTTGGTTTGGTTCTGAGACCCGGCGAGGCTGGCAGAGGGAAGACGTTACTGGAAGCTGGGTGGACCCTGGTTTGTGCTGGGACCCTTGTGCCCACCTGGGACCTCTGGAGCCAACATGAAGCCGCCCCTGTGTGCTGAGGCCTCTGTCTCGGGGATGATCTCACACCAGGAAAGCACCCCAGGAACCTCTGTGTTCCTGAACACACTCTTAAGTCCACCCCAGTCTGGACGTCAGTCCTTCAAGATCAATCTAGAATCAAACCATCATTGAAAGACACCAGGAAAGTCGGCCCTGCCCAGGATAGCCTGCTCACGGTGAGCTCATGAGCAAGAATTGCCTCTGTTCCATAAAAGTATTAAAAATTCCTCGATGACCCCAGCAGGAGTCACATGCATCGGACAGGCTACTGTAGGATGCGGTGAACTCCGGAGTGGCATCTGTCATCAAGACGGTGGCTTGAGCAGGGAGCACAGGGGGTCAGCTAGCTGGTGTCTTGGTGTACCCTGCACCTTCTGATGGACAGTTTTTGGGTGTGGCCAGGTGAGGAGCATGCTGGGATGCTGGTGTTATTTGGTTCAGTGAGTTAGTGGACGGGCAAGGACACTTGTCCTGGGCCGGAAGGCAGTGTCTGGCCTCAGCTCCATCACCTCTCGGGGACTCAGTTTCCTCATCTGTAAAATGATGAGGTGGGACAGAACGACATTCTTTCCCCACCTCTTAACTGCAGCCCATCACTACGTCCTCACGTAAGTCCTCCTCTGCCCAGGGCAAGTGTGTCCTGCTTGCCGGTGCTGGCCCGCAGGGAGGCAAGCAGAAAAACTGAGCCTGTTTAGAAACTCTGGCAACTAGTTCAGAGTAGTTTTATGTCTATAACAATAAAAATCTGGGTTTCTATTTTATATGTATATATAACACATTCTAACTTTTTGTTTTTCTAGTAATTTACTTTTATTATATTTTATAAACGTATTGGTCCTATGTGGACTGAATAAGGAAATAAGCCATTGGTTTAGTACCATGGATAGCTGGGGGGGTTCTGGCTAGAACTTGTCTTCTTCCTTCTCTCCTGGGCTGATTATTTTACTCTCAACTGAAGCTTCTCTGTTTCTCAAACCTCTGCATCCCTTCCTAGACCCAGTCTGATGTCTCTCCTCTGAGCGCCAGCGGGGCTTGGGCAGCTTGGGGCCTGCTTCCAGGGACTGCACTCCTTGCACTGACTGTAATTGCTGGGTTCCCTACAGGTCCTTCTCATGCTTATTTCAGGTCTCTAACCCGAGAGCAAGGTGCCTGCACAGGGCTGAGTGGTCACTCAGCACTGATGGAACTGAGCAAGCTCTGAGTTTCTTACACTGAACTTGGGGTTGCATTCCCTTTACTCACACAACCCTCTGCCTCTGCATCTCCCTCCAATACTTAGGTGGTGTTCAGGGTACAGTGGGTGGAGAGGGAAGGAGGAAATGCCGTCGAGAGCTACTTTCTGCATCTTTCATCCCAACCCCATTGTACTGTTCCTTCTCCAGCTCCCAACCAGATCCTACAACTGCTACAACAAAACTGGGCTTGTAGGTACAACCACCAGTGACTAAGGTGTGCACCTGTGATTAACCATCCTTACAACAGTGTGGGATTATAAATCAGACAAGAAAAATCACTCCTGAACATCTTGCATAAAATCGAAAGGTCAGACCAGGAAGAAAAGAACTAAGGAAATTTCTTGAGTCCTCATCAAGTTGAAAAACTCATTTAATGTTTTTTTTTTTTTTTAAAGGCATTTCATGGAAAACTCCAAAGCCAGAAGGGATGGAATATTAAATAGGCAACAATTTGAAAGCTTGAAAAATCTTTAAGCCCAAATCAAAGAACACTATTCCTATCACATGGAACTAATTTCTTTTTGAAAGCTAATAAATCAAAAATTTCACAGTAATCAGCTGATTCCCCCTGAGTTTTCCACAGAAGGCACTTTGGGAACACAGTTCCACAATCTCAGAGGCCTCTTGGGTTCTACTCCTGGATTTTTCCCTCTGAGGCTGTGGAAAAATTCTCTCCCCACCTCTTTCTGCTTCAGAGCCTTTTTTTTTTTTAAGAGGCCATGAAATCACCTGCCTGCTTTCAAGATGTAGCATGTAAAATCCTGTCCCAAGAACTCCCTGAAGGCTTCTGACCAGAGTCAGAGAGCCTATACTCACTTAAGGTTTGATAAAAATAAAGAGGCCAGCCCCAGAGACAGGATAGGTGGTATATATATTTTTTCCCTTTATAAAAGGAACTCTATTCCTCATTCAAATTAAGAATCAGATTATCAACTGATGAAAAAAATTATCAACATTCAAGATCTAAAAAACAAGTGAATTATTTTGAAAGCAGAACATTTCAACTGGCTGATCTAGGTAACCTACGGCCAATGGGGCTCCCTCCACTCAGATAAACCAATTCTTCACTCCGAGTTTTATGACCTTTCCACACAATGTCTTGTCCACCTAGGGCTGGGGTCCTACTGTCACAGAAGTGTACTTGGCATTTGTGATCTGGGTTGTGTGACATGTTCCTGGCCAGGAAGGTGGTGCTCTCTCCTCCTGTAACTTTCCACTGATGGAAATGAGGGCACAAGTGCCAGGAAGCAGCCAGGACAAGTCTGTGTGGGCAGAGAACCATGTGCCCGGGTGGGGCCTGGACTTCTCCCCTGCAGGAAGCATTCACGCCACCTCGTTGGCACATGCTGGGGAGGTTGTCAGCCTCTGTACTCTGCACAGTGAAGAAGCCAAGACAGCCTCTAGCTTGTTTTCCTGGGGATGCCTTTCCTTTCTTACCTGATTCAAGAGGCAAAAAGCTTCCCTCACCCTGCCAGGTCCTCAGAAGCTAGGACTCGGCCATCCCCAAGGCTCTGTAGTTCTAGTAGGGAGTTGCCCCAGCCTGATTCCTGGCTGGCAGGAGCCAGGTGTGACCAGGTGAGTGGCCCGAGCCCCTTTTCTGGGGACAGGGACATGACCTGCCCTCCTAGGAGCCCCAAGGCAAGCTCTGGAGCAGGCATTCTGGAGGAGGCAGCCATTGACCCTTGAAGATGGTCACCGGCCTGTCACTGGGGCAGGGCCACTAAGAGCGCCACGACTTAACCAAATGGAGACAGTTAACAACTCTGTTTGCTGGTGTCAAGGGAAATTTACTAGGTATGTGAAAGGGAGGAGATGGGCACAGAGCAGAGGCTTCCCTGAGTCACTGAACCACATCAGATGACAGCTCACGGTGTGGGGACCCTGTCTCAGCAAATCCAAGGCAACAAACTACCTGCTCACCTAAATTCCTCACCATGCCCCAGGGGCTCCGGGCTCTTCCTTCCCACCCTGCAGGGAAGGGCGGGAAGCTCCCCAGGAGCTGTGCTGGCTCCTGGCAGGTTACTTCCCGCACTGCTGCTGGACTGTAGGCGCCTCTGTGCATGTCAGGAAGAGGCACCCCTTTCTTAAGAAACGCAGCTGCCTGCCATCTGCCAGAAGTTACAGTCGTTACACAAATCTGGGACGGCTACAGTGAGGTGGTGGCCCTAGGGACGCTCAGAGCACGATGCTCCCAGTTGTGCACAGCTGTTCTGCCTGGCTCTCCTCCACCTGTGTAGCAGAATCCCATGGGCCAGGTATTCCCCTCGGCAGATGGCTCCCGAATCTACATCTCCACCCTGACACCTCTCTCGGGAGATCCAGACCTGCATTTCTAACCGTTTTTCTGCTATAACTACGAGGGGTGCTTCAACCCTTCTAACACAAGACGATGAAAACTAACTCCCCCCCACTGCTGTTTTCTCTCTGCAGGGCTCTCCTGCACCGGAGACCAAAGGGTCACCTTCACCTGCTCTGGGGTCCCTGCACACGCCTTGCTGCAGCGTCTGCCCAGCTTCCCTCCGCTGCACCCTCCACTCTTCTTTTCCTCTGCCCACCATCACTGGCTCGTTTCAGGCTGTGACGATTTCTCACGTGACCTCTGATGAGACCCCTGCTTGTGCCCCTGGTTTCCAGATTCTCTGCACGCTGACACCCTACATTTACCCCATGTCTGTCCCTCTCAGGGGCTCTGCTGACAGGCACATAATGCCCAAACGTCCCAGTCTGACTTTTAAAGCCTTCCGGGTTTCTATCCAACATACCTCAACTGCCGTCTCGGCCCTTCCCAGGCATCAGTCCTCTGGCCACATTGGGTCCTCACGATTCCTTGGCACAGATGCCTCTCTGCTCCATGCCTCTGCCTACCCAGAATGGAGTCCCGCAATCCACTGTTAACTGGACATTTCCACGTCCCTCTTGGCTATGGCCCCCAGCCTCTCTATCGACATGGACAGCAGCTGTGTACGTGCTCTCACTGCACTTGCTGTGCCTGACTTTGGGCACCTGAGGCACCACGTCTCCTACATTGTCAGGTTACGTGTGGTTGGAAACCCCAATACACTAAATCCTGAGGGCAAGGATCTTGTTTTATTATCCTTTGGTCTTCAGGGGCGAGCACAAGGCAAAGCAGGCACACAGGACCTGCTGAGCCTGGGCACAGTGGAGAAGTTTCCTTCACCATCCAACAGAGCCCAGGGATGACCTCACGACGGCCTGCTCTGAGCCCGCATGGCTTCCCAGCACAGCCAAGGAAGGGTAAAGGGTTACACTGCAATAGGTCAGGCGGGGGAAGAAGAGCACCATCCAGACAAAATAAAGTTCTTTAAAACACAAACATACATTACACCATAACTCAAAACTTGCATTAAACATGATTCCTGGAAACCCTAAGTCCTGGCACCTTGGGTGGAGGTTGGCCAAGTTCAGGGGCTTCACTCTGGAGCTCACTTCTGATTCCGGGCCCTGGACTGGCCACCACCCAGTGCTAGTGACACATTCCAGAATCTGAATGGTGATCAGAGTAATGTTCACCTTGGGGAAGGAGAGAATATGGACAAATGGGATGCTGATGGATCTAATTAGTACTGTAATGCTGAGACAACAACAACAATAAACCTTGGCTTTCAATTCTCACTGAGTAAAACAGTGTCCTCAAGCTGCACTCATCAAACTGCAAGCCAGCAAAGGAAGCCCATTTACAACTCAACCATCTCAGTGGCATGTCTCAGCTTTGCCCTGTGTAATACTGAGACATCCAAACCACTCTGATCTGAGACTGGATCCCTGGTTTCTGGGGAAGGAGAGACCGAGGGCAGGAAGCTACCAGGATGGAAAGTGGGTGGAGCACACTGATTGCCTTCCCAGCACCGTGGAAAATGCTGGTGCCTGCACATACGGCTGGTATCTGTACATCCTCTTCCTGCAGACAGCTGAGCAGGACATCAAGAAGGGAAGCATTTCCAAACGCAGCCGATCATACACTTCACTGACCATCTTCTAGGCCTCGTCTTGTTCCCCCTCACTGTCCCTGGGACGGTCTTAATAACACTGCTAACCAAGCCAGTCTCATACCACTGCACCAATGTCCATATGCCTTGATTCTAAGGACTGGGCTTGCTCCCTCCCTTTAGTGGTCCTGAAACAGGGACATTCCTTAAAACTGATGACCAAAAAACCTTGCCACCTGCCAGTACTATTGTTTCCATTAAATCAATAATCACGGGCATTTTGTGATCAGTGGTTTCTGGGAATCAAGGGAACATAGTAGCTTTCCATACTTACCCCCATGTCAATTTCTATGGTAAAGGCTAGGGGCCCGGGAAAGGAGTTGTGTATTTTTTTTTAACTGCTTCATACAGGAATAATTCTCATACAAAGAGCTGTAGATATTTAGTGTCTACAACTTGCTTGATGCACCTCCACACGTTTGCTTAGTGGCTGCCCCAATCCATATGTCTACCAACAGTCCACAAAGCCCCCTTTCCCCACACCCTTGCCAAATCTTGTGGTCTTACAGTTCTTTGATAACCATCCTAACAGTTGTGAGGTGCCATCTCGCTGTGGCTCTGATTTACACTCCCCTGAGGATTAGGGGAAAGGTGGAGCACCTTTTCACATACCCGTTGGTCATTTCCATGTCTTTGGAGAAATATCTATTCAGGTCCTTGGTTCATTTTATTTTCATTGGGTTATTTGGGGGGTTTTGCTTGTTTGTTTTTTGCTATTGAGTTGTAAGAGTTACTTGCACATTTTGGATGTTAACCATCTGCAAATATGATCTTCCCCTCCGTAGGCTGCCTTTTCATCCTGCTATTTCCTTTGCCATGCAGAAGCTTTTCACTTGCTTTTGCTACCTTTGCCTTTGGTATCTGAGGGCTGGGGTCCCCAACATCTGACAGCAGACCAACAGGTCCACGGCTTGTCAGGAGGTGAGTGGCAGGGGAGCGGGCTAAGCTTCATTTGTATTACAGCTGCTCCCCACTCTGCCTATCACTGCCTGGGCTCCACCTCCTGTCAGATCAGTGGCGACATTAGATTCTATGGAAGTGCTGACCCTACCGGGAGCTGCTCCCATGAGGGGTCTTGGTTGCACGCTCCTTCTGAGAATCTCATGCCTGCCCCCATTCCAGGGAAGAACTGTCTTCCATAAAACCAGTACCTCGTACCAAAAAGGCTGGGGACTGCTGTCCAAAGGAAGGAGATTTTAACAGGAAAATTCAGAGCTTAGACACTTGCATTCACCTTCAAATAAACAGTCTTTGGTAATTCTACTTGAAGACCCATGCCTTAGACGAGACTTCAGAGAAGGCTACTACCTGTAGGGGCGATCTTACTGTGTTAAGGCCACGCTATTTCATTAAACAGCTATTTGGGAAGAGCCATCATGTGACCCAAGAGAAGAAGAGGAGGCCAGGTTCTCCCCTCTGAGGGTTTCTTTTCTTCTTTTTTTCTGAGAATAAGGGGCTACGGGGAAGTTGCCTGAAGGCGCTTCTCTCCTTCTCTCCTGGAAGTCTGAAGAGAAGCTTTCTGGGAAGCTGGCAGGGGTGGGGGTTGGCTAGAGAAGAAAGGAAAGATGAGATGAGCTTCCCATGGATCACTCATCTCCCAGAGCAGGGAGCACAGACTTGGCTCAGGAGGGTTGGCATTGCCACTAGAAGGGCCTGGACAGTGACACCACCCACCCCACTCCATCAGGGCTGGACACCCCACCGCCTCGGCCATCTGCAGCTCAGGGCCATGGCATGCTGAAGTTCCTTGGCTGACTCACGCTGGAGGACACAGCAGTGTGCAGCAATCCCATGACCAAGGACAG
>NW_003852476.1:6405875-6410105 GCF_000181295.1 Otolemur garnettii | reverse complement strand
CTGCAGCTCAGGGCCATGGCATGCTGAAGTTCCTTGGCTGACTCACGCTGGAGGACACAGCAGTGTGCAGCAATCCCATGACCAAGGACAGTATTCCCGACATTTCTCTAAGCACTCAGATTTTCCAGTGGACTTCACACTGTTTCTGTCATCCAGGCGGCAGAGGAATAGCTCTGTGTTTCCTAAGCGAGGTGGAGAAACTCACTGTGGTTGTAAAATTCTAACTCTGCCCTCCTTGCCTCTGAGAGACCCACATGGCCTCCTGAAGGGCAGGACTGAACCAGGCCCACTGGGCACCGACGTGGCAGTAAAGGACCCCTGGGGACTTCAGAGGAAATGAGTTAGTCGACAGGGCCAAACACAACCTGTGGACACTTCCCACAGGTCTGGCCCTGGCCCCTTCTCTTTCTTAACTGAGCTTTAGTGGGACAGATGCGTGAGTCCTGCCTGGTTAGAACTACTTAGCTGGAGTGCTGCCATCAGCCCCTGCCCTAAAGACACCTGAGTTTGAGACTCCAGATAAAATGTTGCCGTGAACTTAATGCTTATGTGCTCCTAAAACTCCTACTCTGGAACCTGACCCCAGTGTGGTATTTGGTGGTGGGGCCTTTGGGAGATGATTAGGTCATGAGGGTTGAGCCCTGGAGGACGGGATTAGTGCTTTTATAAAAAAGGCCCCAGGGAGCTTCCTCACTGCTTCTGCCTTGAGGGAGAGAAGGTAACTGATGCACCAGGATGCAGGCCCTCACCAGACAACAACCTGCCAGGGCCTGGACTCTGGATGTCCCAGCCTCTAGATCTATGAGAATAAATCCATTTTCTGTTGTTTACAAGCCCCCCATCTACATATCCTGTTATGGTAGCCAAGATGAACTGAGAAATATTTCAGACATTCAGTGGGGAGGAAGGTGTCTGTCTCTCTTCACTTTCTTCAGCTCTATGAAGTAAAACTCAAATGAAAGACTCCTCCAGGTTTCACAACTGGCAATTGTACTGACTTGTTCAGAAGTTTACACTAGAATACCTATTCCTGTGGTCAGGAGTGGGTCTATCCTGGCCGCTATCATCATACCCCCAGGTACAAGTAGTTCTCTTTGAAGATTTGTTGAATGGAAGGATGGGTAAGCAAATCACTGTGGACACACAGTCTTATGACTACAGACAAAATTTACACTTCATGTAAATATATTAAAAACTCTTAACAGAAATAAAACTTGGGATGCAAGGGAAAGGCCATTTCCTCCTATGTATCTTTGACGCTAAGGCAGTGACTAATGCTGAATAAAAAAAAGAAGCATATTCAATCATTTAGTAACTAAATTTCTAATACATGGGCCAGGGATGACAGTCCATGAGAAGACAATGCTGGTGGGATGCCCCTCCTACACAGGACCCCTCTCAACTTGTAAAAACGCCCTTTCTCCTGGGGTCCTACCACTTCACACAGAAAAGGAGAATGCAGGCACCTCTTTGTCAGTGGACTCTGGGAGGTCAAGGTTAAGGGATCATGGGAACAAACTGGGACTCCTTTGGACCAGTGAGGACACCAGTTCTGACCCACCTCCTCCCCAGGTGAGTTAATCTAAGCTCTTTCAAGGCTCGGTGGAAAGTGTTCTTTATTGAATTCTTCTCATCTTGAACTCTGGTGGGCTCTTATCTTGAGAATTGATTCTAACACGAAGTAAATTATATTGAGCTTCTCTGGTAAGTTTTCAGTTCTGGGATTAACTCTTAGAAATGTAACCTGGCTCACTCCTCCCAGATAATGTATGAAGTGAGATATTGTGAAAATACCCTGCCTGGTCAGCCTTCCACTTGATGGCTTTGTTTTTATGAAAACAGAACATAAACATATGTGATCACTGCAGCAAATGGAGAAAGTGTGGTGGCTCCTGGGAAGCACTTCAGAGGTAAATAAAGTGCTTTGCGACAGCCTTACCACCTACGGTAGCACCACAGCACAGAGATTATACTCAGCCTTCCAGGCCATCAAAATTTCAGTTTTCCCTTTCTTGCTGCCAAAGCTGAAGTGCCAAGAAATGCTGGGAACCTGGCCTGTGATTATACATACTTCATATTTTACATTCTGAAACCCCAAGGAATAAGCTGCACAGAACAGAGTCCTGGTTCTTAACCGGCAGTCGAACAGCCCCAACACCCAAACTCTGCTGAGCCTGGCTGAGTATTTGCAGAGGCAGAACCAGACAAAGGCCTCACAGATCCTTCCAGTCTGCGGATACCTTCCTGGCGTATGAAGCAGCCCTCAGCTAACTTTTCTCACTTATTTTGGCTTTGTTATTTTTTAGCTTTCTGAATCACTCAACCAGATTCTTACAGGGAAAAAAAAATCACTAGCACACACACATATAAATCAGTCACAAAGAAACTCATTTATAGCCTCTGGTGTGTTTGAACCTGTCTGTTTGCAGATGAGAAAATAAAACTTCAGTATTTCTTTGGGCCAAAATCGTTATCCCCCTCCTTGGTGTGGCAATGAAATGGGCAGAATCCCTGCGGCATTCAGATTTGGGGTGCTTTTGTTAAAATTTTCTTCCCTGGTTTTGTCAGTTAATTTCACCATCATAGTATATTTTTCTCAATCCTGTCTTATGTGTAGGAATAAAAAAAAAAGAAAAAAGCCCTCAAGCCCTGCTTCCCTTCCTCACCACTTGTATCCCTTCCCTTTTTTCCTTCCTCCTTTCTTTCCTTTAAAAATCAATGCAAGAGCCTTGGGGAGGGAAGGCTGACGACCGCCCTCTCCTAAAGCGGGGATTCCACGACTCAGGGTCACTTGCCTTCCTCTGCTGCTCAGCCTCATTTCTTTGTCAAAGGAGTGTTAAAATCCTTACCAGGCAAACTGAAAAGATTGCAGGCTTCTCCTTGCTTGTTTTAAACCAAGATTTAATACCCCCTCCTGCTTCCTTTGCAAGATCTGGGGCTGGTGGTGGTGCTGCTCCCATCTGTTCTTAGGGGATAGGCACTCACTTTTGATTTGTCCCCCTGATAGTGTTTGGTGTGGTGGCCATGCAGAATGGTGTTTGAGAAGTCGCTGGAGAGCCAGAGAGCCACTTCTGAGTCTGGCTTAAGTAAAGGCTGACGTAGCTGCTCTCATGCAGTGCTGGAAAGAAAGCTCTCTTTGCAGCTCCCCAGGCAGTCAACTTTTAGAAGCCTGTTGCATGATCTGAAAAAATCTGCACAGTTTCTCCGATAAGAGAGAGCAGGATTCTTTAACACAGGGCTTAAACCCTCACCCGCAGATCTTTCCAAGAAAAGAAAATGTGGTGGAACCATTACTTTGATTAAAGGGATCTTCAGAGATCTTAGATCTCTGAAGACTTAGTGAAAATCTCTCCTTCAAGTATTTAATAGACACCATTTGTTTCACTCAAAGGCAGAGCTTGTATCCACAGAGACCATTTTGGGAAGGACATATGAGGACAAGCTCTGAGGAAAAGGAACTGGGAGGGATGGCAGGGATAGGGGTAGGAAGAGGGTTTAGCTCTGGCCAGCCCCGTCTAGAACAGCTAAAGATTGCTCTTTTTGATGCGTGGGCATTAACATCTTTTAACATTCAATTAAAACGACACTGCTTTCTTGTTGATAAAGGACACCCTGTTTCTGCCTGTCTCCTTGTCACTCCTCACTTCCTATCACCAGGCCAGTGTTTGCTCAGTTGCTAGAAATAAAACAGAAATGCAGAAATAAAAATTATCACTATTCTCTGTGCCAGGAATTGAGGGATACCAAGTGAAAATCAATGAGAAAAGCTTAAAACGCAAATCCTCCTGTAGCTGTGACAAAAAACGAGAGGGCAGATATGAGTCTGCCCTTCACCCTGCACCCCTGCACAGGCCCTCCCCTGTATGAGTCTGTCCTTCACCCTGCACCCCTGCACAGGCCCTCCCTGGTGTGAGCCTGCCCTTCACCCTGCACCCCTGCACAGGCCCTCCCTTGTATAAGTCTGCTCTTCACCTTGCACAGGCCCTCTCTGTGTGAGTCTGCCCTTCACCCCACACCCCTGCACAGGCCCTCCCCTGTATGAGTCTGTCCTTCACCCTGCATCCTGCACAGGCCCTCCCCTGTATGAGTCTGTCCTTCACCCTGCACCCCTGCACAGGCCCTCCCCTGTATGAGTCTGTCCTTCACCCTGCACCCCTGCACAGACCCTCCCCTGTATGAGTCTGCCCTTCACCCTGCACCCCTGCACAGGCCCTCCCCTGTATGAGTCTG
>NW_003852476.1:6401147-6405776 GCF_000181295.1 Otolemur garnettii | reverse complement strand
CCTTCACCCTGCACCCCTGCACAGGCCCTCCCCTGTATGAGTCTGTCCTTCATCCTGCACCCCTGCACACGCCCTCCCTGTTATGAGTCTGCCCTTCACCCTGCACAGGCCCTCCCTGCATGAGTCTGCCCTTCACCCTGCACCCCTGCACAGGCCCTCCCTGCATGAGTCTGCCCTTCACCCTGCACCCCTGCACACACCCTCCCCTGTATAAGTCCCCCTTTCACCCTGCACCCCTGCACACGTCCTCCCCAGTATGAGTCTGCCCTTCACCCTGCACCCCTGCACAGACCATCCCTGGTATGAATCTGTTCTTCACCCTGCACCCCTGCACAGGCCCTCCCCTGTATGAGTCTGCCCTTCACCCTGCACCCTGGCACAGGCCCTCCCCTGTATGAGTCTCCATTACACCTTACACCCCTGCACACACCTTCCCTGGTATGAGTCTCCCCTTCACCCTGCACCCCAGCACAGGCCCTTCCCTGTATGAGTCTCCCCTTCACCTTACACCCCTGCACACACCTTCCCTGGTATGAGTCTCCCCTTCACCCTGCACCCCTGCACAGGCCCTCCCTGGTATGAGTCTCCCCTTCACCCTGCACCCCTGCACACACCTTCCCTGGTATGAGTCTCCCCTTCACCCTGCACCCCTGTACAGGCCTTCCCCTGCACGTGCCCTCCCCTTCACCCTGCACCCCTGCACACGCCCTCCCTGTCTGCCTGCTGCCTGCACTCCTGGCTGACTCATTTCTCTTCTTCTACCACCCATCCCTCACTCCATTGTCTTGCTTCTTTTTATTTATGTATTTTTAATCATCTGAAAATATTAAGGGGGTACAAATATTTTTGATATATGGCTTCCGTCAGGGCTGTAAATGTACCCATCACCTGACTGGTATTCACTGTACCTAGTAGGTGGGTTCTTCCCTTCCCTCCACCCCCATTCCCTTGCTTGATTTACTGTGACTTTAAAAGTCACACATTCTCGGCTCGGCGCCTGTGGCTCAAGCGGCTAAGGCGCCAGCCATGTACACCTAAGGTGGTGGGTTCGAATCCCCAGCCCAGGCCCGCCAAACAACAATGATGACTGCAACCCAAAAATGGCCAGGTGTTGTGGCGAGCGCCTGTGGTCTCAGCTACTTGGGAGGCAGAGGCGAGAGACTCGCTTGAGCCCAGGAGTTGGAGGTTGCTCTGAGCTGTGAAGCCATGGCACTCTACCCAGGGTGATAGCTTGAGGCTCCGTCTCAAAAAAAAAAAAAAAAAAGTCACACATTCTCACCATCATCAGCGAGATGACATAAAGATACATAATGGAAAATTAATAGCCATTCGCCCCATTCCAAACTGTTTTGTGTCTGGTCCTCTGCCCTGGTGTCCATGGCGCACAGGTAACTTTGGCTACTGTTGTTGTTTTTAATAGGATTAAAATGAACACACACACTACTTCTTAACTTCTTGTTTTCATGTCTTTATCTATTAGGGGCAAACTGCCCAGGTCCGTAACTGCGGAGAGAACTCATTCTCTCAACAGCTGCATTATATATACCCACAGTGTGCCTGCACCATAATCTATTCAGCCGCTTCCTTATTAAATCTGTCCATCTCTCAAACGGACTCATTGTTCAAGTTTCTCCCTGAATCACTTTTCTTCTTAATAACTGATAAGGTCTATGAAGTATTAACTGATGCCAGACGCTGAGATAAACAAGCCACATGAATTGATCCTCACAATCTCATGGGAAGGTAGTGCTGTGAGTCCTGTCTGTAGCTTGGGATACTGAGACTAGAAGACCCTGAGAGAGCCTACCTAGTATCACAGAACTGGTGCACCACGGAGGCAGACTTCAAATCCAGTTTGATTCTAAGGCCTTGTTCGTAACTGTTCAGTTCTGCCTCATTTTCACACTGTCCCCTGCAATAACCTAGAATCACAGTGACAGTGGTAAACATCGGCCTGCTATTTCCAACTCTGAGAAGGATCATTTGACTAGGAGTGCCACAGGTAACTCTGATTCAACGTGTCCAAACGTGACCTCCTGGTCTCCCCAGCCCCACATCTATGTTCATCCTGTACTTTACCTGTGGCAATTCACCCTCAGAAAGTCACCAACTGATGTGAGTGGAAAATACCTAAGTTTTTAGAGTGACTGTGCCCAGAGACCCCTGTTCTGGAACATACGACTACATTCTCTGCTTTCATGTATACACAGAGGGGAACCATACTCACAAAAGTGTGCAGGGATGACATTCCCCTAAGGGCCACACCAAAGACATCTACAAACACCCTATTCCAAGATCATCACACCAACGCTTAGCTTCCCACCACACTTGCTATCCTGTACTCAGCATTAACAATATGCAATTAAAGACTGGGTCTTACCCAGGACAAGTAGCACCACGGCTCATATTAGTTTAGTTAACCAAATGCAAGTTGAGATAGGCCTGATTTTATAAGAGAAGAGTGTCACAAGTCAACTGGATATTGATCCCACTATCCAGAGTGAATAATGGCTCATGACTGCTCAGAAATCAGCCACCAGGAAGAGACAGGCAGATGAGTAACATCCAGCTGATGGTATTTCCTGCTTTGACAAGTGAACAAGACTGGGAGACCCAGAGTGCCCTCAAATATCTGCAAGGCTTTTGGGTAGAAGATTTGCAACTTTTTTTCAGTCTACTCCTTTTAAAGGTGGTTAAGAACTGGTAAATGGAAGCTATTGGAAAACACTGAGTCAACACAAAGGTGAAACTTCCGATAGTCACAGATACCTTAAAAGTGCAGGAAAGATGTTCCTTCTGCTTGGAGGTGTCTGAGTATAGAAAAAAATGACCATTCGGCAGATGTTAGATGTTCATATTTTAAAAGAGGAGGGGTACAGAACTTTAAACCCTGTTCCAATCTTGAAGCTCTAGAATTTTATCAGTAGGACAAAGTAAATTGGATGTGAGTGTCAAGGACAGGGTAGAGAGTAAAGCTGTGAAACAGCAGGTTGGACGGGTCCTCTGGAGGGTGGGGAAGCAACGCCAAGGTAGGAAAGAGCCAGAAAAGGCCAGGCAGTCGCAGTGCCACCTTCCTCCTGCTGCGCCCGCCACTCACACGTCTGGACCCAACAGGGCACTCCTACCAATTTATATTTCTGCTTAAGAAGTTTACAGAAAAGAAAAATTCATTCGCAAGATAGAGGAAAAATCATTCAGAAAAATGTTGCAGATTATTTACCAAAAAGGTAAACTACAGTACATTCCATTCATCTATTTTTTTTTTTCTTTTGCAGTTTTCGGCCGGGGCTGGGTTTAAACCCATCACCCCCGGCATATGGGGCTGGCACCTGACTCCTTTGAGCCACAGGTGCCGCCCCAGCTTTTTTGTTTGTTTGTTTTGCAGTTTTGGCCGGGGCCAGGTTTGAACCTGCCACCCCCAGTATATGGGGCCAGCGCCCTACTCCTTGAGTTGCAGGTGCCGCCCTCCATTTGGCTATTTATCCTGCCAAGTTCAAGTACTCAGATCCAGGAGGAGGATTTGCTCTCAACACACCTGAAAAACACAGCTCCAAGACAAACACAGGCAGCTTAGCAAGTCAAAAGGATGACAAGGCCTGGGACTAATCCTCCTGTTCACTGCTTCCGCAGCTCCAGCAGCTTCGGTCTTCTTTGGGGCTGACATCACTTCTCGGTAGGTTTTGTGCTATGAAACCAAGTACCTGCAAAGCACTTGCATCACGTAACAGGCATTTTACAAAACGGAAGATACATATGAATGAGTGACTGCTAAGGACTGTCTGTGTCCTTTCAAAGCTCATATGCTGGATCCCTAGGCCCTGATGTGTTTGGAGGCTGAGGCTTTGGGAGATAATTAGGGTTAGATGAGGTCATGAGGACTGGGCCTTCATGATGACATTCGTGACTTTACAAGAAAAGACATCAGGGCGTTTGTTCTCTCTCTCTCTCTCCCCACCACTGAGGACACAAGAAGGCAGCCACCTGCAAGCCGGGAAGGCACCCTCCTGAGAAACCAGAACCAGTCGGCACCTAGACCTTGAACTTCTCAGCCTCAAGAACTTCTGTTTGCAGCAGCTTAGTCTATGGTATTTATTATGCAGCCTGAGTAGGCTAAGACAATGACATTGGGACTTCTGCAGAACTGGGATTCAAAAACAAGGTTTGGACGTCAAGGCTTGAAAGAACTTAATTGGTACAGCAGCAGGAAAATGTCAAAAAACCACATCATCACACATGACATCTTTCTAAGTTAGTATTTTTAATGATTAAAAAAGACACCTACTGTTGTGCTGTTATTTATCCTCCTGGAACTAGTGAGTAAACAGTGAGTAAACCTGACTGAGAGAACGGGGGCTTGTTGTGGGGTGATTTGTTCAACCACAGCCACCATTATACTTAGTCAACCGAAAGGACCCTCTCCTCCTACACTGACAAGGCTACATTAGATCTGTCTCTTTACTGCCTTCTCTACAGAGAAGCAATCCCACCTGGAGGACCCTCTGCACTGTCAGTGTGGACATCCCCTATAACCCTATAACAGCAGTCCAGATGTGGACCCTATAACAGCAGTCCAGATGTGGATACCCACAGCCTGTAACAGCAGTCCAGATGTGGACCCTATAACAGCAG
>NW_003852476.1:6393821-6400649 GCF_000181295.1 Otolemur garnettii | reverse complement strand
TAACAGCAGTCCAGATGTGGACATCCACAGCCTATAACAGCGATCCAGATGTGGACATCCACAGCCTATAACAGCGGTCCAGATGTGGACATCCACAGCCTATAACAGCAGTCCATAATCTTGGGTTGCTATGAAGGTGGCTGAGGATTAGCAGAAAGGAACAACAGGAAACTTTCTGAGATGATCAAATGTTCTACACATTATTTGGAGTGTTGATTACATGGTGTGCACACGTGTCAAAATGTATCTAATTATGCATTTAAGTTCTATGTGGGGAAGTGAACTGGAAAGATAACACCAGAGGACGTGTGTTTTGATGCTTTTTCCAAGAGTGGCAGCAGACAGAATGTCCAAAAATGAGTGGGACTGAGCGTGTGGTACACAGCAAGCCCCGGCTAGAGGTTCACATGCCCCCCATAGAATTCCTACAGACAGAATGTCCAAAAATGAGTGGGACTGAGCGTGTGGTACACAGCAAGCCCCGGCTAGAGGCTTACACACCCCCATAGAATTCTGACAATTACTCTTGGGTGTGCGTTTCTGGAGTCTCCATTTTATCAATGAAGAAACTGAGGCCTAGAGAGGTGAACTGGCTTGCTCAAGATCCCACAACTGCAATTGGCAAGACCAAGGTTGGAAAGCGGGTCCACTCAGCTCTAGAGCCCTGGCTCTCAGCTGCAGTGCCTGACACGTGTGCCTTCACCTGTCACTAATACCCCCAGGAGTCTTTATAGGGAAAGAATCAAAGACTAATCCAAACAGATAAGTACAAGGCTATAAACTCGTCATAAATAATAACCGTATCAACTTAAATGTACTACAACCTAAGCCGGTTCATACAACAGACCACTCTGCATCACTTAATACAACAGACCACTCTGCATCACTTAATATTAGGTTCAAAAGACAATGTAAATAACTTTCATGACAGGAGAAAATGGTCATGAATTATTAAGTGAAAAAAATCAGATTAAAAATGTGTGTGTAGGGCGGCACCTGTGGCTCAAAGGAGTAGGGCGCCGCCCCATATGCCGGAGGTGGTGGGTTCAAACCCAGCCCTGGCCAAAAAGAGAAAAAAAAAAAAGAAAAAGAAAAAAAAATGTATGTGTAAGCATATATATGTGTATACATATATATGAGCTTGGCCAGGTATGGTGGCTCACACCTATAATCCTTGCATGCTGGGAGGCCAAGACAGGAGGATCCCTTGAGCTCAGGAGTTTAAGACCATCCTGAGCAAGAGCAAGACCCCATTGCTACTGAAAATAGAAAAACTAGCTAGGTATTGTGATGGGTGCCTAGTCCCAGCTACTTGGGAGGCTGAGGCAGGAGGATCACTTGAACCTGGGAGTTTGAGGTCATGGTGAACTAGGCTAAAACCATGCTACTCTAGCCTGGACAAGAGTGAAACTCCGTCTCCAACAAGAAAAAAAAAAAGTATATATATGACTTTCAGTTATGTGTGTGCGTGTGTTTGTTTACCCTTTTTTTACTTTAAAAGACTTTAAGGGAATGTATCTAAAGAAAAATGGTTAACTTTCAGTGGTAGCATCATAGGTTATTTCATTTTTACTTTGAATTCTTTAAATTTCAAAAAAACCCTGCATGTTACATTTGTAACTAGAGAAGCAAGAATAAAGTTTACTTTAAAAATAAAAAGGTAGTGAAAAACCACTGTCCACATAATGAATATATACTCAGATGCGGACTATATATGCACATTTTTAGAGCAGAATATTTTTGCACAGCCCACTTTGAAGACAGAGTCGGTGAATAACTTCCAGGTGCTACCAGTTACTCAATGACCTATCCGTAGTGGTGGAAAAGGGAACTTGCCAGGCCTTCTACTACAGTCATATGCGTAAAATAGGCACTTAAGAAACTTACAAAGCAACGTCTAGTTCATAAAAATCATCTTGAATATGTTTCACCTTTCCATTTAGCAGAAAGGCGTAGGAATCAAAATGGCTTACTGCTGAAGTCCTCGGAACAGAGCAGGTGGACCTAAGGTGTCTCTGGGAGTGATCAGCGTTGTCTTAGCAAGAAAGCGCCCAACATCAGTCTGCTGTGGGTGCCGCGAGCTCAAGTCATCACACGCGGAAGTGGGGCAGAACCAGGATGGAGATCATCACTGCTCCTCAAACCCAGTGAGTATATTGCTCCTTTAAAATGGGCGTTCGAGGAAACACTAGCAAGACTTTCTCTATGAAACACCTTCATTTAAGAAAAACAATTGCAAGAAAGAGATTTCATCTTTCTAATGGGTGAAAGAATTATATTATCATCAAAATAAAAACTAAAATGTTAAAATTATTGATGGACTTGAACTATAATTTAAAAAATGCTACTATGGCTCCACAAACATTTCTTTTGCTAGATCAGAGAAAATTCTCAGTAAGCTTTCATGTATTAAAAAGAGCCCACATATCACCTTGAATTCTGAGGAGAGAATGGGTTTGGACCTATATAAGCCAGAAAATGGGGTGCTGTCCCCAAGCTGAGTGCCATCTGATGATGTCATTGTGAGGAGCAGGTGGGTTAATACAGAGCAGCTTAGAATAGAGCCAGGCTCATGGAAAATGCTCAATAAATGGCGGTGACCATCATATATTCTCATACCGGTGCTGTCATCTTAAAATAGAAAGAAGCACAGAGTTTGAAGCCGGTCAGCTCCATGACACTTAAGAACACCTGACATTCCTGTCATTGTCCCAGGTACTGGGATTAGACCCTGGGTGCTGACCCTACAAGGCAGCCCACATACTGAGAGGCACTAAGGGAAGGAGATCATAGGTTGCTATGGGAGCAGGGGAAGGGTACCTAACCTAAATGGAGTTCAAAGGGCAGGGGGAGTGCAAGAAAAGCTTCTCAGAAGGGCTGATAACTGAGCTGAGACTGTAAGGATTAGTACCAGTGTTTGGCAAGTGCTGGGGAAAGCATTCTAGGCAAAGGGAAGTGTGTGGGAAGAGGCCTGCAGCGTAAGGGACTCAGCACCTCGTGGATTCAAAAGGATATTGCTGAGGTGGACTGCAGCACCCAGCAGCTGTGCCAGGACCCTATATGCAGAATCGCATCCCCCCAGGCTCACCCAGTGCACCCTGCTCCAGCCCCATCCCCTTGCTGCTCCTTGGCCAGGCTGTGCTCACGCCCTTCTAAGGGCTGGGTCTATGTGCTCTTCCCCAGATACTCACTGAAGCTGCCTCTTCCCCCCCTTAGATCTCTGCTCTCCTCTCATCTGCTCAAATGGCCTTTCTCAGAGAAGACTTTCTTACTCCTCTATGTAAAACAGCAAACCTTTGTGCCTAAGCTTTATTTTCCTTTTACTAAGCATTTTACACATAAAGGTTTTCACGCCAATATTCAATACAGGTATTTACCTTTTCTATTTGCCGGACTACTTGTACTAGAATTTAAACTCCCTGAGGGCGCGGGGGGGGGGGTTGTCTGTTTTATTTCCTGTATCTTCCCAGAGCTTAGCTCAGCACTTGGTACACAGTAGGTGATCAAAAAATACTTCTTAAGAGAAAGGACTAAATTCACTCTTCCTTTATTCCACAAGCCCCTGACATAAATTCCTACATTGACTAGGCCTTTCATAAACATTTGCTGAACTGTACAATTCAATCATTTTTTATATATGGTGGTCTCCATGTCATGCATAAGAAGCAAATAACTGTGTTTTCATTGCTTGGCAAATAAACCCAAGATTGTCATTATAATGAAGCAATAGGTGGCTTGGTCAATTTGCTGGGAAGGAGAACAAAACTGGTGGTCTGATTTCATTAGCCAGTGAAATCCATTAGCACATTTATCAATTAGTTGCAAATAATCACAGCTTTCATTGATGAAAAGGTCAAACTCTGCTGAGCTAGGCCAGGATCAACACTGATGTAATATATCAAGTACAGAAAAACAATCAAAGTGTTCCAGGGCTTAAGTTTCTTCCTGCTATTAAACTAAATCCTTTAAGAAACTGCATTACTGGGACTTCACCCCCAGGGTATTCACTCCACTAATGGTCTGAAAAGGTTCTCTCCTCAAATTAACATTTTGCTTCAATACTAAAAGAGGTAAATTCAAAATGAGTTCAACTACTCCTCCCAAACATTAGAGACTGTCAAAATTAAAAAAAAAAAAATGCAAACAGGGCATCTATACCGGAGTGGATCTCAGGTATCCACGATACAACACTTCTAAACTCATCTTCAACTTCTGCCAAGATCTCTCCTGCTCATGGTACCACCATCCAGTCAGCCTTCTAGCTAACCACCCGGGAATGCCTTTTGCCCCCAGATTCACTCTAATACTAAGTCCTGTTTGTCCTACTTGTCCTACCTCTTAGCTTATTCTCTTCACCCCAACCATCACTGCCTTAGTCCAGGTCCTCATCCTCTTCTTACCTGGAAAATTGTAACTGCCTCGAATCGAATCTTCCCTCCCTGGTTGCTGCCTGCCATGTACGTGTCCACATGTGCTAAACACCCCCCCTCTCCCAAATAAATATAAACCATAAATCCATTCGTGTCATAAGACCTGCTGAAAATTCTTCAAAGATTCTCCTTTATCTGCTATATAAAGCCCAGATTTGCTGGCATGGGATCTGTGTGTGATACCGTAAGTTTCCTACCAAATAACTATTCTCCCCCTGATGAATAAGACTGATTTCTGGATGGAACATGGCCGCTTGTAAAACTGTATTTCCTCTTTTCACTGCAACTAGGTGCAGTCATGTTGCCAACTTCTGGCCAGAATTCCAGGGCCAGCGTTGTGGAGGATTTCAGGAAGGCCCTTCAAAGAGAAGGGCGTGGGAAGGCCATGTACTTTGGGCTCTAGAACAACCAAAATTCTTGCAGTTTTCTACTCTATCAACACATTCACAACCAACTTTCATACTGCTCTGCTTTGCTCAAGCTTTGCCCCCTACCAAAACACCCTCCTGACCTTTGTTCAACCTTTAACCTTTCCCATTCAGCTAAGGCATCACTTCGTCCAAGAAGTTGCTGGAACATTTTTCTTAGTTAGACTGAGTGGCCATCCTCTGTGCTTCCCAAATACCCTAGGCCTACTCCAATTCTGGAACCCACCTGCCATTGCTTGTGGACAAGCCATCTCTCTCACTCCACAGAAAAAGCCCTAAAGGGCAGATGGCACATCCCCTCCCCCCATGTCTATACCGCCTAACACAAGGCCTGGCACCAAGCGGCAGCTCAGTAAGTTAGTTCTGATTCCAACCAGATTTTCCTCACTGAGATGGCATAAAAATTCCTGAATGACTCAAAATGCCTTGATTAGTTCTCCATGTCAGCAGGTGAAGGTGGGAACCAGACTTTCTAATGGTATTTTTATTTTTCTGGAGGCAGGAACTACTGCAGATGAGCCATCCTAAGGGAATATCCGCTGTCTGTGTGCTCCAGACCTGAACTAGGTCATCTCAAGGTCTCCTCTGGCTCTAATAGTTCATAAATCCATTGTTGTATATAAGCACAGAGGCTGGGGCACAGGGAACACAGTCAATGGCTGGCTCCTGCAGGGACTGGCAACGTGACCAGCCTCACCTAACTTTTAAATGCATTATTTATGAGGACCGTCCAATACAATCTTGAAGTCATCAGCTGACGGAACACTCCAGGATAATGAAATGCCAAATGCAGCCGATGGGCTTCGGAGCTCGGGCCACCGTGGCCTCCTGTGAGTGCCCTGAAGCTGCTGAGCACTTCCTGCCGTGCCCCTCCTGCCGCGCCCCTCCTTACTCACCTCTTCACTGGGGCCTCTGCTCAAAGGTCATTTTCTTGGGAAAATATTACCTCTTTCCCTAACCGACTGATCCGCCCTGCCTGAGGTTCTCATGCATTGAGCCACATCTCTGTTTCTGAAAGCACTGATCACAGCTGCGACTTTATATTAGTATGGTCATTCGATTGATATCTTTCTGCCTCACTGGACCTTAACCTGCACCAGAGAGCATTTTGGTTTTGCTCATTGTTGGATCCACGTTCTTGGCAGACGCTGACGCCCAGTAAACACTTTTTAAGTGATCTCTGAAGGCTGTAAAGGGAGCAGAAACTTGGCAGAGGGGTCCCACTGCGGGAAAGGGGAAGCCCACATTTGGGGGCAATGTCAAGCTCCTCTGATAAGATGGAAGAGCTCTGAGCTCTCTCACATCCCTGAAAAAGGACCCTGGGTGTCAGGGACGGTGGTCCCTTTCTCTGACAGTGCAAGAGTGTCACTGACTACCAAGAGCAGAGCAAGCAGGGCACGACCAGCTAAGAGAAGTGACCACCAAGTCAGAGTTCCAGCCAAAATCTGTTGTGAAAGTTAGTAAGGTATTGAGAATTCCCGTGGCTGGCACATCCTGCATAAACAATACAAGTAACCATGACAATGTGTAACTGTCTTTGCAGCAAGCAGATCAAGAAAATGTAGACCTGCTTCCTGGGGGAGAAGGAAGGGTGCAGTCAGATGACACAAGGAAGACAGAGCCATTGAGTTTGACTTTCATCTTTATCTAAAAAGAAGGTTCTTCTCACTAGAATTAGTAGAATAAATAAAAATATGGAATTGAACTGAATTCCAGTGTATGTGAGGTAAAAGCAAGAGCCCAACATCCAGGCTCAAACGAAAGATAAGCAAGGACTCTCAAAGTCTGCTGATAAGAAACACTGAGGGGTAAGAGAGACCCCAGGTCAGGAGGAGGCGCTTAGGGAGGAGCTGCCGCACTTCCCAGAGGGGAGAAGAGAGCAGTGACATGGGTATGTGATGCCCACGACTGACCAACACACGCACGGATCTGCAGATAGAATGCCCATCACTGACCAACACACACACGGA
>NW_003852476.1:6378926-6393341 GCF_000181295.1 Otolemur garnettii | reverse complement strand
CATCACTGACCAACACACGCACGGATCTGCAGATAGAATGCCCATCACTGACCAACACACGCACGGATCTGCAGATAGAATGCCCATCACTGACCCAACCATGCATGGATCTGCAGACAGATCACTCGTGAATTCTGAGCTGGGCAGAGCTTTGCTTGGAGGCAGTGTTCACAGAGGACACTGCTCACCACTCCCAGCTAAGTCCAGACAACTTGGGTATCTGGAGTCAGGGAAGCCCTGCAGCTACTCACGACACCCGTGAGAAGCAAGAAGATGGCGTATGATGATGAAGACTGGTGTATTCATTCACACAGGTCAACTGTGCTCAGAGACTAGCTTTTTTTTTTTTTTTTGGTCTTTTGTTTTTTGTTTTTTTGAGACAGTCTTACTCTGTCACACTGGTTAGAGTGCTGTGGCATCACAGCTTACACCAACCTCAAACTCCTGGGCTCAAGTGATCTCCTGCCTCAACTTCTTCCCAAGTAGCTGGGAAGATAGGTGCCCACCACAATGCCCAGCTAATTTTTCTGTTTTAATAGAGATGGGGGTCTCACTCATGCTCAGACTAGTCTCAAACTCCTGAGCTCAGGATATCCATACGCTTCCACTTCCCGGAGTGCTGGGATTACAGGGGTGAGCTACCACGCAGGGCCCAGAGATGAGCTCAACAGAGCCTGTCCTGGGGAGGCTGCCAGTCTTCCCAAATTCTGAATTAAAAAAAAAAAAAGTCAAAGTAAGTAAAAATGTGCTTATGTAGCACATTCTTCTCTCAATTTGACGAGAAATCAAAAGTGATTCTCTTTAAAAGTTAATGTGCTTTTCTTGTAAATCTGAAGTTGGATTTAACAACAACAACAAAAAGACAAGAAACAAAAATGTGCAGCTTAATCATGGGAGTAGGGACTGCACCACGTCAGAGCTGCCAGTCGGCCTCTGTGGGCACCAGCTTCCTTCCTCCACTGGCCCGGTCCATGTCTGGACAGTGCATAACGAAATACCACAGGCAGTGCTGGGAGCTTTAGAGCCGATTACTACACACCCAGCAGGCCAGGATCTGCGTAAGGCGCACAGGCCCAGCCTCGTGAGCTGAAAGTTGTGTGTCCAAGGGTAACATGGTAAGGGGGAACTGAAAGCTAAGCTGTGCCCGTCTACGAACCCTTCCTCAACCTCCTCCACGCTCTGTCAGAAATGTAAATCAACTGTGTGCTGGCTGGTGTAGCGCTATCGGTGATGACACAGTTTATGAAACACGATAGAAATGGCGGCTGTCATGCTGGTCAGTGGGATGTGTGCCCCCTTGTTTCCCCAACCTTTCTGTAGGGCTCGACTCCAGAAAAAAGTCAGTGCCATGTGTGAATTATTCATGAGCACTGTCTGGGCTCCCAGTCGGCCAGGAAGCCCAAGACAAAGGAATGCACAGTCTTTTTCCCCTTGGCAAAGCTGACCCGATGAAGGCCCACGGCCCAGCTTACTCTTCTTGGCTTCTGGGCCGTGGCTGGTTCCAGACCTTCCATCCCAAGGCAAAAGGGCAGGGTCTTCTCTTGCTGAAACCGGAGAACTGGGCTTCTATTCCTCCATGAAATACAAGTAAGTGTATCCGAGAGTGAGGGTCACAGTTATGTGAACGTGCCTGGCCTGTGCCCGCTCACCCAGGGACAGTCACCCGAGAGAGAGGAGGAATTCCTATCAGAAGGAGGTGGTTAAGGCACCACATTCTAAAGCTCCCTTAGCACAGGGATTCTCAACAGGAACCACAGAAACTATATTAAAGGGCCATGGTGTTAGGAAGGCTAAGAACCACACCATTAGCAGGAGGTACCATCTCTGTAACTTGCTGGAAAATGAACCCACCACTCCTTCCCCTCACAGAAAAAGAACCCAAATGAGAACTCTATGGATAGGACAGGGTGGCTTCTGGAGGATCATCTGAGCTCTCATAAGTCTGTCCAGTGCACGAATGATAAACAAGGCTGTCTGATGCTTCTAAGTCTCTCACTAGGCTCCAGTGTCAAACTCACACCCTCTGTGACCCAAATATGCCCTTTACTGTGTGTGAATACCAAGGTCTTGGCTTTCAAAGGCTTATCCTTAAGACTCTGCTCCCAGCCAGTACACTGAATGGAATTAAATTACCCTGTGAAATAAATCCACAGGATAAAAATAGCATTTGAATCTATCCTAATTAAACGTGCTCCTTTCAAAGTCAACTCTATCAGTTAGACCCTGAATATGGGATTCAAGTCCAAGAGTCAAGTAAAATCAATTCTCAGAACTGAACCACAGACACCATGCATTAAAATAAAACTTCTCAAGACGTGGGCTGACACTGCTTCACAGACTACCTTAGGTTACAGTGTCCATCTGCCATATTTTTCAAGACAAATGAACACACGGATCAAGAAGTAGTAATATCCAACACAAGAAGACACTCACTGCCTGCACCAAGGCTGAAAGCTGGGGCCGAGTGTGGTGGCTCAGACCTGTAATCCCAGCGCTGTGGGACTGGTTGAGGCAGGAGGACTGCTTGAGGCCAGGCATTTGAGAAGAGCCTAGAAACATGGTGAGGCCCCATCTCAACAAAAATTAGACTATCTAGGTGTGGGGGCACATGCCTGTAGTCCCAGCTACTTGGGAGGCTGAGGCAGGAGGATCTCTTGAGCTCAGGAGTTTGTGTTTACAGTGAGCTGAGATGATGCCACCACACTATAGCCTGGGTGACAGCAAGACTCTGTCTCAAAAAAAAAAAAAAAAAGAGATACTCTATGTCTCTGAATATTCAATAAAACTTGAGTTTAGAACATACTGATTTTCCTCACTCTGCCTGATTTTTATGAATTAAAGTCATCTTTTTTTTTTTTTTTTTTTTTGCAGTTTTTGGGTGGGGCCAGGTTTGAACCTGCCACCTCTGGCATATAGGGCCAGCGCCCTACTCCTTGAGCCACAGGTGCCGACCAACTGTGGTTAAATTTTTAGTTCACTACCAGTTAGCAGACTGGTTACTAAACCTTCTGAAATCTTTGATATTCAACTAAACAATGCAAATTATTATTGTTATATAAGAACATTATTAGGAAGATTAAGCGAGAAATGCAAGTCAAGTGCTGGTCCCATAATAAGTGCCCAATTCCTTCAGTGCTTAATTGTTGTTAATGTTATTATTTTGGTTTGCAACAGAAATCCTTTTCAAGTAGGGAAGTCATAGTTCTTAAAAACTGAACATGGTGGACAGGGGCTTGCACCAGTAATCTCAGACACCTGTGGAGGCAGAGGCAGGAGGACAACTTGAGTCCAGGAGTTTGAGACCAGTCCAGGCAGCACAGTGAGACCCCTGTTTTTTTTTTTTTTAATTAAAAATTAGCCAGGCATGGTGGCATGCGCCTGTATTTCTAACCACTCAGCTACTGAGGAGGCTGAGGCAGGAGGATTACTTGAGCCCAGGAGTCTAAAGCTGCAGTGAGCTTTGATCACGCCACTGAACTTGAGCCGGGGCAATAGAAGGAGACACCCAACTCTATTAATAAAAAAAAAAAAATCAAATGTAGAAAAGTCTGTCTTTGTGGGAGCCAAGGAGAGGTGACCTAAGCAGAGTTCACCACGTTGAGCCTGACACCAATCCGGGAAGGACTCTTTACCCCCTGCCTCGACAGAGATGGTACCAGCAAATTCCACAAATCATTCACCAGCAAGAAAGAAAGCAGACAGGGTCAATGCTATGCTAGAGCCACCAGGAGAACACCACAGCCTGGTCACAAAAACCCAGAACACAAGCTGCTGAATGCAACCCATGGCAGCCCCCGGACTTAGGGATGGGCAGAAATGCCAGGCCACCCTCAAGCAGAGGACTCGCACTGGTGTCAACAGGGCCTGGCCTCCCTCCCAACCCCCCTCTGTGCCCCCTCTCGGCTCCACAGTGTCTTGGGTCTATGACAAAGGCCTACACGTAGGTGAGGCTTTGGGGCTCTGTGCTGGGAACTCATCAGAAGAAACTTCCAGAGTCCTCGCTCCACTTTCACTGCCCTCCTCCTCCTTTCTGGCACAGTCTGCTGGTCCGACTGCGTTCTTTAAAGTCTTACCACTCACTCTTTTCTTATTTTGACTCCCAGGAGATTTAAAAATGTTCACTGTTTTTAAATCTATCTTACACTTTAATAATGATGTTGATACTGTCATGAGTTTACATAAAAGAATACGCATTCAGCCAGGCTAATAAAACAGCAAATTCCTATCACTGAACTCTTCACTGTGGCATTCACACTTCCAGAAGAAAAGGATTTTTCTGGAAGAAAAGCAACAATTGCATCTCAAAAGAAAAAAAAAAAAGAGTCTATGAGGTGACCAGGTTATAATGTGATTTAAAGGGGAGGAAAACACTGACAATAAGAGAAAAAAGAAAAAGAATAAAAATTGTCTGTTATCCACTCATGTTCACCTGCCCAACTTTTCTCTGACTCAAGTTTCATTCGCTATCCCCTGAGTTCTGAGATCTAAAACCGTCAACCAGATTTTGAGCCCATTCAAAGGACAGTGTACTATGATCAAAAGATTGGGTGTCAAGAAATGGAATCAAATGATACTCAGAGCTCACAATTCTTATTTATAGCAACATAGGGTAACAGTCACCCACACTTTTCAGGTGAGGTGTGGATTCCTAAAACTCAACCGACCCATGATTAACTGATTTACTTGAAATGTTAAGATGAGAAAAAAAACAAACAAAACGGGTTTAGACCTTGCGGGGCCTGGCTCTGCTCCACCAGGCCCACGAGTAGTCTCTCCGCAGCCTCTCAGGTCTGCGTGGATAGCAAAGAGGGCAACTTTGAGTTGGAGCAAGTGTTCGTTACTACGTTACACATTTAGCCTAACGGATACTTAGAACTTGTGACTTTAATTCTGAAAAGATTTCAGTTGATCATCAAGGGCAGTAGAAGGATGGATGAAGCCAGGAGAGGGGGCAGGGCACCAATGAGGAGAAGAGACCCCAGCGACCCAAACTCACCGATAGATGATCCCTTTCTCGTGGAGGAACATGAGCGCGGAAATGATCTCCGCAGCGTAGAAACGAGCTCTCGCTTCGTCAAAGCGACGGGACTTCTGAATGTGGAACATCAGGTCGCCCCCATTCACAAACTCCATCACGAAGAACAGGCGGTCCTGGAGGAAAACACAAGAGGGGCCCCAGTGTGGTGTGGCCATCGGCAGAGAGGTCAGTGGCGTCACACTCCCAGGGCATGGCCTGGGGGGAGAGAGTGCCAAACGCAGATGTTCAACCAAACATCCTGACCGCGGGCTGGGAGCAGTGCTCTGGGGCCTCCTGCAGGTAATCCCGCCCAACCTGGACTTCCTACATGAAATCAACACTACAGACGGCATCAGAAGCCCGTGGTTCTGGGTCAGCTCTGCATCCTGAAGGCCATGGAACTGGACAGAGCAGCATAAAGTGAAAGGCTGAGTGACTTTCTGTAGGTGGTTGGTGCGCACAGTGAGCACAGAGCACTCACCAAGAGGCCCCAGGAGCAGAAAGCCCTTCAGACAGGTTGGCCAGACGGAAGGCGAGGGGCAGCCCCTGAGGAGCCGCCTCCTGGGTGGAAATTCCATTCGGCCTATCAAAGGATTACAGCACAGGAGTGAGGACGCAGACAGGGCGAGATGCCACCCCACCTGACAGTCCCCTTAACCAAGCAGGTGGAATGGACTCTAACAGTTACTGTGCAGTGTATTTAGTAGACGAGGGGTATGAACAGAGGGCTGGGGAAACTAGGACTGCTTAAGGAGAGAAATTAAAAAGTGATGTCCCTAAAATTTATGGGGTAAAACATTTTGTTTCTGGGAACCTTGATGATCAAGTGGTTTCTTTGCTCTCATTTATGAAGATCATGGGCAGCTGGTACTCGGGAGCCAACAGAGAGTCTAGACAGAGTTGAGTGCATGTTACTTAAAAGAAGTCACGTAAACAAGCAAATCTACCAGTCCTGGTCCAGTGAAGAAAAAGTGGAGGAAGTGTGACATTTGGTCATAAGCCTGGGGCTCAAGGGAGGTCTCCAAGCTGGTGCAATGTGAGCCTGGCTATAGCAGGAGTGCATCCATTCCACACAGGGTCGGGGGTGTCCTCTGTGGGGGCTGCAGGGCAGGAGGTCATTTTGTGAGGAAACTGGTATTCTACCAAAGGATGTGGATACACCCAGCCGTGTGTTTTGTGCAGGTGTGGTAGGTGCCACTGACTTTGCCCAGAGGGCTTCTATACAGTCACGCTGAGCCGGGGGCAGAGCGCCAGGCCCACACCTGCTTACCTCCCACTGCGTTATTTCAGTCACCAAGCAGATGCCTATCAGAGGACAGTTCAACTTGGGTGCACCTCATCCCTAATTTAAGTAACACTTTAATTACAAGGAGAAACATCTCCTGGACCTGTTAGACATCTCTCTGCTAACAAGAAGCAAGACTGGGAATAAAGAGGGAGGGGCAAGAGTCAGAAAAACAAAAGCCCCACCGCCACCACGCAGACCTTTAGGGTGGCCGCTGCACACCAGCGGGGAGCTGTGCAGAGCCAGCAGCTGCCAGACTAAGCTGCTGGCCTTCATCTGCAGGTGCCTGACAAGGCCAGAGGCCGAAGTGGGTGGGTTGAGCTTTGATGAGCAATGCTTGTCCTGTGTTTTCTAAATGGGAAGGACTCAGATGGAATTAGCAGGTGAGTAACAGGGCGGGGTGAATAAGTGCACCAGAGACACCTCAAAAAGCCACAAATGCACCCTAAGTTATGTTGATGCTGCGTCCATTTGGAGTGGTGGCCACAGTGGCGAGGAGGTGAGGACTAAGGTGGTAAAGTCACCTGAACCATCCCTCAGCAAGGAGGTTGGCCACGCACATTTCTGTCACCCACACTATTCACATTTTTCATGCATGTCACTGGCAGTCCCATGAATTCCAGTTGCCCTGAACACCTGACTGCTGCACCTGTGTCAGCAGGTGGGTGGCCGTCCCCTAGGGCTGTCAGTGCACTTGGTGCATCAGAAAAATAAGGGTTCCATGGAAAATGTCACCATTTCCCAATCACACACACACTAAATTCCCAAATCTATCATCTCAAAGCCGAGGGTGATTGGTGGGACCACGCCTATGGTTCATCTTACAAGGGTACATGTAACTCTTTCCAAGTGTAGAATATAAATGTCTTAACACAATAACTAAGAAAAATGACAAGACTAGGTTAAACAGTTTGATGAAAATATTTCAGATTGTATATAGAACCAGCACACTGTACCCCATGACTGCATTAATGTACACAGCTATAATTTAATAAAAAAAATAATAAAAGCCAGATTGTGGGCTAAACTCCAGATGCAGAGAGAGAAATCCTGCCCTCCGGTCTCGCTCCTTCTCTCCCCTCTCTGGCCAAGGTCATGGAGGGTGATTCTCCAGAACACGCAGAATCTGGCAGGCCCAGGTTCTGCAGGGCAAGGGGACTGCATGGAAATGGGACTGTGGGCACCAGAACTGAGAAGAGATGTGTCTGCCACACTTTGCTTCTTTCCACTGAGTCTCACTTCTAACCTTGTGCCTGGCACCTCCAGAACACAGGGCAGGACTCACAGCCTTCAGGCGACAATCAACTTTCGAAGTAAGCAGAAGGGGAAACAGGCAGAGACACAAGACTCAACAAGGATTTAATAAGAAGCAGTGGCCCATCCTCCCCAAGACCTCAAATGATGTTGCCGGCTAGAAAATGAAGGCAGGTTTGTCAATGAGCAAAATGCTTTTGCTGTAAGGAGACCCTCTGCTTACCCACACTCTGTTCACCCTATTTTAAAACTTCTGCTGCAGAAGTGGGTAAAGATGTGGCAGCCATTTCTCAAGATTACTTTTGCAGAGGAAGGAGCTAAATGACAAAAATCTCCAGTGTTTGGAAAAAAAGATCCACTTATCACTAGGTGGTGGCGGCTGGGTGGGGGTTGGGTGAGTGAGGAGCCATCCTGAGCGTGTCCTCGGGTCCCGTGGGCAAGTAGTTGCTGCCAAAGCCGCTCATGCTGGTGGCTCTAATGAAGATATTTTCAGTTAAAAAAAAAAATTCCACCAATGAGAATGTGCAGAATAACTTCTGCTGTTGCCAAAATGCAGATATGCACAGAAAGGCCCGAACAATCCCTCCTGCGTGACAGAGGCAGCTTTTCACTGTGGAACCTGGAAAGACACTGATGTCTTCTTAATGCTTTTTATCCTCTCGAGGTTTCCGTGATGAGCGCTGCATCACTCCTACCACTAGAAGCAAAGTAAAGGCACATGGGCTTCCTCCACATTTTCCTTAGTTTCATCTGAAAACAGGGAGAATGGAGAGATGTGCTGGTGAGGGTGTGAGAGCAGGTGTCAGCCGGTGGGGGTCAGGGAGCAGATCGGAGAGGGGGCTCTTGTTCCCTGCACCATACATTAGCAGGAACATGAGCAAGCTTGCTTCTCCCCTAATGGTCTTTCTGCAGCCTGACGCAACCAGGCCACAACAGCAGGCTTTTTGGAACAACATCTGAAACAAGAATCAGTTGGCTTTGGTTTTGGTCCCTAGGGTCCGAGTTCTGGTACAGAGGCTTTCAGCATCTACCGCAACCTTCAGAGACCTTTTACGCTTCCTTTAAGGTTCACAGCAAGAACCAATGTTTACTGAACACACACAGTAGGCCAGGGCCATGGGTAAGGACCAAGTCTCCTAAAGCAGTGGTTCTCAACCTGGGGGTCGTGACCCCTTTGTAACAATGAAAATACATCCTGCATATCAGATATTTACATTACGATTCATAACAGTAGCAAAATGACAGTTATGAAGTAGCAACGAAAATAACTTTATGGTTGGGGGTCGCCACAACGTTAGGAACTGTATTAAAGGGTTGCAGCATTAGGAGGCATCAGGAAGGTTGAGAACCACTGTCCTAAAGCAACTGAGACTTCACAGCCACTGTCAGGAAGTCCTCAGACAGAGCTCACCACCTAGTGTGGGCATCTCATGGGGGCTTCAAGCACGGCGCCCAAGCAGGCTGGAGGCTGGGGTGGGATCTGGGGAAGTTTCTAAGAGTAGCCAATTCCCCAGGGGAGGAGCCAGGACAAATGGCAGTCGTCAGGAGAGGGAGACAGGATGTCACAGGCTGGGGTTGTTGAGTAGGAGGCTTCATGGTAATTGGATTGCTGTTTTCACAATCAAGTGTCTGTACAAAACACAAGAGGCTTTTTCTAGGGGTGCTTTATTTCACCCCATCCAAGGTTAACCACAACTGCAGACTGCAGGATTTCAGACCCTAGCAGTAAATTGGCTCACTTATCTACTGGTCTCTGCTAGAATTCTGAGCCCAGTCAGTGCCTGGGGTAAAACAGGTGGTAGCTCCCGGGCTTTGCTTGAAAAAGACTCTAGGAAATGTTGAAACGTGTCTCATACAATAAAATATCGGCTATGAAAACAAATCAGTCCAGAGGAATCTTACTCTTTCAGACTCACTGAGCCCTGATTAAAAGCAGAGACCCTTATCTGAAATCTTGAAAGGAGGCAGAAGATAACCTCTCACCTACCATTCCTCTCCCAGTCTGTGCTATTTAAGAACTAGTGTCAGCGATTTCTTGACAGACACTAACTCACCCTTCACAGACCCAACTAGATGAAGCATATTTTGGGAATCCTGCATTAAGGGAGGAGCTGCATGGAGGATTATGATTGCTGTGAGTCAGTCCTGGGGCAGGGAGGGGTTCCGAAATCCTACCCGAGGGAGAGACGGCAGAGGGGGTTGTTTCTGTATTTAAACCGATGCCTACAGCCATTTCAGTTTTTATAAACTGTGGCTTCCTAGAAACTGAGCCTGCACATTTGCCCAGCTTTACCTGAGCTTGGGCTCCTCTTAGTAAACTTCATCCTGCCCTGTGTGGCCCGCAGCAGCTGGGCTTGACCTCAGCTCTCCAGCCTTTGTCCGTGCCTAGCTCTGCCCTTTTGTCCTGACCTCAACCACTCACAAATGCAAGTCATTAAACCAGGTGAGGAACACCCGGGAACAAAGCAGCTCACAAATCCCTTTGTCCCACCCAGTACCAGTTACAGGCGCTTGGTAAGAATAGAATCTTGTTGTCACTTGCTCTAGTTCCATTAACCCACTGAAGCCTGGGCCAAGTCTCTGCCTCGGCTATCAGCTCAGAACTATCAATTTCCTGGGTCCAAGGGGATAAACGTGTCCCCTGAACTAGTGACTGTCAGTATAAGTAGTACACATTCCCTAGCGTCCTTCATTAAGAATTGTTCTCTGAAGTTAACACTGATGGGAAGTTGCATGAAGAAAAGTTAGAGACAAACCACCGGGAGGGATGAAAGTGATACGGCAGGTGGTACGAGTGAGCCATGAGTGACACTACCAGCGTGAGCAGGGACCAGGGAGGGGCCAGACCCTGTAGTGTCACCGGGCGGACACCTTCGGAGGCATCCGTTTGGCTCATAGGGATCCTTTCTCAGCCGTGTGGGTAGATGCTGCACATCCTGAGAACCAGCAACTGGCTGGACCAAGCTGGGCCCCCCCAGAGCCTCTTATCCAGAAAAGTGGGAACTCAGAAAAAGAGGTCTCCATTTAGTCTGGCCTGGGCTGTGTGCAGGGAATTGTGATTCCACGTGACTCTGTGATGTGCACATGTGAAATGCCTGGGAGTGGAAGAGCAGTGAAAGCCTGGAGCAGTGGCTGGACGGATGGACAGATGGACACATGAAGACGATCGTAATAGAAGCACTGGGGAGCTGGAAACAAGAGATTGGGGGGATATGTGAGCCAAGAATCAGGAGACGACCAGTGCTCCTTGTGTCTTTCTAGAGTCAAGCCTCGGAGAGTCCTGCCCGCGGTGCCAGGCAACAACACTTGCACCTCCAAATCTTTCCTCTCAGTTCTCCTTTTCTTTCTTTCCTTCTCCCCTCCCTCCCTCCCTTCCTTCTTTTTTTGTTTCTCTCTCTCTGTCTTTTTAAAAGACATAGTCTTAGGTAAGTTTTCTGTTGCTACTAGGGCAATTTCAACTAAAACACATATCGAATTTTTAAGGGGCAAAAAGTATTCTGATTTATAAATCTCGAATAACAATGGATAATAACACCTATAACTATAGGTACATGTGAGGGTTAAGCCAGAAGCAAAATTCCCAGGCCCAGAAAAGAATCTCAAGCAAGAGAAGCTTCTGGCATAACCACACCATGCAAAGGTAAGACCCTGAGCCTGGTGCCAAAGTCCCTGGGGACACTAAGAGGAAGCCTAGTGCTGGGCCAGTGACTGAACTCACAGGTTTGTGAGGATTGAATGGATTTAATCTAAGTCTCAACTGGTGCCTGGCACACAGTAAGGGCTCCAAAAATGTTAGCAACTGTCATACTTATTACTCTCATCACCATTAGCACACCTACTGCAGCTTCAGTCACGGCGGCCACTGTGCTCCTGGGGATAGGAAGGCCACTCGCCACAGGTGCCATGTGCCACAGGGCCAAAGGTGGCCTCCTGCACAGCCCTTCCAGCCTGGGGCAGGTGCTCCCATGCACCCATAACCCAGAATGAAACAGCTGCCCCAAAAGGATTGGGACAGACTCCTAGCCCAACTGCTGGGGCACAGGGATGTTTCCTGATGCTATGTGGTAAAGGCCTTGACTTTCCAAGGACTTCTTTTTTCTGGGAAGTTTTTACTAAGCAAGGGGTTACAAAACTAAATGTGGCAACCAAAACATTAGCCAAGGCTTCAGTTCCAGTAAGTTTTCTCATTTTCTAAAGATTCATCCAGTCTATTTTACTGGCTTTGTAATAATCATCATCATCATTATTATTTTTATGGCCGAGCACATGTCCTTCTCTGTGGACAGCAAACACCTCAATAAGACTTTGACAGCAGCTGCTTCCCCTTCTGTGAAGCTGATTGATCCTTATAACCAGATCAAGAAAGGATTTTTCTGTTTAAAATGAGAATCTCAAGCCTGAACAACATAGTGAGACCCCTTCTCTATTAAAAAAAAAAAAAAATAGAAAAAACTAGTCAGACGTGGTGGTGTGCACCTGTATTCCCTGCTATTTGGGAGGGTGAGGCAGAAGGACCCCTTGAGCTCAGGAGTCTGAGGTTGCAGCAAGCCATGATCTTACCCCTGCACTCTACTTGGGGCAACACAGCCCCCCCCAAACAAAACAAAACAAAAAACCAACAAAACCCCAAACAAACAACAACAGAAACAGACAGAAAAACAATAATCTGTAGCTCCTAAGACTGGGAGATCTCAATCTTGTTTGGAGATGTATCATTTTGGAGATCAAGGTAGTAAGAAACTATCATGGTATTACAGAGAGCAGGCTATCTGGTATTACACATGACATTTTGAAAATAATTCAAAAAATTATTGACCTTGACCTCCCTGGAAGGTCAAGGCCTTTAAAATAACATTTAAAGTTATGAATAATTTAGCTATTGGTTTAAGGCAATGTTAAGCTAGGAGCCATATATATATTACTTGCCCAAATTCTAAGGCCTGTTTCAGAATATTCTATACAAACCACAAACCCACCCTGTATCAAAAGCTTCAGTGCAGCTGACAGCTGTGGGCCGGGAGAGGGAAACCTCCAGTAACAGACAGTAGCCTGTTGCACTTCTCCTATTTTATTATTTTCCTCAAACACAGTCATCCACAAGGTGAAAAGAAAGTTCAAATCAACAGGAAACAGTCACTGACGTCAAAGAGGTCACAGTGGAAAAGCACCCTGCCGGGGAAATCTGATTGCACCATGTTTGAACTGGAAACAGCTCGAGTTTAACCACATCAAGCAGGATTACAAAGGCTCCAAGGAAGAAGCAATAAGAGGGCAGCTAATGGCTTCGTTTTTTAACTTATCATTTTGCACAGCCCATAAGATGTCAGTAGTTAATTCAATCACCCAGCAACCCCTTTGTCAGGCCCACAGGCAAGATACTGCCCTTCTGAGCTCTGAGACAGTCTCTGGAAAGGTGAAATATGCCTCCAATATAGCAAATTCTTAGGAGCTTGCATTTCCACCCTGGAGGGACACACAGCTTGGCTCAGAGACTGAGTGTTTTCCCGGTAATCTTGATCGTGAGAGCCGTCTCTCATAATGAAACGTGACAAGGCTGACTAGCATAGGTACCAGACCAGGGAAACAAAGATGATTTCACTTGGAGCTTAACACGCTGGGAAATGTCCAGCCCCTGATGGTTTTTATTAAGTATAAATAAGCAGTAAGTATATGGTCAGCGATATAGCAGAGTCAGAGCACAGGTCCTCCCTTCCTGATGGAGTGTCTCTGCTGTCTACCTCACAGTGCCTAGCATCACATATCTGGCGTCACTGTGTGGGGCCCCGCCTGGCTTTGCACACTTGGTCTGTTTTCCATAGATGACCTGAAAGTCTGGAAGGCAAGGCCCAGATACAGATGCCAAGTGCTGTATCTTTGGTAGCAACAAGCACAGTGCCCAGACCACAGTGGGGGCTGGTAAAGCTCAGGCACCTAACATAGCAGGAGACCATTTTTGAGTCCTGATAAAATTTAAATTAGAACTTTAGAAAAGAAGGAACTTCTGAGATGAGTTTTACCCAACCATTTTATCTAAGTCAAGTGCAAAGAATTGAAGTGCCTTGTCCATAGTTTAGAAAGTTTGTGGAAGAGTTAAGTGAGAGAATCAAGTCTGCTGTTGCCACCTTGCCTGTCATAAAGCTTTAGTTTTCCTTTTCATAAAAGTAATTATATGTCCACAACGCAAATTGTACACAATTGTAAATGACACATGAACTCTGTGGCCACCCTGTACATGGAAAACAGAGAGGAAAATGAAAATAAAATCAGCCATACCCCTGACAACTGAGAGAAAAGTCTACGTGCAGAGAGAAACAGGCAACTTCCAGAGATCTGGAGATTTTAGGGTGAATAAGAAACATACAAGGAAATTCTAACTAATTTTCTCCTTCTGTCCTAATGATATTTAACACTCTATAGCATGTTACAAGAAAGAAAAAGAAGAAAAACATATCCTTCCCTTTTCACTGATATTACACAACATTCCTACTACAATTAGTCATCAAGACCATGACTTTTTAATAGTTGCATACTATTCCCGACGCCATTTCTATTTTGTTCTACAATTAGCCAGGTTTCTAATTAAGTTAATAAAAATAAGAGGGCATGGTATTAATAGTATCATCTCTACACCATGATAAAGATCATTTTTATTAGCCTGGTAAAGCAGGCATCTCTGGGTGTGGTGTTTTAATTTTAAAGGGCTAATTATTTAGACATCACTACACCTTTGGAGCACCCCCTGGTGGTTGAGAAGGGTTGAGAAGGTTGGGACTGTCACCTGAACGAGAAAACCACAACACACTAAAGCTTCAATTCGTGAAGAAGATATCTTGGATGATTATTCACTTAAAAAAAAAAA
>NW_003852476.1:6356625-6378876 GCF_000181295.1 Otolemur garnettii | reverse complement strand
TTTTTTTTTTTTGCAGTTTTTGGCGGGGGCTGGGTTTGAACCCACCACCTCCATATGAGGCCAGCTCCCTACTCCTTTGAGCCACAGGGGCCACCCGCAACAGCATTTCTTTTATATCCTTATTTCTCATAGTGTGGTTCTCTTTATATTTCAGTTGCAGCACCAAATGGGAGCAGGTCTACTGAAAACACGGACTTGGCGTGGGGAGGACTGTAGCATAAAGAGCACAGATACTGTTTCATTTATTTAGATCAATTTTCATGACAGAGATCCCTAAACTTTGCAACCTTTTCAATACAGCCAAGATTTCACCTCTCCTCTGATCTATGTATGAATTAGACGTTTTTGCCTTGTGAGAGACTTAGGGTTATAGTTGTCTGATTAGACCTTTCGTCTAGTTAGAGAAGTCGAGGAAATGGCCGAGGATATCCCATATCTGCCTCGAGGTGATGCCTGTTTTAGTGGTGACTGGTGACACACTGACTGAAGTTCCCTCTGGAAGGTGCCTTCCGTGAGCTATGTGAGCCTGGGTTGTCCCTACAGCTGTGACAAGCTCTTTTCTGGCCCTCTGACTGGAGAACGAGATCTGTTCAAGCAAATAACTCACAACCTCTTCCCAAACCACTTTTACAATCTGGGCTAAATATTGATCTCCAGTGCCAAGGAAGACTCCAACCTTTTGGCTTCTCTGCACATTGGAAGAAGAATTGTCTCGGGCTACATGTTAAATACACAAACGCTAACGACAGCTGATGAACAAAATAAAAGAAAAAGAGAAGGAAAGGTCTGTGCACAATGTTCACGATATCTGACACGGGAGATAAGTATGACGGTTCTCACATAATCAGCATCGTGGCCCTTAGGCTGGACACCCCAAGGTATGGAGACTATTAAAAACCCATAGCTCTAAAAGATGGTGGGGGGGAGGGGGGCAATGATCAGAAACAGATGAAAAGGTTCACACTCGGGAGAGGACACTGTTAACTTCATAAGGAAACTGCAGGAACGTAAACAGAGTTCAGAGGGGCCCTTAAAACCCTAAAGATGAGACAGGTACAAAGATGGCGGCACCAACCAACTCATGCCGGACCCAACAGACAGCGGTGCGTCTTTTGGTGACCGACACTGTCTCGGCACTTAATTTCCCCTCCTATGATACCACTTAGATCTGATTTATTTTCTGTTCTTCTCACCCTTCCCTCGCCATGCTTAGAATTCCTTCTTCAGCTCTCCCTTCTTCCCCCTCTATAACCACCAACTGAAAGATTTTATATTATAGTTTCTACAGACCGAGAGGTCACAGATGGCACTGAAATCTAATCTTCCCTCTGAACAAAGCACCCGACAGACAAGCCTCTCACTCCTGGATTTCCCCCAAACCGAGCTCATTACACTGTTATCTCTAACCTCCTACTGGGCAGAACCTTGGCTTCTTCTCCTACAAAGTCCTGTCACATCTACTGCCATGGCATTCCCTGCCTTGGGACAGGCAGGCCAAGAGGCCAGTGGTCAGCATCCTTGCCGATCTGCTGCTGCTCATCTCCTTCTGCACAGGACCCAGGCAGAGCTTTCTAAAACGCAACTCTTCTGCTGCTCCCTCACTGACAAGGTCTATTGGCTCCTTGCACCTGCACAATTGAGTCTAAGATCTCAGCAGAAAACGTCACAGCCATTGTGACTTGACCAATTTCTTCTCCTACGATCCTACCTCAACTAGTCACTTGGAGTTTTCTGGGGGTATCATGCAATTTCTAGCCTGTGTGCCTTGGCACTGCTGTTAACCTCTGTCAGGGAGGTGCCTCTTCCTCCTGTACCTGGAGGGCTCCTATTCCTCCTGCAAACTCAGTGTGGACGGCCCCTGTCCTGGGAAGCCCTTCCAACCTCCGCAGGGACCAGGTACGACTTTCTTTTCTATCACACAGTGTTATGGTAACTTTTGACTATAAGTAGTTAAAGGGCAGGTCTACATTTTTTCTTTGATATCTCTTCGGTCCCTGGTGTATAATGTGTACTCCACCAACAGTTAAGGAAGTGAATCAAAAATGCAAGACAGGTACGGTGTGACCATTCAGTATAGAAACAGCCAATGTCTCTGGCGGGTAAGCTCTACGTTCAATATTTGGAGGCTAATTGGTCGTGAAGACAGCATTTAAAGTCTCTATACTTTAAACTGAAATGACATTTCCATGTAAGGAAAACAAACAAACAGCCGGAACAAAGCCAGCCAGTTGCTCTCTCGCAAAGCATATTCCCGCCTCTGTCAGCGTGTTTATTTGGGCTGGTTGGGAAACGTTTCTGAAGGTCCTGACCATCTCCATTTGTAACATCCAACTACATGAACCCTACAGAGGATGGAAGCCTGACTCAGGCTGATGACACTGAAATCTAATCTTCCCTCTGAACAAAGCGTCTCTTCCCAACAGACAAGCATCTCACTCCTGGATTTCCCCCAAACCAAGCTCATTACACTGCTCTCTCTAACCTCCTACTGGGCAGAACCTTGGCCTCTTCTACAAAGTCTTGTCACGTCTACTGCCATAGCGTTCCCTGAACTAGAACTGGAAACAGCCAGTGTCTGTGTGGTTAGGGTTGACTTTCAATATTTGGAAGGTTCAAGTAGAGAGAATGGTTTTCATGCAATGCCACTGACTCGATGCCTTTTGGTAAAGTGAAAATAAAATTATTTAATAAGCAAACAAGAGAAGCTGCAGTTTTTCCACTGCTGGCTTTTTAGCAAAACCTATTTTATAAATATGCTCAGTGAGCTAACTTTCTGTCCCCCCTCCACCAAGATGCCCCCAGGCTCTCATCAAGCTTCACTGCTGAGAACTGCCTACAGCCTGCCAACCCTCGAGCACCCTGAGCAGACCTTGTGCACTTCACTGTCCCCCGAGCTCAGGGGCCCTGTCCCCACAAGCGCCATGGTGCAGCCACTGACAGCTGTAAGGAGCCTCCAACAGGAACTCTGACTTTCCATAAGCTCGGGGGGAGGGGAGGGAGCTAACGTTTATATTTTTATAAAGAAGGTCTGACACATATTATTACTTTGGCCTCTGTGAAAAGAAAAGTGATCTCTAGCCCCTTTGTCGGATCACCTGACAGTCACATAAGGCAGGGGTTTTCAGCGAAGAGAGGGTCCTCCCCACCAAAGAACACGTGGCAACGTCTAGATATATTTTTGGTTGTCACAGCTGAGAAGGTGCTACTGGTATTGAGTGGGTTAGGGCCAGGGGTGTGGCCGAACTGCCTCCATGCACAGAACAGTCCTCCATGACCAAGGATCATCCAGCCCAAATGCTAGCAGGGTGGGAACACCACCGCACTATGCAATGAGGGCATTGTTTATGGAAAAGGTGAACATTCACCAGCCCCTGCTGGTGAGGGTCCAAGTGGCAGAGGACAGCTCTGAGTGAGGTGGACGGCGCTTTCTGCTACAGATCTGTCCTGATGCCCAGGTGAGGAGCACAAACTGAGTGAACGCTCAGGTCCTTTGGGCTTCCAGAAGAGAGATGTAACCAGTCTCCAGGTCAATTCTGCCATAGTTGCCCCCAGTATTTCCTACTTGAGCCCAAAACTTTGGAACTGCTTTGAGCCACTGGTTGCCCCTGGTGCAGATGGTCTGGGTTTGCTGCTGGCACGAGCTAGTTGCTGCTTTATGTTCACCAGAGAAAACCAGGGTGGCAGCGGCCCCATGCTCCCCGGGCAGTAAGGAGACTCAGAGGACAGGGAAGCAGACAGGAGCGCGTCCCACACCTGGGCCGCTACACAGAAATGGGAAAATGTGCGTGGAAAGGAGGGGAGGAGTCTGGATGCAAGGGCTCCCCACTTTTGTTTCAGTTGGGAATCATATATTGCATCATTTTAATGTTTAAAATGTCATATATTACAGGAACAAAATTAAGACACTCTGGGAAGAGTTCCAAGACTCCCTTTGTAACACTAAGTGATAAATCACTATGTACCAGAGGTGGGCAGGAGTGAGCTCAAAGTCCAAGCTCTCTTGCTGTATAAATATACTAAGAATTGGAAGCCTCCGCAGAAAGGAAATGGGAACTCCCTGGGTGGCCCCAAAGAAAAGCCAGGGCAAGTCAAAGGAGGGAGGGGCGGGTCTGCTGGGAGGCTGAGCCAAGGGATCAGCTTACAGAGATGGCAGGAAAAGGAACTTTGAAGGGAAGGAACAGAGTTGGTTTTGTTGGAGTGTGGGTTCGGGAGGCAGGCAGGGTGACCTCACAGCCTGATGCAAGGCTGCAGGGTGCCACCTCCTGCTCTGTCCCCAGTCTAACCCCTGTAGCGATACAGAACCCATCACCACCCAGAGAAGTGCCAAGGGCTTGGGAAACCCCTCCCCCAATAATCTCCATCAGTCCCAAATTCACTACACCCTCCATACAAAGAGGGGAGCATGCAATATGCAAATGCAGCTTTAAGACCAGCCTGCAGACTCTTCCAGGCAGATGGACGGCTCAGAGCCTGTCCTAAACAAAGATCTAGAAACCGTCCCTGGGACCAGACCACCACGGAGGGTCAACAGCTGAGTCTACATGACCAACAGCCTGTTCATGAGCTTCAGGCCTCCGAGTGTCCCGTGAGGACATCAGCTTCCCAAGGGTAGGACCCCTCTGTCCTGTTCACTGCTGTGTCCTCAGGCCTGGCAGCTGCACCCTCCACCTTGAAGGCACTCAGCCTGCCAGTGGGCAGTGCCCTGGGCTCCGAGGGTTCACTCTATGTGACAAGGATACTCCTCCTCATGACAGACCCTGGATCGTTTGGGGCCAAAAAGAGATGGACACAGCTGGGTTCTTACTAGTGATGAGGTAATTATGGAAAACTCAAGTATTTATTTCAAAGCTAAAAAATATTACAGATTGTGATATGACATATTACAAGTATACTGTGTGATTCTGCCTTCTGGGTAGGGTGGACCCGCTCAGCCACCTGCAGGTGTAGCTGAAGGCCCTGTAGGGACGTCCCAGTCAGTCTCGGTAGGAGTCGACCCAACCTCCTAGGGACCCACTGGCAGGGCGTGCCCAAGGCTCTGCTTAAACCCATAGCCTTTTCATCTCCTCGCCACTCTGGCTGCCCTTCTGAGGAAATACCGGCTCATAGGTAAGGCTTTCCCCCCAACCCAGGGCCCATTCTGACTGCAGTGTAAGGACTTTGTGGCCACGTGCTGTCTGCCTCCCACTGCCGTCTCACGTGTGTTACTCTTCTCAGCCCAACTACACTGAGGTTCCCAAGAACTATTTCCTTTCCTTAGCTCTCAGTCAGTGGGATCCTGGACTGACTGATTTTTCACTAAACTACTCGGCCGAAAGCCCAATTCATTGTCATTCCTGAAGCCAGTGTCAGCACTGGGTGTTTCCATAATGAGGCCAGAGTATCCATAACTTTGTGGGTTGGAGGGCGTCCTGGTTGCGGTCAGGGAAGACCAGAACCAAGCGATCGCCACCCCAAGAGCTTTCAGTCATTGTGAAATGCAGAGGTAATGCCTCACCTGGTTGAATCCTGCATCTATCAAAGGAAATTACACACCAGACAGAGGGGGCCGTCTACTCCACGTCCAGGTCATCGATGATAACGGCAGCCACTAACAGTAACTGGACAACCTCTAACGGAAAAAAACCCCAACTGTTTCAAACCCTTTTGTCATGCCAAGAATCTTGGCAGTTCTATCCACAGAGACAGAGCCAAAGGAATAGCTTGGACTGCGGTGCTCTTAGTTCCCATTCATTTCTGTGGCCAGAAAGTCAGAGAGCCGGGGAGCCTGAGAGGACAGAGCAAAGGTTTCAAGTAAAGTCCCCCAAATTCAGAACCTCAAGATGGCTAATTCACATTTTCTCCCCAGAAGATCTGGGTGGGTCACACACGTGCTTGCCCCAGAGAGGCAGATCCTGTCTGTGAAAATACATCCACACAAGGGTACAAGTGAATCTTTCTAAGAGTAGAATGTGAACGTTTTAAAACAATAACTAAGAAAATGGCATGAAGGCTTTGTTAACCTGTTTGATGGAAGTGTTCCAGATTATGTGTGAAAACCCCACACTGTACCCCAGAAGTGCATTAATGTACATACATAATGTACATAGTTACCATTCAATAAAAAAAAAAAAAGAAAGAAAATACATCCACAATTACTAACCTAAAAGAAAGATGGAGCGCTGTTAACAAGGCGGGAACATGCAGAGATGGGAAGCGTCACGTTCGGCTCATTTTCTATTTCGATCTGAGCCCAAGGCAAGCCACAGCCAATGACCCACAGCAGAGCAAACCCGTCTGTAGCAGTCAGCGCTCAGGGTAGGAGAAGACAGTTCCACACAGAGGAGGGGAAGAGCCTTAGGGATTTCATCAAAGGCCCAAAGCTACACACTGTGGAAAACTGCCTTTATTCACATCTAATGACACTATTCTTTTTCAGCTGTACATATTGTAGAGAGAAGGAATTTCTATTTCTGATATAATGGAAGTGGCATATGAATCTTTCAGTAGGATGACCTGGTCCAGAATCCAAGTGCTGGCTCCTGCTTGCTGTGTAGTCTGGGGCAAGTTGTTTGAGCTCTCTGGACTTCAGTCTCCAGACCTTCAAAATGAGGAGAGAGCATCTCCACTTTCTGGCTTTTGTTCAGCAGATATTGGTGGCCTGCCACGTGCAGTCTTACAGACACTGGAAACGGAAGCAGCACCCAGAACACACACCAGGGCCACCGTGAACTGCCCTTCCTTCCTCACCCCTCCCTCTTGCAAAGCTGGCACCAGGAATCAACCCGGTCTCCTGGAGCATGACAGAGGCCTCTCCATACCCCTCGTCTCTGGACGGGGAAATGTCTTCCAGCTTTTCTGCTCTCCTTCCCCTTCTCCTCATCTAACCCGTGGTCACGGGGCCGCTGTCCCCCTTCTCTGAATGTCAGAGCAATTCAGAGCAGGGCGGGTAGAGCTGCTCCAGGAGAGTGTGCACCTCCTCCCCAGCCAGCCCTGCCCACTGCTCAGCCAGGGGAGCCCAAGAGAGGACCAGGAGTGTCAGGGCACCCAGGGCCAACTGCTCCACCTCCCATACTCTCCCCCGCTCTGTCCCCCCACTGCCTACCGTGTCCAAGTCGCCCCCTGCCCACAGGTGCTGCTGCCCACAGACTCTAGATTTAGGTAGAAGCACTTATCTGCAAAAACTGAAAGGCAAGGGACTTTCTTAAAGATAAGAGGGCTAGTAGCTAAGCCAGAGCTCCTGTGCTGAAGGTCACCGTGCAGTCACCTGCCTGAGTGACTGATCCTGCAAGATTAATTCCAGGGCCACCTGGCTGTCCTGCTGCCTGTCCCCTCCGTCCACTGCCCCCGTCCCCAACACATTCTTCTTTGCTAATATTTATTGTAACAGTAATGGATAAAACAAGAGAGAAAAGGCTGCTCCCTGTCCTCATGTTGCCAGGCGACTCCCCCACATATCTGAAGCATGCTGAAAGCATTTTATGCCAGTGTGTGCGCGGACAGCATTTACTTCACAAGATTCCGAGACGCTCTGACCTTCAGAGATGGGATTTCAGTGTTGCCGGCCAACACTTAAGGAGTGGCTCCTTATGGAAAGCTCCTGCCCTGCCAGGAACTCCACCCTCACAGGCTGATGCCACAAAGACAGGCCATCAGCAGCTCAGGTGGCCTTCAAAGGAAGCTCAGACAGAGGGAGGGTCAGAGCCCAGGCCTGTCCCTGCAGGAGGGGTCTGAGCAGTCGGTAATTGTTACTGGCTGTAGTAAACACCACCTGAATGCAGCATCTGCTAAGTGTGAACCCCAGTCATTCCCAGAGAACGAGGTGCTATCTCCGCTCAGCCCTCTGGCCCGGGCCCAGGCCCTGCTGACAAGAGGCAGTCTGGGGCCCTGGGCACAGAGCGTCTTGTGTTTGCTTCAATAAACTGGGTCTCGGAACAAAGGCTAAAGCATCTGACCAATATTTACTTTGCCACGCCCCCTTCCTGCGACTGCCCCCTGGGGTCTTTGTTCCTTTCTCCCTCTCTCTAGGAGAAGCAAAGTGGAGCCCCTGGGAGCTGGGGCAGGAGGGGAGACCTGGATTCCAGGCCATAAACGCCAGGAGGCCCAGCGGCTGACACCACTGTCCCTGAAGATGAAAGGAGTATGAAATGGTCCTGTCCCAAGAAGAGCCAGGCAGGCAGCGTTTACCAGGCCTGCAGCCCTGTCCTGAGAGACTAAGGGCCTCCCGACTTGATAGCTTATTCTGCCCACTCCCACTGTTAAACAAATATCATCATCTTATTAAATTGGGTAAACAGAACAAAGGAGAAAGACACATTCCTAATTCTACTGCCTTAATACAGTTCCTGACAGGATACTGGCATAATTTCCCAGTGGTCTTTTCCTTTGGGTAGCCTTGCCAATTCACTATTTTGAGTGGAACCTGTTATGGATACATACTGCCTGCCTATCATTAAAAATTTGGTAATGGCTGGGCACAGTGGCTCACACCTGTAATCCTGGCACTCTAGGAGACCAAGACAGATGGGCAGATTGCTTGAGCTCAGGAGTTCAATACCAGCCTCAGCAAGAAGAGACCCCTTCTTTACTAAAAATAGAAAAACTAGTTGGGCCTAGTGGCAGGTGCCCAGTCCCAGCTACTTGGAAGGTCGAGGCAAGAGGACTATTTGAGCCCAAGAGCTACTTGGAAGGTCAAGGCAAGAGGACTGTTTGAGCCCAAGAAACTAAGGCTGCTGTGAGCTGTGATGTCACAGCTCTCTACCCAGGGTGACAGAGTGAGACCCTGTCTCCAAAAAAAAAAAAAAAAAAAATCAGTATTATTTCCTGAGCTCTAATGTCCTAGTTCCATCATTTTCTGTGTTTTGGACAAATGATTCAATTCCTCAGATTTTCACTTCACCATTTGGCAAAATGGAGATAAAAACTGTACCCATCTGTTATAAGAATTATATGCAGTATCGTATTCAATAAACAAGTTGGGTGTTCATAACAGCGTCTGACATAATTTAACTGAGATATAATTCTTTCTTTACTGGATGAAAATCCTCATCAAATAGTATTATTATTTAAATGTACCCTATGGCTGAACGCTGAAGTTTTTTCCAATGTGTTCCTGTTACTAATAATGCACAAAGCTGAAACAATTTTCACCAAAAGGAACCAAGGTGGTGGCATCACTACACCTGATTTCAAAGAATGGTACAAATGGTAGTAATTAAAACAGTATGGTACTGGCACAGAAGCAGACACACAGCCCAGTGGACTAGAGTACAGGCTCAGAAACAAGTGGACACATTTACAACGGATTCTTGACCAGACATCGAGAGTAAACATAACGGAGGAAGGACAGTCTCTTCCGTAAGTGATGCTGAGAAAACGAGACAGTCACGCCATATACAAAAATCACCTTGAAATGGGTTAAAGACTTAAATGGGACCTCAAACTGTAATGCTACCAGACAAAAATGCAGGGGGAAGCTCTGCCACACAGGTCTAGGCAATACTTTTTTAATACCTTAACTTATTGTTGAATACAGTCTCTTTTGTACTACCAGATATTGTTCACTCTGTCTGACTATATTTTTTGATACGGCCTTCAAAGCACAGGCAACAAACGCAAAAATAGACAAATGGACTTACAGCAAACTGAAAAGTTTTTGTACAGCAAAGGGAACTATTAACAGAGTGAAGAGAGATCCTGTGGAATGAGACAAAATATTTGCAAACCACACGTCTGGATAAGGGTTGAACATCTCAAATGTATAATAAACTCTAACAACTCAACGGTAAGAAAACAAATAACCCCATTTGAAAAGGGGCAAAGGACCTGCACATGCAATTCTCCAAGGAAGACATACATATGGCCAACAGGTAAACAGAAAAACAAATACGCTCCAGATCACGAATCATCAGGGAAATGCAGAGTGTTACCATCATGAGACACCACCTCTCAGAAAGTCTGTTATCAAAAAGGAAAGATAACAAGCACATAGTTGAGGGAAGGAGAGCTCCGGCACAGTGTTGAAGAGAACGTGAATTAGCACAGCCCTTCTGGAAACCAGTCTGGAGCTCTTCACAACATTCCAGATAGAGCTCCCCTGTGATCCAGCACTTCCACTATGGGGTGGAAATGAAATCCACACGTGGTCGAGATTATCTGAACACTCACCATCGCCACGTCGTTATTCACAACAGCCGAGATCTGTAATCATTCTAAGTGTTCAGCAGTGGACAAAGAAAATGTGAAGAACAGACACAAGCGAATACTACTCAGCCTCTACAACGAAAGGGGGTCCTGTCGTGTGCAACAGGATGAACCCGAGGGACATTCTGTTACGTGAAATAAGCCCGGCACAGAAAGAAAACGCTGCGTGATCTCCGTGACATGTGGAATCCACAAAGTCAAACTCATACAAGCAGAGAGCAGGATGGTGGCTACCAGAGGCTAGAAGGGAGGGGGGACAAGGTTAAAGTGACGCTGGTAAAAACAAACAAACAAAATAAGTAAAAATAAACAATGCACTAAAAATTAAACATCTTTTATACGTAGTATTTATTTAGTCTTATATTATTTTCATAAGCTAGATTATCAGAAATAAAATCAACAGATCTAAAAGTATAAACATTTTTATAAATTTTGACCAGATTATCAAAATATTCACAAATCATCAGGATTTGCAGTGCTATTGGAAATGTACCAGAATGCCATTTAACCATATACTTACAAGCAATTATTATGAAAACAATTAGGAAGAACAATTTCTGGGGTTCATGAACCTATGTTGCAAACTTGACACATTAATGTTTGAAACTGGCTTATTGCTTTCTGTTCGCCAACAACAAAAGGAACTCTAAAATTCCAGCTTTCTGGGTGTTTGCTCTCCCTCCCATGTGGAGGTCTATGCTGCCCACAGGTGCCCAGGACATTCTTCTTTGGTGTGGGGAAGGAGGGGCTCATTACCACACTAGATTTACTCACTTTGGAGCAGCGCTGCCTATGTACAAAGTATTCCTCTCATTAGACCCTCACAGAGATTTTGCTTACCAGGTGAGGTGGCTCACGCCTGTAATCCCAGCACTCTGGGAGGCTGAGGCAGGTGGATTGCCTAAGCACACAAGTTTGAGACCAGCTTGACCAAGACTGAGACCCTGTGTCTAAAAACAGCTGGGCATTGTGGAGGGCGCCTATAGTACCAGCTACTCAGGAGGCCAAGGCGAGAGAATTCCTTGAGCTCAGGAGTTGGAGCTTGCCCAGAGCTGGTAGAGAAATAAAAATTACTTTGCAGTAACGACTGCCACCTTGTGGCCAAACATAAAACTTTCACTAGAAAAAAACAGATTTCATCAATGTTAATGCCAAATGCATGGAATCCCAAATGGCCACTAAAACTTTAACGTATTATATACTTTATGTATTTTTCTGAAAACCTGCTATTATATACTATGCTCATTGGGCTCTTGATCTGTTCCAAGTCAGTTTCTTGCTCTACTTTGCCATAATGCAATCTAATTGCCGCTGAGTACTTTCACTGCTTATTAGAATCACAGGAGTTTCCTTTTGTAGGTAAAATTCCCCTGAAGTTGGCATAAGACACTTCTTTTTTTTTTTGAGACAGAGCCTCAAGCTGTCCCCCTGGGTACAGTGCCGTGGCATCACAGCTCACAGCAACCTCCAACTCCTGGGCTCAAGCGAGTCTCCCGCCTCCGCCTCCCAAGCAGCTGGGACCACAGGCGCCCACCACAACGCCCGGCTTTTTTTTTTTTTTTTTTGGTTGCAGCCGTCATTGTTGTTTTGGCGGGTCCGGGCTGGGGATTCGAACCCGTCACCTTAGGTGTACGTGGCTGGCGCCTTAGCCGGTTGAGCTATAGGCGCCGAGCCCAGACACTTCTTTATTTGCTTGGAACAATAGCTGCTGTACGACCAGACTGGGCTCACCAAGTACCAGTCCGACTGCTTGACTCAGGTTACCGGCTGGTTAAGACATTCTCTGAACTCATGCCATAGGATGGACTCCCTGGCCGGCTCAGGAGGAGGAGGGTGATGTGAGTGGGACCTGGCTCTGCTGCTTCATGGTGGTGCTCATGGTGATATTTGGGAGGCTGGAAACTCAGGTGGGCGACTAGTGTCCTCTGCCAGTTGTCCCTCTCTCAAGACCCTACTTCTCTCCCCAAAACAGCTGTGTGTGGGTGGGGGTGGAGCAGCGGCGGGCTTTACAGCGGCAAAGTGCAGAGCACAGGAAATAGTTTCAAGGACGATCCAGGCAGCAGTGTAGGGCAGGGAAAACTGGAGCTATGGAGAAAGCAAGGGCCATACACATGGAAAGCAGAGAAGCAAGGAGAGGAGGTGGGGCCCCAGGGCTGTCAGGAGCTGCACAGGATGGATAAGGAGGAGCCACAAGGAGCCCAGACCACGAGGGGAAGGTGGGAAGAGTGCAGGGGCAGAGGCCCTAGAAGCCAGGGTCCGTCTCCCAGTTTTCTCAGATACGAGTGGGCAGTGTGGGAGCCCAGGCCGTGCACCTCTCCAACACATTGTCCTGGCTCCTGGCCTCCAGGCCTCCCAGATCCACCCGTTCTCCACTCTGGGAAGCACATCTATGCTGCCCAGCTTAGATCTGAACATAAGTGATGCTCAAAAGGATGAAAACATTTGTTCAGCTTCTCTCACAGACAAGAGAAATGCAGATGCTGACTTCAAAGATAGCATTTTTAAATCTTTCAGATTATCAAAATGCTAGCATGCAGTGATGAGGGGTGGGAGGCCTTCTCACTCGCACACTGGGAAGTCTGAATGGAGAGACGCAGCTTAGCCAGTGAGTGGGGAAGAGCCTGCTGGGTGCTGCAGTCAGACTGCCTGGTTTCCAAACCCGCTCTGCCACTTAGGGCCTAAACTTCCTCATGCCTCAGTTTTCTCATCTGTAAAATGGGGTGATAATTAACAGAACCTTCTTCATAGGGTTGCTGTAAGGATTCAATGAGGTAATGGAGAACAATGCCTGGTGGATGGGCAATAAATGTTAGCTGTCTTCAACCATGATGAGGAAGAGGGGCGACCGTATCCAACCAAAATGTGAAGTGCACACAGCCTTTGACCAAGCAATACTACTTCTAATAATGCAGCTACAGAAATACCAGCAAAGCACACAAAGAAGAAAGTACAAAGGGGATCTCTGCAGCTCTGACCTGAGTGAAAGTCTATAGCTTAACATATAGCTATAGAAAACAAGTTAAATACATTGTGCTATGTCCTTAAAATGGAAAAGTATGCAGCCATTAAAAATGAGGCAGCCTAGTGTGTACAGACACAAAACTCTTTCCAAGATATGTTATTACTATTTTTTAAAATAAAGTTTAGAATCATGGGCAATGTACACTAACTACCATTTGGCTTTTAAGATAAATATTTATGGATATATAAGGTGTGCGTATATTCTTTATATGTAAAAAATTCTCTGAAAGGCTACAAATGAAATTAGTAATAATTGTTTCTTTCAGGGAAACAATGTGGCTATTTGGAGGTTGCTTGCATTATCTATTACAAGAAAGTCATTTTTTATAGTTAAAAAAATGCAATCCCATATGTCACTCCTCTGCTTCAATTTCTTCCATGACTTCCTATTGCTCTTAACACTAAAATCTAAACCCACTAACACAGTGGCAAGGGTTGCCAAGGCCGGGGCTGGCCCACCTTGTCGGCCTCTGTTCTTGCCAGGCCCTTCCTCCATACACCACACGCCTGAGCTTTCCTCAGACTCACTGCCCCATCTCATCACCTGCAGCTGTGCTGCTGGCCCGAAGTGGCACATTCACCTTTATTCTCTTTTCCTAATCCTAAACTTATCCTTCTGGTTCCAACTTTGCATAAGTTCCCCTAGAAATATATTGCCAGACTCCCTGACTAGATCAGGTGCCCTGATCCGGCTCCCCCATAACCTCGGGAGGCGGCCCAGCTCAGGGGTGCGCCCAGGATGCCTCGGATAGCAGTAGGACACAGACCTTCTTGGTGCCTTCTCAGGAGTCACTTTCCCTCTTCACTGATACCAGGAGCACAGTTTTGAGTCGGATTCGAAATGGACAGCAGAATGCCTGCCCCAGAACACAAACCAAAGTTGGTGCAAGCCAGTCATGGTGCACCAGCTTGTCCTGGCCAGATATTTACTGTTCCAGCCTCGCTTGCTGCTAAGAGCAGTCAACCCAAGTCTAGGAAAGATCTTTCCCCCCTGACAAAAGGAGAGTGGCCCGTGCAGCCATCCAGCCTCTGCCCCTGTGCTTTCTGTTCTGGATGCCGCATGACAAGGTGTGACATCTCAGACTGCAGCAGATACCTGAGACCCCAAGGGAAAGATGTGCCCAATATCACAGAGCCAGGAATCAACCCCACCACCGTTACCACCAGACTTCTCATTATGTGAAACAAGAAAGAAGTTTGTGCTGGTGAACTAACCCGTCTGTTCTGCTTATTGTCTAAAGTACTGCTGGTCACCTGTTCCATGAACTGGTCAGAAGGATTCCTAAATGGGCACCGTTACTGGGAGGATAGATTCAAATCCCAAGACAAGTCCGTGGTGTCCAGCAAAGTCTTCATTCAAGGCCAGGAGCAATGCCTTGGGCTGTTTCAAGTCAAGATGCCTCTCCATGTCCTCTCAGACCCCTCTTCTGAACTCTAATGCCCTGGTCAGAACCAGTCCAGAATCTGGGAGCACAGTCATTGCCAACTTTACCAAGATAATCAGCTCGAGACATTCCCTCCACTCTTCGACTTCCGTAACCTTCACTCACCTTCCCTTCACCTAGAGAAGACTCCTGTATGAAGACCTTACGACCCTCAGGGTGATCCTTTCCCAGAGCAGCATGAAGGAAGGGCTGAATTCAGCAGCTTCCGTCTTTCTCCCTGAAGGTGGTCAGAAGTCACCAGCACCTTACATGGCCCTGCCTTGGAAGCCCACCTGAAAATGCTTTTTGCTATTTGACTTTCTGAAGCCTTCGACATCTTAGGTTCTCACCTCTTCCAGAAGAGAGGGCCTTGAGTCGGGGGCGAGGCTGCTTCATACTTACAGGGGTCTGAAAGCAGCAGAACAGCTGAGTGAGGAAGGGGTGATTGCGGGCCAAAGACAGGATCCTTTTCTCGGTCATGGTACACTCCACGTCGTCATCCTGCAGGATCACGTCCTTCTTTAGAATCTTCACGGCATACAGGTCTCCCGTTTCTTTTATTCTTGCAAGCATCACCTAAGCAAAGCATGAAGGGAGAGGTGAGGATGTTCTCTTGGTTTTTAAGGAGCAGGCACCAGGGAAGAAAGAGGATGACATGTGAGCAGCCGTGAGCAGTATACATACGCTCACACTTACATGTATGCACGGGACACGCAGACCCACACCCGCAACACACACGCAACATGCTTACTCCAACCTCATCAGTTAAACCCAAGACTCACCTTCCCAAAACTCCCCTTCCCCAGCACTCGGATGAACTCGAAGTTGTCAATACCGAGTCGGCTGGAAGAACTGACCCCAATCCCATTTCCTTCTTTGCTGCTGTCCTTTCCCTGTCTTCTTAGGGTTGATCTGGAAACCAGTTTCTGCAAAGAAGAACAGGAATACATCGTGTCGGAAACCATAGCATGAAAACCAAAAAGACCTCTCCTGGCCGGGGAGAGTCTCAACCCTCAGCATAACATGTGGGAAAAACTCATGGCTTGACAGGTGATCAGGTTCTCCAACTCAGAACAACCTCTGCATGAGTTTCTGGTCTGTACTTATAGGTAGTGGACAAAAATCATTTCAAAGTACATCTAAAGCCACAGAGTTACAGTCTGCACTCAACATTGAGCACCGAAACCCAGGCACCTTCTTTACTCCCCGCCGTGACTTCCACGAGGCAGTCAGATTCCAAGAGCTCCATCTAGTGTTCACTTCTTGCAAAGCAAGTTTCATGTGTGCTCAGAGAATCAAGAACCACTAAGCATCAGGACAAGAATGAATGAAACGTCCTTTATACAACGTTTTAAATTAGATAAAATAAATACAAATTCAATATAAAATTGAGAAACAATTACCAAAAGGATAAGACTAAAAATACCTAAAATGTCAGCTGTCCCTCCTCTGAATATATACACTTAAATAACACATATATTTATACTTTGTTAATTTTTTTATGTAATCAAATTACTTCAGAACACACATTTCTATTTAAAAACTGTCATCTGAATTTTCCAGATCTCTAAGTAACTTTCCAGAACATGAGTTTTAATGGCTGTTCAAACATTCTATTTCACAGATACATCACAATTCATTAATTCCCTTGCATTGGAAATACAGGTCATCTTCTGTTTTTCACTATAATAAATAACCCCATAGTAAACATATTTGCATACAAATCTTCAAAACAGGGTGATTAAGAGTTCAGGTTCTGGGCTGAGCATGGTGGCTGCTCATGGCTGTAATCCTGGCACTTGAGGAGGCCAAGGCAGAAGATTGCTTAAGGCTAGGAGTTTGAGACCAGGCTGAGCAAGATAGCAAGGTTCCTTCTCTACAAAAAATTTTAAAAATAAGGTAGGCATCATGGCTTGAGCCTGTAGTCCCAGTTACTCAGACAGCCAGAGCAGAAGGATTATTTGGGCCTAGGAGTTCAAAGTTGCAGTGAGCTATGTTATGCCACTGTAATCTGACCCAGGAAACAGAGTAAGACCCTGTCTAAAAAGAAAATTAAAGAGAAGTGTTCATGCTCTGAAGGAAGCTTCCTGAAATCAAATAACAGCTCTGCAGATAAGGTGTGGTGGCTCACGCCTGTATTCCTAGAATTTCTGGGAGGCCAAGGCAGAGGTACACTTGAGCTTAGGAGTTTAAGACCAGCATGAGCAAAGCCCCATCTCTACTAAAAATAGAAAACTTAGCTGGGCATTGTGGTGGGTACCTGTAGTCCCAGCTACTCTGGAGGCTGAGGCAGGAGGATCACTGGAGTCCAGAAGGTTGAGGCTGGTGTGAGCTGTGATGATACTACTGCACTCTCACCTGAGTGACACAGCTAGACTCTGTCTCCAAAAACCAACCAACCAACCAAATAACAGCCCTGCAACCTGCCCTGTGACTTTGAGCAAATTCCCTACTCAGCCCCTCCCTTCCTCAGTTTCCTCTTAGTACCTGCTACAGGGGTTATTAGGAGGCCTAATGAACAAATGCTCATAAAGCTCTTACACTGGTGCCTGGCACATTTGATACGCTTCAGCTGTGTTGTCAGCATCATCAACTTCCTTAAGATAACTGCCTGCAAATGGAATTCCATGGGCCAAAATGTTAACCTTGAAGACTTCTGACACACGCCGGCCAACTTGCCTTCTATGAAGACTGACTGACTGACTGAGAACTCCCACCAGCACAAGGAGAGTTACAGTTTCTCCCCTGCAAAGGGGGAGTGAGTGCGGCTGCCTCAGTGGACCATCCAGTCCCACCCACTGTGGGTCGCGACCCATAGGAACTGTACTAAAGGGCCAAAGGTAAAGTGACTTTTGCAGATGTTCACCTTGAGACATTTGCAGCACAAGCTACCACGAGATGACAGATTAAAAGTCTAACATCCTGGAGCTTTTGACCTATTTAGCTAAAAAGTAAGCTTATCTGGGGCAACGTTTGCAATAAACCAACCATGCACCAGCCTGAAACTATAAGGAGTTTTACTTAACCAAGTAAAACAGTGAGAGTGAGATATGAAATGGATCGTCTTCAAAGTCCAAAGGTTCTAATGGCTTCTCTCCTAGACCTCTCATAAATTCTACAAGGACAGAAAAGTTTCACCAACTTGAATTTCACATCACTTCCTCTACTTAAATACGTCCCCTGGTCAGGCTGGAACTGGCCAGAAAACTCAAAGCCAGTTTCTCAACCCCTTTTTAAACTCATTCTTAAAATTCTCTCTTTTGCAGCCCTGTACTGCCAAGTAACAAATAATTCTGGCTTTCCTACTATTAAATATATTATTAAACATACTTGGTTCAAATGATAAGTGGCACTGCCCATTCCTAACGATGGTGCCACATGGCCCCTCCTGCTGGGGCCAGTGCATTGCAGAGAGCCTGGCTCAGGTCACACCCTTCATCTCTGCCCTTTGGGAATAGCTGTCCCATCACTGGAAACCCCGTCCACTGCACTAGCACCCTGCCTGCCCACCCTCAACACACACTCGATGGACTTTTCTAGAGCTTTCCTGAAATCAAAAGATACATTTTCAATAAAAGTCCCTGCTGTACTAGGCAGGAACCTTCTGACAAAAAGGAAATGAGGTGGCTGGTGCTGACATTTTCTGAATTGCCATGAACTCCATAGTGACCACACTTCCCTTCCTCAGTCCCCAGAGATTATTCAATAGTTAAGTCTAGAATCTTCCTGAACCAGACATCAAGCTATACCTTCCAGGTCCCATAGCCACAGTCACGATTGTCCCCAGCTCTCTGCAGATCCTGCCCAGCAATAACACATGGCCGGGTCAGTGGCCGCAGCCATAATGGACATCAGCAGGTAGAGGTTGCTCAGGGATGGTGCGTGACAAAACCCATCCACAGCAACTGCCACAACTCCACCCAGTCCTGAGAGCCCAGAGGAAGTGACTTCTATCATTGCTGAATGCAAGAGATAAATTCACAATCCATAAACAAAAACTGCAGAGCTGTTAAGAGTCCAAGGCTGCAGAGAACCTCAGAGATCTTCTAGCTGAACCCCTCTAGAGATAAGAAAGCTGAGGCCTGAAGTTACTGTCCTGCCCAGTTCCTGCCAAGAGCATAATCCAAGCCCCTGGGTTCTAGGCGTTCACCAGACCACACTGACAGGAAGCTGACGAAGAAAAACATTGTGCTCCTGCTTCCTGCTTATTTCTTGTAATATAACTGTATATAGAATTGTATTTGTGGAACACATTCTCTTAAAAAGACAATAAATCTGTTTCTCTTATTTGCTTAGACTGGGAACTTTGATGACGTTCTCACTTGGGCTCCCACTTCTGAACAACCTCTAAATTATGGTATATGGAAAAAAACTCACCGCGGTTGGGGAAATATTTCCGGGTTGGAGACCCATCCCTGCCAGGGTCTTAGCCAGCTCCACGGCGTTCACCCCACAGTTAGGGGCCACGTTTGCTTGACATCGGATGTGCACATTCATTTTACAGACTAGAAGGAAGAGGGAAAGGAATTCAGAAGGACAGGAACACTCAGAAGAAGAGGGAACATTCAGAAAGGACAATGCCACCCCACAGGGCAGAGAGCAGAGAACTTTCACAAGCCGAAAGACGAGGAAAGAGGAATTATGCAGGTGGAACTAGGACATTTTTTCGTAAAATCAAACTCACACTAATGACACTTGCTGATATTTTACCTATTTCTGTTTTGTACAGAGGCAGAAAGCCTGGCATACTAGCGCATAATAGATTCCAAACACTTTTTTTTACCTTGACTTGATGAAGCACATTCATCTAGATCACACGTGACAGCCATTGCTGACTTAGTATGACCCAACAAAGATCAAACCGTTCATCACAGTAATAATTTGCAGGCAATTAAATAACAAAGAATCACGTCAACTGACTGTATCCTTTCCCCTCTATCGCTCATGAGAGCTGTAAATGGCAGCAGTCTAATGCCACCTATATTCATAGGCCACTTTAAACAGAATGGAAATGGTATTTCTAAGAGAAACCCCGACAAGGAGCTTTCTTTCTGTGCACTGCTGTGGCCGGGCAGCCCTCCCCCACAGAGGCAGGCACCCTGCAGGCTGTGGGTTCACAGCCTGTGGTTCTAACTGCTTCATGGGGGCTGGGGGTCGGGGGGAGGAGGCAACTTTTACTGCTTTTTGAAGGTCAGTGTAAAGGGCAGCTGGATGAGGTGAACCAAACAAGCTAAGTTCCTGGCACAGAGGGAGCTGAAATAGGAAGGTGAAGGATCTGAGGCATCAGCAGCAGAAATAAATTCTGAGATAGTTTCTTGACACAGCCCTGATGACAACACAGTAAACACGAGACTGTGAACAACAAATTCCCGCTTTGTGGAGTCAGCCTGTGTGTTTTGCAAACACACAGATCCAGGTTTTATGGAGCTGTATTTATGAATTTATGTAATTTAGGAGGGCCTCTTTAGGGAGAGAATACCAAAGCAGGTAGCAAGCTCTGGTAGGTGCCCTTGAGAGAGAGCAGCCCTGAGATGTGGGCTTCTTTAGCTGAACTCATGGGGGACCACCTCTCTTAGGAAGACAGGCCCTCAGTACAGACACCTCCACTGGCCTTTCAAAACCACCACGTGGGGCTGGGCAGTAGCACAGGCCTGTAATCCCAGCACTCTGGGAGGCTGTGGTGGGTATTCACGGGTTCAGGAGTTCAACCTGAACAAGAGTGAGACCCATCTCTACTAAAATTAGAAAAACTAGCCAGGCGTGGTGGTGGGCACCAGGTACTCAGGAGGCTGAGGCAAGAGGATCACTTGAGCCCAGGAGTTTGAGGTTGCTGGGAGCTGTGACACCAGCACACTCTACCCAGGGTGGCAGGGCGAGACTATCTCAAAAATAAAACAAAAAAACAAAACCAACACGTAAAAGTTAGAGGAGCTGGACCACTGCAGGAACACTGCCCTCGGCCACCAGGGATGGCAAGATGGACAAGCCCCCCCACGGCTCTGCACATCAGCAACAGGTGTGCCAGGTATACCAAAGGAGAAAGGGCCCTCACACCCGGGGAACCCACACCCAGGGACCAGCTGAGGCGGGTCCTGAGCCAAAGCCCTGAAGGCCGTGTGTGCTCACCAGGCTGGACACGTGGGTGAGGGAATTGGGAATTGTTAAGTGGTCTTCTACAGGAAGGGAGAATTCTTCCCTTCTCAGAGGCAACTGACTGATCCCTCTTTGCTGACAGCAGCAGGCCAGTGAGTCCGGGCAGCCAGTGGAAGTTGTCCGGTTCCACTCACACCAACTCTCCCTTCCCCACTGCTCTCCTCACCAGGGACTCAGGGCACATCTGGTAAGGCTTCCGGTGAGGGCCCCCCGCCCCCCAGCAGCCAGAGCATTACACCTCAGTGGGAGATGACTCAAGGCTGATAGTGCCAACCCCTATCAGGACAGGGCTCAGCCCTCTCTCCCTCAGGTGTGGCCAACCCAGAAGCTCCAGACTCTGCCTCCACTAGGCACAGTTAGTGACTGCAGGCCACAGCTAGAGCTTTGGGGTCCTTCACTCCACCCCCACCTCCCGTCTGTGTTTCAGAAGACTCAGGGAAATTCTCTTTATGCTGTGACAATTCACTCCTGCTTAATTCTTATCAGACCCACGCTCCTGCCCATTCTTGCTCTTAATCCAACCTTCTCACTTGGCCACTTCACCTCCTACCATCTTCCATTTCTGACCAGGACCCCATTTTCTTCCTCTTCCAAATACCTTTTAAAATACACACTGCCTGATCTGTACTTGGTAGCCAGCTGGCGAGATGAATCACTGAATTTAACATTGGACTCAATGTTCTATGATTAAGAAATCCAGGGACCAGACACTTCTCTTTTCATGCCTGACATAAAAGGATAACACTGCTGAGAAATTAATTCATGCTGTATCTAAAACCATTAGTCTGGGGTCAGATTCTATGTGTCTCGGCTTCCCACAGTGTACAGCACGGTGTTCCCACGAGCAAGCGGGGACCCAGCACCTCAGCCTCTCACTTTTACACTGCAGTCCTTGCCGCATTATCCCCCAGAGCAGGGAGCCACAGTGGTCGCAGAACGTTGGCACTTTGTAGTTGTGGATGTTGAATTTGTGTGGGATGTTGATTCCGAACCTCTGTTCAGCAATCTGTAAATGGAAACGAAGATAAGAGCTAAACTTTCATACCAACATCATTTGTAAAAAAAGCTGTTCATAGGAACCCACCAAATGCAGACACCTGAGCTGGGCATATTATTTTACTGTACTCAGCCCTGATCCATTACTGAGGTCTTACTAACCAGAGTTAAGCACATTCCTTAACGAGCAAGACAGGATGGAAATGTGGGGAGCCTCGCGGGCGGCGGGTCGCCAGAGTGGAGTTCCCCTGCTCTGGGCAGCCACAGAAGTACTTGCTAGAGCTTAGTGCACCCCCGCCGGGAGTCCTACACTCCCCCCAGCTACTCTGGTGGGGCCAAAATAAGACTGATCTGATTGCTTGCATACCCTACACTACCACTGCCATTCCCCCACCCCCCGACTGCTCCAGGGTGCTGAACTAGGACTGATCCGGCTACTGCCAGTCTCCTGTCCATTGGTTTCCCCAGTAGGCTGAAC
>NW_003852476.1:6338927-6351545 GCF_000181295.1 Otolemur garnettii | reverse complement strand
AAAAAAAAAAAAAAAGAAATGTGGGGAGCCTATCAGATCATCCACCGTTTGGAGAGAGACGTGAACTTGAGACTTCCACCTCATCCTCTATATTCAGACTGTACATCTCTCATTGCCAATCTTCTCACACCCATGTCTATTTCCTAGAACCTCTGACTTCGGGATTAAATGGGTTTTTTATAACTGCAGAGGATGCCTGCAAATGTGTAAGCATTTTAAGAAAGGAGAAAAACTGTGATGAAAATTGTAACACTCAAGTCAGGTTTGCCTTCTGCAATGACAAGAGATACAAATGTTATCGGTGTCTACTGTTACGATTTTAATACAGTTTTTCCTCGTCTAAGTTGTGTACACATTTTTTTTGGCACTCTTGCTATCTTGACAAGTTCTAGACATCACGCCATGGGGGCAGGGGAAGGAAAGCACCCCGAGGACATGGAAGCCCAAAGGAATTCGTTCCAAAGTGACATTCAAGCAGCTACTTATTCAGCCCTTTCAGCGTTCCGCAGCATAGATGCTGCTTTAATTTCATACTGCTTCCGGCAAATTTTTATCCTCAGCATAGCCTCTGCCCTGATTCTTTACTTTAAAGCAATAAAACAGATCAACATATGACACAGAGCAGGGTGATTATTACCAATACTCTTTCTGGGAAGTTTTCAGGCCTCTTTCTCATAGAAACTGTAGTTCATACTCTGTGCAAACCTGTCTGTGTCTATAAAGAATCACTGAGCTCCACAGTCAGACTTTTTATTTATTTTTTTAGTCTCACTATGTCACCCTTGGTAGAGTGCCATGGCGTCACAGCTCATAGCAACCTCAAACTCTTGGGCTTAAGTGATTTTCTTGCCTCAGCCTCCCAAGTAGCTGGGATTATAGGCACCTGCCACAACATCCGGCTATTTTTTTTGCTGTTGTTGCAGTTGTCAAGCAGGCCCGAACAACAGGTTTGAACCTGCCACCCTCAGTGTATGTGGCTGGTGCCGTAACCACTGTGCTACAGGTGCCGAGCCACACGGTCAGACTTTTTCATGCCTCTGCAAATTCACAGCTAATTGTTGCAATATTCTGTGTGCCTTCCACCTCCAGAATCTGAAATGTACCTATGCCTATGGCAGCTGAATGCGACTGGCAAGAATGAAGTTCAAGCTTGTATGTACAGATAAACATCCTCCCTGAAATTTCTTAAGAGCCAGGAGGAGGCTGTCAGCCTCTTAGGAAGCAAAATGTATACTTAATAACACACTTGTTACATGGATTCTCTCTTGTTTATCCTCACAAAAACTGTGTGAGGGCAGTATTGGTCCTGTTCTAAGGTCCAGGCAAAGAGAGATGTGGGTCTCGCCTGAACTCATAGTACAGACGGCCAGTGGTGGCTAGATGTGCCATTCAGCTCCAGGCTGTCAGCTGTCAGGCCTGGGGCTCCTTTTACTCCACCAAAGCTTTGACTCCCCGAATTTGTAGAGCTGATCCACAGAATTACACACAGCTGACCACTAATGGAGCCCTTGCCAGAAGAGGTCATGCTGCAAATGCCATCATACAAAAAAAGAGAGAAATTTTGATTCCAATGCCACCATGCACCGTGGGCTTCAAGGACCGCGGGAGGGAAGTGGGGAGAGGAAGGGGTGGGGGGAAGGCGACGTGCACACACAATTGCGGGCGCACTTAACCGCACACTGCTCCCCTCTTACCTTCGAATCCACTTTGTTGTTGTTGTTTTGGCAAGTGCAGGCTGTAATAATGAGATGATGGCAGCGTTTATGGACGACACAGGTGCACACTAGGAAATTAAATCCAGCAATTAGACACTTATCAGAGGCTTGCAAGCCAGTCACACCAGAGCCAACCAGGGCTGCCCATGCCAGTGTGACTTGCCCACAAGTCACGTTCTTCTTATTTCTGTTGCCACCATCCTAACACAGGCCTCCACTTGGGCTCAAACTACCCGTCATCAGGCAAGTCCTGAGCCTACCTCCTCCTTCCAGGCTTTATTCCATCCTGTACCCACGACCAAAAGACTCTTCCCACAGCATGATTCTGTCAGCTCTGCCTCATGATCACAAACCTTCAATGGCATCTCGCTAGAGTTCAAGTTCCCAACCAGGGTTCAGGTCTTTTGGAGGTTACCCCAAGCCACCTCTGACCTGTCCTTTACGGGATCTACTCATTCCAATAAAAACTACGCTAGCTGCTCTTCCTGGAAAACACCTTCACCCCTCTCTACACACTTCTGATGCCCTTCCCTTTCCCTAGGGTCACCAAATCTTTAACTTCATGATGAAATGCAACTCAAAAAATGCCTCTTCCATGAAAATACCCTGCCCTGGCCCCTTCTGTAGTGGACTGACACCACCTTTCCCTGCTCTGACCTCCTGCCCCTCATCTCAAAGCTTCCTGCAGCACCCTCAGAATTCTCCCATGATGCCTTGGCCCAGGAGGCAGGCATTCAAAAGATGTTTGCTGAATGGCTCATTTGAATAACTTTTTTTTTTTCATCTAGATAAATGACACAGTGCAGGTAATAGCTGATTTTGTCATTAAGGGATAAACACATGCAATGAAGAAGTATGAAAATACCCATCATTTTAAGATCGTTCAAGACACGTGGAAGGTTTTAGGACTAAGAACATAAAGACAGGTGACAGAACAGAAAATAGCATTACACTTAAAACTAATCTAGCTTTCATCAGATTGAATTCTCAAAAAGACCTTCTGTTTTGAGGCATTACTTTTTTTCTCAGGTAGCCTAGCTAGGGGCTTATCAATTGATTTTGGATCGTTCTTCTTTCCTTATATATGCATATAATTAACATCCAGTTCCATCTGAGCACTGCTTTTGCTGCATCCCACATTTTCTTGTAAATTGTATTTTCGTTTCCACTCAGTTAAAAATGTTTTTCATATTCTCTTGAGTCTTTCTCTTTGACCCGAGTGTTTACTTAAAATGTGTTTTTTAATCTCCAAATATATGGAGATTTTCTAACTATTACTGATTTCCAGTTTAATTCTATTGTAGCCAAAGAAAATACCTTTTATGATTTCTGTCCTTTCAAATTTGTTATGATAGGTTTCACAGCCCAGAAAGTGTTCTATGTTGGTAAACATTCCTCATGAACTTGAGAAAAATGTGTAATCTGCTATTGTTGGATGGAGTAATCTACTAGTGTTAATTTGACCTAGTTGTGATAATGCCACTTAGGAGAACTATATCCCTGCTGCTTCTCAGCATGGTGGATCTATTAATTACAGAGACACTGAAGTCTCCAGCTAAAAGAGTGAGTTTGTAGGTCAGGCATGTGGCTCACACCTATAATCCTAGTACTGTGGGAGGTTGAGGTGGGTGGATTGCCTGAGCTCACAGGTTCAAGACCAGCCTGAGCCAGAGTGAGACCTGTCTCTAAAAAAAGTAGCTGGGCATTGTGGTGAACACCTGTAGTCCCAGCTACTTGGGAGACTGAGGCAAGAGAACTGCTTGAGCCCAAGAGTTTGAGGCTAGGATGCCACAGCGTTCTAACAAGGGTGACAAAGTGAGACTCTGTCTCAAAAAAAAGTGAGTTTGTCTATGTCTGCTTGCCGTTTTATCAGTTTGCCTCACCTATTCTGATGCTGCCGTTAGGTACATATGTGCTAAGGATTTTTTTTTGAGACAGAGTCTCAGTCACCTGGGTAGAGTGCCATAGTGTCACAGCTCACAGCAACCTTAAACTCTTGGGCTCAAGTGATCTTCTTTATCCTCCTAATCCTCCCAAACAACTGGGACTACAGATGCCCACTACCACGCCTGGCAAGTTTTTTTATTTTTAGTAGAGACAGGGTCTCATTCTTGCTCATGCTGGTCTCAAACTCCTGAGCTCAAGCAATCTTCCCACCTCGGCCTCCCAGAGTTTCTCTAGGATTATAGACGGGAGCCACTGAGCCCGGCCACATTAAGAATTGTTATATCGGCTCGGCGCCTATAGCTCAACCGGCTAAGGCGCCAGCCACGTACACCTAAGGTGGCGGGTTCGGATCCCCAGCCCGGACCCGCCAAACAACAATGACGGCTGCAACCAAAAAATAGCCGGGCGTTGTGGCGGGCGCCTGTGGTCCTAGCTACTTGGGAGGCGGAGGCAAGAGACTCGCTTGAGCCCAGGAGTTGGAGGTTGCTGTGAGCTGTAATGCCATGGCACTCTACCCAGGGGGAAAGCTTGAGGCTCTGTCTCAAAAAAAAAAAAAAAAAAAAAAAGAATTGTTATATCTTCTTGGGCAATTGGTCCCTCTTCATCTCTGATAATTTGCCTTTTGCTGAAGTCTGCTTTGTCTGAAATATCTGCTCTAGTTCGCTTTCGGTCGGTGTTAGTGAGGTGTATCTCTCTCCAACCAGGCATTTAGCTTACATCCCTTAGCGAGGGGTCAACAACGGCCGTCTTTCTGCCCCTGGCTAATAGTCTTGCCTGCTCTTTAAATAACAGGTGATTGACTAAAAATCAGGCCATCAAACACTGTGGTGGTACAGGCCAAAAAGGAACAGAAATAAAATAACAGAAATATATTCTAAATCATTATTTTAAACTCAAAACTTTAACCTCACTGTTCCAGAGTATCTCAATGTGTGCTGATGGGCATAAAATGGGACGGAGTGCGCTGCGGGCACGTCCCTGCTCTGTGGAGGCCAGATCGGGAAGTGACATTGACCCTGACCTACGAACTACCCTCTCATCTGGGGCTGAGATCAATGGCATACAGGTCAATTATTGTTATCCTATTGATTATATATTCATTTTTTTCTAACTTTGAGAACTCAGTGGAATTGTTCATACCTATTAAAGTCAAAATTAGATCCAAGAATATGTCTTATTCAGGTCTTCTCCCTCCAAAAGAGAAGGTGAGATTTCCTTATTCACATGTTTGCCACCACACTAGGATACGCAGCGCTATTCTATCAACTGTCTAGGCGGGAACGTTGAGAAGACAGGTACTGTGTGTGTAGACTATGGCAATGCTCAAGCCAGGGCAATGGGATTCCAGGAAAAGCAAGCCCGGCCCAGCCCGGTACATCAGCAAGGGGGTCTCCTTTCACTCCTTCCATTGTACCTCATTCTGGTCCTGCCAGAACACCAGTAAAGGGGTTTAGTTTTAGGATAATAAAAATTATGATCAATTTAACATGTAATAACATAAGCTCATTAGTAGCTTAACTTTGAAGATTCCTTACTTTTGTCTTTGAAATCAGAAACTTAAAAAATAAAACTTGGATAATTCCCTCTATTCCTCAAGCAGAAGAGAAAACAGCCTTCTGCTACTTTTCACTCCTGTTGACAGTGGGATTGCAAACCACAGAGATTTACCATCGGCGTTTAGGGGTGTGTTCACAGAACCACATTGCTTTTCAGTACCTTCACGTTATTGCAGAGACAAAACCTTAAGCAATGAAATTTTACGAGGTACTGTGGCTTTAGAAATAAATACACCCCTTTTACACTGCACAGCTAGGATCTAAGCAAACTACAGAATTTTAACTATATGGGGTTCCCCTCTAACCTACAGAGTTATTTACCGTACTAGTAATGGAATGTATCCTGTTTTCTCATGGTATGATCATTTCTTAAAACATAGGAACAAGATTAAACATGGTTTTAAAAAGGCTTTCTTGTGGTAAGACAATTATGTTCTTTTCTTGATAATTTTGAAATGTACCATTGCATTATGCACATTAGGTGAGGTCCCCCCAAATAAGTAAGCGAGGTGATGGATGTGTTAATCAGTTTGATGTAAGCATTTCACATTGTATATCAAATCAGTACACTGTACCCCATAAACACATTAATGTACACAGTTATGATTTAATAAAGAAAAATAAAATAAAATAAAAAGGCTTTCTTACCTTGGCATTGATAACCCTGTTTCCCAAATACTCCCCTGTGGAAGACAAGAGAGAAGAAGACCCATCAGTCAAGTAATCCAGCAATAATGCCCCCACAGTCTTTCAGGAAAACAGAGCTCACCCCCTGCTCCTTTATGAAAGACACAATTTCAGGTGAGAAGCAGAGACAATGTGCTTTCCAAGCCTGAGCTTGGGACCTGAGTCACAAAGAAAACCGTCTGAGAGACTAGCTTGCTCCTGCTGACTCCCATCACAGCTACCTGAGGGTAGCGTCCTAAGGCTGCAATGGAATCAGCTCTCATCTGCACTGTCATTGGGCCTCAGCTTCTCAGAGACGTGCAGATACTGAACAGACCCAGGCACGTATACGGAAGCCCTCGGTGAGTCCATGCACCCACCGGACCCACAGCACCTGCCCTCGTCTCTGAGCCCCATCACCCACAGAGTCCAGAGTGGGGCTCAGCTGCTGCCACAAGATGCCTTTGGGCCCCACAGCTCCTACCTCTCTCTCCAACATTCTATGGGTGATAGTAACATTATTCTCACTCTCCTTAACAATGACCACACTAACAAAGTCGGTGTGATGTGCCAGGCACTGGGCCAAGTGGCTGACTGTACTATCTCAGTCCTCCCAAAGGCCCCGGGAGGCAGCACATAGTAACATGGGTAAGGGCCCAGACTCTGCACTGGAGGGCCTAGTGCTTTGAGCTGCAGTTACCTCATCTGTAAAAGGGCAGAAGGGTAACAGTGCCTGCTTCACAAGGGTTTTGTGAAGGTTTTACAAAGTCAATGATGGAAAATGTTTAGAATAATGCTTGGCACTTAAAATGCATAAGTTGTTTTTATTTGGCAAACGAGGAGGCACTGACAGGTTATACAAAACAGCTAAGTCACATGCCAGTTGGTGATGAGACTGTACGCCTGCGTCCATATTCAGAACCACTATTTAGACAGTGGAACCTCCACAGCCGACCACCTCCTTAAGTTGACCTAATTTTCAGGCCTAGTTCCTTGTGTTGACCACCCTTGTGTGTTGATCAGTTTATTACATTCTGTGGGTGGTGAAATTACAGAGATTCTACTGTATGTGACAGATACATCAATATTTTAAGTGAGAGAGAGGGAGTGTATGGATCAAGGGTTCAAGGCTGGGTGGGGCTGTTTCTTTGCTGGGAAAAATTTAGTGAAATCAGAAAACGAGTTTCCATTAGGAGTATTAGCTGAGGCCAGAGGTTGTCACTACAGATGCCTACAGGGGCCAGGCTGTCCCCATGAGGGAAGGAAGCAGAGTGGTGTGACATGAACTAAAGTGCACCAGCCAGGCACCCCCGACCCACAGACGAAGCAAACTGCAGATCGAGGGGTGACAGGGCCGACTACAAAGTGCAGGTCACTGCAAAGATGGAAGTCAGCCTCCAAGATACCAGAGATGCTGACTTTTTTTTTGCAGTTTTTGGCCATGGCCAGGTTTGAACTCACCACCTCCAGTATATGGGGCCAGCACCCTATTCCTTTGAGCCACAGGAGTCGCCCAAGAGATGCTAATATTTTCCATTAAAAAAAAAAAAAACAGGATTTTTTCCCCTAAAGACTATAAATGTTATGATACATTTTTTTCAGCTTCGTATCAACAGTTAGTTTAGGGCCTCAAGTCTCTAGGTTCTGAAACCCAAAGTGAGCACAGAAAACAGAATGCAAAGTAATTGATCAATACTCAGAAACTACTCTGAACCCAGGGCTCCCGCAGTCCTTAAACAAACTGGTGAAAGTTTGCAACAAAAACACAGATCTCCTCTTGTGCTACTGACCCACATTTCCTCCCTCTACGAGGGGTATGTACGTGTATGCTGACGTGTGTGAGAGAAGGTATTTCTTCTCTTTCTAACCAAATATGCTGATGTGGCTTTGAATCAAAGTTAATACTTAAATTTAGTTCACATTTTAGATTTGGCATTGAGACTGAAAAGCTTCAGTTGTATGTGTAGTACAACTGATATTCTCTAGAATTTCTCAACTTTTAATTACCTTAGTTCCTAATTGCCAGGGGTGATAGCATATGATCACTGAAGGCTGCTGCCTTCTGCTACACACCAGGAGGCTGAAGACTTTTATGTGTTCAGTTTCTTGCAACAACTAATTTCCACAAGTTATCCCATGATTCATGCCTTCTTAAAATAATACTGCTGATTTTCCTTCCTCTTCAGTGTTTGATTATCCAATTTATTAACTAAATATTTATCTGCAGGTTAAATATGCTTTTTCTGAGTTATGTTATGCTTTTTATTTATTTATTTTTTGAGCCAGAGTATCACTTTGTCACCCTTGGTAGAGTGCCGTGGCATCATAGCTCACAGCAATCTCAAACTCTTGTGCTCAAATGATCTTCTTGCCTCAACCGCCCAAGTAACTAGGAATATAGGCCCCTGCCACTACACCTGACTAGTTTTTCTATTTTTAGTACAGATGGGGTCTCTCTCTTGCTCAGGCTAGTCTCAAACTCCAGAGCTCAAGCAATCTACCTGCCCCAGCCTCCCAGAGTGCTGGGATTACAGGCGTGAGATGCTATACCCTGCTGTTACTTTTTAAAATCAGTTCATGATCCATTAGTACCAAAATGATTGAATAAAGAAAGTCTAAAACTTGAGTCTGGGCCAGGCCCAGATCAAGACCAGCCTGAGCCAGAGCAAAACCATGTCTCTAAAAATAGCCGAGTTTTGGGAGGGACACCTGTAGTCCCAGCCACTCAGGAGGCCGAGGCAAGAGAATCACTTGAGCCTTAAACTTTGAGGTTGCTGTAAGCTGTGATGCCATGGCACTCTACCGAGGGTGGCAAAGTGAGACTCTGTCTCAAAAAATAAATAAGTTAAAATAAATTTAAAAAAATAAAAATAAAATGTGAATCATTTAGATTTTCTTTTAGGTAACATGGATTAAAATTACTGGGTCAACATACTGAAAAAAAGAGGGGAAGAACAAAAGATCCTCGAATAATTCTTAGCTCAGGGCTTTCTCCTGAGGGAACACGCGGGCAGAGGAAGCCAAGGGGAGAGAGTGAAGGGCGTCTTACCAGATGAACTCTCTGCAGTGGGAGCAGTAGGTGGGCTGCCTCAGGTACGTGGCCATGAACTTGTGTCCGTTGATCTGGTGGACGCGTCTCCGCATCGCCCTTTGGCGCTTCCTGGTAAAATGTTTGAAGATTCGGTCTCTCTGGAGAGTAGCTGTATGTGAAAAGAAAGGAAAAAATAATTTTATGTAACAAATCTAGTGGCACCTATTATGTGAGGAAGTTTGGTGGTTTAAATACTCCTCAAATTATTTTTCTTTCTTCTTTCATTTATTTTTTAGTAAGTCAAATACACATAGATCATGAATACATTTAGGCATATGTGGGGTACAATGTGTTGATTTTTTCTATACAATCCGACCTGGTTACATCAAACCAATCAACATAGCTTTTACCTCATGTACTTGATTATTGAGTTAAGACATTTATGTTCTATTCTTGACAGATTTGACTTGTACCCTTGCAATATAACCCTTATATATATATAACACTTATATTGACTCACACTTGGTTATAAAAGATAGAACACAACTATGGCCCAGGATGAAGGAGAGAAATGGAGTGAGGAGGGAGGGGGAGGAGGGAGGTTTTATCTTTTCTTTCTTCAAGGTACTAACCACCTACCACAATCATCATGTTCTCACAATGACCTTATTGGACTCTCATTTTATGAGTTTGTATTTCTTCTTTTGGTTTTTTGTTTGCTTATATCTTGTTTTTTTTTTCTTTTTTAAATTTATTTTGAAATAAATCATAATTATATACATTTATGGGGTACAATGTGATAATTTGATATACAATGTGGAATGCTTAAATCAAAGGGATTCACATAACCATCACCTCAATGACTTCTTTTTTTTGGCAGGACATTTATAATTTACTCTTAGTTATTTTGAAATGCACCCTTGCACTGTGCACATTTGGCAAGATCCCACCAAATGCCCTCCCTCCTCCCACCAGTCACCCTTGTTTGTTATTTTTTTGAGACAAGGTTTTGCTGTGTCACCTAGGCTGGAGTATGGTTACATCATCATTATAGCTCACAGCAACCTCAAATTCCTAGACTCAAGTGATCCTCCTGCATCAGCCTCCTCAAGAGTTGGTCTCGAACTCCTAACCTCAAGCTATCCTCCCACCTCTGCCTCCCAAAGTGCTGGGATTACAGGGATGAGTTAATGCGCCTGGCCTAGGGCTCTTACTATTTAAGGTCAGACCTATGAGAAACCTGGAGATGCTCACTGCCTGATTATAACCAACTATTAAGGGCCGATCTTGGCAGCAGCAATGATGGATGTCCCAGAGTTCTGATACTTTAGGACGTGATATCCGTGTGACCTCTCTGTCTAGTTGTCTGTGACCTCAGGTCCATCTACAGGCTATAACTGCTGAACAGCGTTTCTCATTATTCTGTAATTCTGGTGTCCACTAAACTGAATGGGGGAATTGCTTATGGCACAGACCGAGAACACTGTCCCACAGCAATCAGTACAGAACCACCTCTGTTAACCTGGGACAGGTGGAAATTAACCTGGCACAGACGCAAAGTTCTTTTTCTAAGCTCTCTCATTTTTAAGACAGTGTCTCCTACTCCGAGAAAGCTGAAAATTGCACCATTACCTCTTCTGAATAATTATACTAGAATTTTTCCAATGTATGCAGAGACCTGACATGAATAAAAATAAAGCTTACTTCCTCGATAGTGTTTTTAATGAATCACTGATCCCAAGGAAATTTAAGAAATCACGTAAGAATAATTTGCTAATAAGTTTTAATACTTGGAAGATTTCCATGATAATCTGAGATACTTGTTAAGTAGAAAATTATAAAAACATAAGAAAACACGGAAACATACCACACCCTAGGACAGGATGACAATAATAAAATGCTACGGCTGTCAAAGGCACGCAGACTTGCAATATAAAGTTCTAGTTGGCAAAAGACACGAAGCAGAGAGTGGAAAGAAACGAACGGAAGGAAAAAAGATCTTGCAGCACCCGACAAAGGGTTATTACTCACGCTACGTAGAAGTCAATATGGAAATCCAGTGAAAAATGGAGCAGAGGATGTGAAAAGAAGTCGGGAAAAGGGTAGGTACAATAAACACACCAAGATGTCCAACTGCATCCAGGATGGACACATAAGAATCAGGAGCGGAATCACATTTCACTTCTTAAATTGGTAAACATTTAAGAGCCATTTCCACGTGGGTGGGGTGAGAGAGGCCCCCCATCCCGTCAATATAAACAGGCTCTGTCCTGGCCGGCCGCCCTGGTTGCTTTATTGGTGTCCCTTAGGGTTCCATTTAGAAACCAGGTGGTGCCTCCCTCCTTAGGGTTTTTCCCAGGGCTGGATCAGGTGGCACATTCAAAGCACCTGGCGCAGAGCTAGGCATACCACAGTGTTCAAATACATGCAGCTATTTCAAGAATATATATTTTTAAACCAATGTGATGATGCCTGTCAAAGTTTTGAATGTGTATTACTTTTTCAACAGCAATTCAACTTCTAGTAATTTTTTTCTGTAAAAATAGTGTACAATTGCCACATTCTTTTTAACAGTAAGAATTAGAGTCAATACGATTGAAATGCGGTAACAGGCAATTGGCTAAGACACTAGTATCTTCAGAGACACCAGCACTTTTAAAATTGCACCTGCCACAGTTTGTGTTTTGAAGTGTTCGTAATTTTTGGCAAGTAGCCTGACGACCCTCACTCTCAGGTTCCCCATTTGTCTCAAGAAAATAAAATACATCCCTGCCCTTCAGCCCTACGAGACTTGTGTTGTAATCAATATTCCTACAAGCTCTTGAAATTCTGGATAAGGATCTCATGAGAACAGAAGTGACTATACTACACCCACTCTCTTTAGATACTTCCAGAGGTCATCTGGTAACCACTGAGTGAACAGGTTTTAATGTTCCTTGGCTGGGAGAGGATAAAACTAGGCTAATGGAGATCACCCTATACCTTGCCTGTGTCCTCACCAGCCTGAGACTCAGCTCAAGACTGGCCAAAGTAAAACTTGTACTGAATTACTTAACACTGATCATACCTAGATGCAAATTAAATTCTCCCTGAGGGGTCTAATTACCAAGAACTTACTTCTTTAAATCTCTTAATACTATAAAGATCACTTAAAAGGTCAACTCACTTGCCTTTTTAATATTTCATGAATTGAATCCTATTTTTTTCCCTCAATAGCTATTGCCACAGCGGTAGCATGACCTATGAATTTTCTAGTTGAATCCTCATAACCAGAAGATTTAAGAATCTCCCCCACGCCGGGCACATCCTGCCTCCTTGGCCCCTCCCTTTGGCCCTTTCTGGAACATCTTCCCCTTTTTTTTCTTCAACTGGGTAATTTAGACTTCAGTCTATCTGCCTCAGAACCTGAGTGGCCGCCCCCAGGTCTCCACAGCAGGTGAAACGCTCCTCCCTTCTGACCCCACAGCAGCCTGGGAGGGCCCCTAAGTCTCTTCCCTTCTCCCCCTCAACCGGGGGGCTGTGACTCTCACCTCTGCCCCAGCTGCCTCCCTCATGTGGTCACAAACTCCAACCTTCCTTTTCTCTATTCTTTGGCACGTGGGCGTCTTTCTTTCAAAAAAGCAAACAAACTCACGCACACACTCTGGCAATTTGCAGCACATACGCTGGCACAGAAAAACAGGGGCCCCACGGCTTGTACTGG
>NW_003852476.1:6336198-6338414 GCF_000181295.1 Otolemur garnettii | reverse complement strand
CTCAGACTGTATTTTTGTCAGACATGTTAGACAACCCTAACTTGTTTTGCAACCAAGACTTGCATCACAACCCCTGTCTGGCTGCCAGGGTGCCCAATGCCTCTTAGTACATAGGAAGCTGGCCCTGTGCCCCGCACAAAACCCACATTCCATTCTCCGGAGGTGGGCGGGGCCGAGGCCTCATCTGTCTTGAAGTTGGTTTTGAAAAGCCGTTCTGTGCAGGGGATACAGGGTACTAATGTCAAATGTGATGAAGATGAACTAGTCTGAACAAAAATTCTATCTCCTAAAACTCCATTGTCACCCCCCACGCTCATTTTGAGAACTTCAGAATGCACGAGTGACAAGGAGTTGCCAAACAACTCAAGGGTAAGTTTTCCTCTGCAGGAAGCTGGGCTGGTCACCTGAGGCATCTGTGCAGGAGGACTTAGGCCTCTGAAGCTTCTGTGGAACTGCCTTAGCTTCAGCTCAGAAGTAGTAAATACTTCACCTTCATTAGTTGTTTGCTCTGTCTCCTTGAATGTAAGGTTTTACATCCTTGCAGCAGAAATATGTGTTTGAAATTATTTTTGAAACATTCTAATGTGGGGCAAAAACATGGTTCTTTAAGCTCCTAATTTTCAAATGATTGTGAGTGAATTAAATAAGAGAAAAAAACGTGTGGTATGGTACTTTTTAGTTTCCAGAATTAGTGACATAAAATTCATAATGGAAATAACTCTGATTCAGTAAAAAATACAATTCAACTCTTAAGTTGAATTTGCCTAATAGCAAAGGAACTGTGATTTACTAAGGCCCGTGGCTTGTCTGTAAGGGGCTACGACACTGGGGAGGTTGAACAACCTTCCTACACAACCACAGGCAGGAGAATGTTGCAGCTGAGCGTGTGGAATCTGTAGCTCAGGGTGTGAATCCTGCTTCTCCCCTTTATAAGTCGGGTGACCTCCTCTGCCTCTGCTTCCTCATCCGCAGAAACTGGAGCGTATATTCCCCACAGGTCATTCTGAGGCCTTGATGAGTGAAGCTGAGTCAGTAAGGGCAACATGATTAGGAAAGCACCTGGCAGGCAGCGACTGTTACCTGTTATAATTGTGCTAAAGCCCTGACTTCACACTACTATAGCGTTGTTAGGAGTAAGTAGGGTTTTCAATTATCTCCTTGTTTGGAAGAGGAATGAAGACCCAGGAAATCAGTACATGTACCCAACATTCATCCACCTGGCCTGTGCCAGAACTCACACTAGAATCTTCCACTTGATTTTATTCCAGGGCTCTGTGGATAACACCACACTGCACTGTGTGCTTTATCAACAGTGGGTCTCCTCGTATCCCTGGAAAAGTGATAAATTTTCTGGTAGAGACAAAGAAACTAACAGGAAGGTTAGGTGAGGCCAAGCAGTCAGCGACAGAAGCGAGGATGCCGGACTTTGTTTGCCGCTGTTGAACTTCTGAGTAACGCTATCAGACATCTTTCTTCTTCTTCCTGAGAAATGTACTTTATCATCTGTGCTCATGGGAGGGAACAAATGTGAGAAAAACAAACAGGAAAACCTTAGCGTGAAACAAAAGTTACTAGTTAAGAAAGAATCAGAAAATACAGTAGAACCTCCATCGCTGACCACCTCCCTACACTGACCACCTCCTTAAGTTGACCTAATTTTCACAGACCAGGCATGCACCACCTGTACGTGTCTGTACCGGAGGCCTAGTTCCTTATGTTGACCGCTTCCATGTGTTGACCAGTTGGCTACAGTCCCTTAGGTGGTCAACTTACAGAAGTTCTACTGTATTACGCTCTTTATGTCTCCACAGTATATCCCAGGAAGGTAATGAGACAAGATAGCAGGAAATTTTGCTTAATGGTACCAAACACTCTGAATAATCTTCAGATCACCAAACTATTTGCATAAAGAATAATGCATAAAAAAGCAAAAGCAGACAATCTCTGACAAAGGGAAAGATCAGGAAATGAATTAAGCAAACACGAAACCTGAATGAGGGTTACGACAAATGCACGTCACCAATGGGTGAGCGTGAAGTGGGCGCTGGGTGAGAGGGGATCGCAGGAGAGGAGTTGCATATCTAGTCCTCTGGTTAATTAATGCAGATTTTGAGATTAGCCAGGTTTGGAAAAGAGGAAAGAGAACTTGAGGAACCAGGATAGGGAGAGAGTTCCAGGAATTTGTGCCAATACCAGTGATAAAGTCCCTAACAAAG
>NW_003852476.1:6334860-6335800 GCF_000181295.1 Otolemur garnettii | reverse complement strand
GTGGGAAAGGCCTCTGAGCACTTCAATAGGAGAGGAGAGGCCTGGCCCCCCACCTCCCTCTCATCACCTTCTGCTCGTTTTCATATCCGGGATCTACACCAACTCTAAAGTGCAAACTCTCTGCTTCTCAAGTCCTTGGAAGAAAGGGGTCTTGGCTCCAACAAGAGCATCTGGCGCCTCTCTCTACAGTCCCCCTTCTTAGTCTCCTCTGCTGACTCTCCTCTGCCTTCCCATCTCTAAAAATGTATTCGCTGCAAGCCTCACTGCTCACCCCCTTTTGGTCTTCCTGGATGGTCGCTCCTCTCCCCAGAGACTACACATATTCTCTTCCTTCCAACAATTCCCTGTATACTGAGGACTCCTGAGAACACAGCTCTAGGTCTGGCTTCTTGCTAGTACACTTATTTCTAAGTAGTGTCTTAGCATCTCTTCAAGATATCTCCAAACTTCCTAAAAGGTGACATTTGTTGAGCTAAACCCCTTCCCCACCTCTTCAACAGATTCTTCTCCTAGGTAATAGTACCACTATCCTGGGACTCACACAAACAGCCTTCGAGACATCTGCAGACCCTTATTCTCTTGTTTTGCTTATGCATGTTCTATTCTCTCCTCACCGGTCTTCATCTGGATTCCCCCAGGAGCAGAGTTTGAGACAAGGACTTCAATGCAAGTATAATAGTTTATTTGGGAAGTAATCCACAGAAGCACCAGAGGATTAGAGACAGGAGATAGGAATGGGAATGGGAAGAAAATCCACAAAAAGTGAACCACTGAGCAGTTTCCAGTGTGGGCAACACAGGGTGAACCACTGAGCAGTTCCCAGTGTGGGCAACTCAGGTTAGACCACTGAGCAGCTCCCAGTGTGGGCAACTCAGGTTAGACCACTGAGCTGCTCCCAGTGTGGGCAACCCAGGGTGAACCACTGAGCAGCTCCCAGTGT
>NW_003852476.1:6330556-6333259 GCF_000181295.1 Otolemur garnettii | reverse complement strand
TGTCTCCTATTACCAATTGCAGAAATCCTAAAGTTTGCGTCTGCAAAACTGTTAAGAATCCTACTCTTTTGCTATGATTTTAGGGATATTTCCTTTTCCTCCACTGATTTCATCCATAAATTCACTTTCCGCTGCCATGTCTTCATTCTCCATTTTAAACCTTCCTCAGTGGCTGATCACACTGGTATTCAGGATGATGGGGAAAGTGTTTCTGTTCCATCAGATTTGGTGTGGGTCACCTGGAGATACACCCTATCATTATTCCATCATCCAATCTGAAAAAATAAGCTCAAAATGGTATTATTATCAGTTCCACCAAGTTTAGGTTAGACTATGCATCTTGGTTTTATTTTTATTTTATTTTATTAATTATTTTTTGAGACAAAGTCTCAATCTGTTGTCCTGGGCAGAGGGCTATGGGGTCAGCCTAGCTCTCAGCAACCTCAAACTCTTGGGATCGAGCAGTCCTCTTGCCTCAGTCTCCCAAGTAGCTGGGACTATGGGCACCTCCCACAACGCCCCACTAATTTTTCTGTTTCTGTGTGAAAGAAAGGGTCTTACTTTTGCTCAGGCTGGTCTCAAGGTTTCCTCCCACTTCAGCCTCCCAGAGTCCTATAATTATAGGTCTGAGCCACTGTGCCCGTCTGCATCTTGGTTTTACACACTTGAAAACGTAGGCATTTTCCAAACACAGTAGAACCTCTGTGAGGTGACCATCCAAGCAAGGGACTATAATAAACTGGTCAATGTACAGAGGTGGTCAGCACAGGGAACTAGGCCTACCGTACTGATGCGTACATGTGGTGCATATCTGGTCTATGAAAATTAGGTCAACTTGAGGTGGTCGATAAAGGGAGGTGGTCAACTATGGATGTTCTACTATATTTGGAAATTATTCTTTTATCCTTCATGACTAAATTTACCTGGGGAGAAAATGTCTCATTCATGAGTCCCTTTCCTCCTGATCACCTTCTGAATCAGTGGTTCTCAACCTTCTTAATGCCCCAGCCCTTTAGTACAGTTCCCGTGGGTCGCGACCCACAGGTTGAGAACCTCTGTTCTAGGTGTAATGTAGGTATAACGGAAGGGTAGCTGCAATGCGATCTCAGCCCTCAGAGCACAGGCAACACCTAACAGCTCTCTTTTTGCTCTTTCATTGTCCTTGTTTATAAAAGATAACATAATGATCACAATGGAAAATGTGATATTTATATAAAGAAGAGCTTCTTTTTATTTATTTGTTTTTAATTTTTTTTTTTTGAGACAGTCTCACTTTGTTCCCCCAGTAGAGTGCTGTGACATCATAGCTCACAGTAACCTCAAACTCTTGGGCAGGGGTCCTCAAACTTTTTAAACAGGGGGCCAGTTCACTGTCCCTCAGACCGTTGGAGAGCTGGACTGCAGGCCCCGGGACGAGTCGGCAAAAACACCTTGTGGGCTGGATAAATGTCCTAGGCATGTGGCCCGCAGGCCGTAGTTTGAGGATGCCTGCTTTTGAGCTTAAGTGATCCTCCTGCTTCAGCTTCCCAACTAGCTGGATCTATAAGTGCCACCACAACACCTGGCTAGGTTTTCTTTCTTTCTTTCTTTCTTTTTTTTTCAGTGGAGATGAGGTCTTGCTCTTGCTGAGGCTGGTCTCAAACTCCTGAGCTCAAGCAATCTGCCTCCATCAATCAATCAGCCTCCCAGAGTGCTAGGATCACAGGTGTGAACTACTGTGCCCAGATGAAGAGATTCCTTTTAAGAGTCATCTTAACTCTTACTATACAAATAATCACTAAATATCTGGATAAATACACCAAATATACATTGCTGTGTATATTGTATCATTTATCAATATGTATATATATCACAGTACTATGTACTATGTATCATTTTAGGGTGCACAGTCCTAAAATGAATGATGTCATACTCCATGTGTTGCTTTGCCAAATACTTTTCACCCAAAACATCTTTCCACATTTTTTTTAAAAAGTTACTATTTCTGTTCTTATAGCAATTAACATTAAAGTTACTATTTAATCAGATTTTATAAAGTAAGTATATATTGCAACTGAAAAGTAAGCTACTAACATAAGTAGATCATCCCTGGGGGAGAGGGGGTGGGGCTTCTCAGTTTGAGATCTGTATATTTTTGTCATTCACATGAAGCTTAGGGTCCGCCCTTTCCACCCCGACCCCAGCCTCCAAGCCCAGGTCCTCCCTTTCCACCCCCACCCCAGCCTCCAGGCCCAGGTCAGTCTTCCTTCCTCACAAAAGAGATTCTTACACAAACAACCTGTCCAACCAAAATCTTTTCCAGATAAACATGTGTTTCCTGCTGAGAACTAAAAGAACCTTGCCCTCTAGTTTGCCTGAATCCATTTCCCTTCAATTTTTCCCCCTTACCCACTAGTAGATTTTTAAGGCTCCTTCTACACTCTCAAGTTTTGCTTTCACGACCTTAGGGAAACCTTAAAGGGTATAGCCAGGACAAGTATGATGCCTAATCATTTCCTTCTCCCACTAAGTGCTGGAATGAAAGAAATCCCGCCTCCCCTGTGTTGATAATTTCAAAACTGTTTTCAAAACTGCTGTGAGATTGGTCATTGTAAACTGACCAATTAAAGACCCAGCACTGAAGGCAAACTACCTTTATCACACAGCCAAATTTCCTGCACCACCAACCGGGGAGCTTTGAACCTCAGCCACTTTTTTTTTTTT
>NW_003852476.1:6325543-6328948 GCF_000181295.1 Otolemur garnettii | reverse complement strand
AGTTACCGTAACACCTAGTACCTGCAGCATCTGCAAATACTTGGAAATGTCTGCCATTTAATATGGGCAGAAACACCAGTGGCAGGGAAACAAGACTCCAAAAGGTTCTCCATACACTGGGGTGTGGAAGACACCACGGACATTCCATTTATTTGTTTCTCGTCACATTCATTTCAATTTTGTGGATATTTTATAGTGTTTATAATACACGCAGTGTTACATGTATAATTTATAAGGAAATACACATTTATTTGGAGGGCATGTTCCACAACTGCTCACGGAGAACGGCATGATCAAAGAGGTTTGGAGACCACGGATCTAGATGTGCTACGTTCTAGTTAGAGAAACAAGGTATAAAGAGGCAAAAAGTGCAAGCACCAAAGCTGGGGGGCATCTTCAGGTGTCAGCAGGTCAGGGGCAGGAAAAGATCCCCAAGGGCTGGGCGGTCAGGAACAAACAGTTCCACAGTGCAAGAGTGGAACTTAGACCAAGATGAGGATGGAAGTTTGGGAGGGACGTTCTCACTCTACTTGGGAAGAATGACGTAAACACTAGGGAACGACTAGAAAACCAGCTTCTTCAACACTAAGGGTTCCCATGGGTGTTGGGGGGACATCTACAGGGTAACGGCACAGGTTTTGGCTTGGAGAAAAAAAGGAGCAGGACAAGGTGTATCTTTAGTATCAGCTAAGAAATTGTCATCTCGTGGGTAGCAGGGACTCTGGGAAAGCATTTATTCCTTCTTTCCAAAAATGCAAAAATTTGAGCCACATGATCAGTGAAGTTCCTTCTAACTCTTCAGGATGTATGTCCCCAGGGCAGCTAGCTTTCAAGACCAAGGGCAGAATAAAGACATTTCAGAAAACTGAGCTAGTTCACCACCAAGTATGTTCACTAAATAAACTTACAGGATGTTCTTCAAGAAGGACAAAAATGATCCTGGAGTAAGTACACAAGCCTGGTTAATGGAGTTCCAAAAGAAAAATTTAAAAACTAAAATATCAAACAATATAAGCCAGGAGAAACGGAACTGCCATTAAAAGCATCCTGTGGTCCTTAGATTGCTCCGCAGGAGGATAAAGTAGTAGCTACTTTAGATTTTGTTACATAACCATGTTAAAATTCTAAGTATAATGCAAACCTAACACACAGGTGGAAAAAAGTAGAAAGTAAATGAAGGAAAGAAGATGCAATGTAGCCACATTAATGTCAGAGAAAATGTACTATAAAAGAAATAGTATTCCTAGAAAGAAAAAGAAGTGACCAAATAATGAAGGGTTTGTTTCACCAGAAGAATACACCAGTATTACGTTTGCATATATTTAATAGTATATAGCTTTAAAATAAATCCATAAACAGTGTTTACTCATTCCATTAATACTGTTCACTGCAGAGCTGAGCAGAATGATAGGGTTACATTCCCTTCTCTTGGCGTCCAGTCTGGGCTGCCCTAAAGAAAACATTCCAATGGCAAGTTCAACTGCACTCTCTATCCTTTTACCCCCTCGGTTGTTCAAAGCTATACCGTGGCCGGCACCGGCTTTCCATTGGGGAATAGGCTTTCATTTCTCTTGGGTAAATGACTCACAGGGTCACAGGGTAGGTGCGTGCCTCGTGGTTGTCCCATTCTGGGCTCCCACCAACTTCTAACGCTCCCCAGTCCCACCAATATTTAGGGTCCTTCTTCTTTATTTTATCTATTCTAGCAGCACCGCACTGTGGTCTCAATGTGCGTTTTCCTAATGACTGATCTTGTGGAACACATGTTCGTGTGCTTCTTGTCCGTTCACATTTCCTCTTTTGAGAAAACGTCTGTTCAAATACTTTGCTCATGTTTTAAAGAACTGGGTTGCCTTTCATTTGAACCATGACTTTCTTGTACACCTATTTATTTGAAGGGACACAGTTACTGTTTTTCTTGTTGCGAAAAGAAACATATGCCTCTATTACTGATTCCATGGAATATACTTGAAAACTTTACAGGGGGTGAGTAGAATAAAACCTGTACTTCTTGGGGAGGTAATTTTTTTCTTTTTTTGATAAAGAGTCTCATTCTGTTGCCCCAGGCTAGAGTGCTGTAACCTCAGCCTAGCTCACAGCAACCTCAAACTCCTCAATCCTCCTGCCTCAGCCTCCCAGGAGTACAGGTTCTCTGCACAACACCTGGCAAATTGTTCTATGCTTAGTAGAGATGGGCCTTGCTTTGCTCAGGCTGGTCTTGAATACCTGAGCCCAAGTGATCCTCCTACCTTGGCCTCCCAGAGTGCTAGGATTACAGGTGTCCCAGAGTGCTAGGATCACAGGCATGAGCTACCTTGCCGGCCTTAATACTTTCGTTTTTAAAATTCCATGTACACAGTATTATTCTGGCCAGCAGAGGGAGAAAAATCACACTTCTGCCAAGTTTTTATGTCATATCTAGCTGATTAAGATAATCTAGCTAAATTTTAATATTTTAATAAAATAATACAAATAATGCCCCTTCTACTTCCTCTCCATTTATGATTCCAGGCACACATAGACTTTTTATTTTCCTGTCTTCTTCAGAATCAGTCTTATTAAATCTCATTGTCCAGTTCTTTATTAACTGAAACAGATTTGATTTTAGCCACTGAGACTAGCCAACTTTAATACTGTTCCCAAGAGACACATCCTAGGATTCCCCAAGGCTCTCAAAACAACAGGTCAGAATGCTCCCCTTCTTTAATGGAAGTTGCGTACTTACCTATCGTACAGATTGATTCCTTCAAAAACTTCCTCAAATACATCTTTAATCACAAAGTCAAGAACAGTGGATGGCGGTGTGCCCGCTAACTACACACCCTGTACAAATGCTCACCAGTTCACCACTGACCTTGACACACAGAGGGTTGACTGAGTGCTACGGCTTTCTATTTGAGTTGTTGCTCAAAGCCTACAAATTGGGTCCTCAATCCTTTTTTTCTTTTTTTTGAGACACAGTCTCACTCTGTCACTCGGGGTAGAGTGCTGTGGCGTCACAGCTCACAGCAACCTCAAACTCTTAGGCTCCAGCCTGGCTGGGACTACAGGCACCCACCATACCTGTCTACTTTTTCTATTTTTAGCAGAGACAGAGTCTCACTCTTGCTCAGGCTGGTCTCAAACTCCTGAGCTGAAGCAATGCACCCACCTCGGCCTCCAGAGTGGTAGGATCACAGGCGTGAGCCACGGCACCCTGCCGGGTTCCTTGATCCTGATGAATGAGGATAAGTCTGTGCTGTCTCTGGCCTTCCATCCTTCAGTTTGGGGTCTGCATTGAACAAGAGGGTGGGGCAGTCTACTTGCTCTGTAAGGAGTGAAGCCTCTGTGTTTCCCTCTACCCTCCAGATCCACCGAAACTCTCGTGAAATTGTAGGAGTCTCTAAAACAATGAGGGGCTAATTC
>NW_003852476.1:6322950-6325010 GCF_000181295.1 Otolemur garnettii | reverse complement strand
AAAGACACAGAGAAGAAAAACCTATCTAGAAAAAAAATGGTTTTTAAGTTTTATAGGCAATGATGGAATTTCAAGTGACACCGGTGGGAAATATTTTCTGTGATTGACAGACACAGAGATTTTTCATCTTCCCCAAATAGGAGCTCCCACTGAAGATGTTTTGGGTGTTTAAAGGCCAGGTCAAAGCTTTATTCAAGAAGCTTTATTTCACAGAAGTAAAATGGATCAATTATCAAAATATCTGGTTTGTCTAGGGCCTACAACAAACATCCCGGGCTGGAATCGGAGAGAGATGAAGTAGTTTGAGCTGTTCTCAGCATCTGGTTCAGGCTGGGAATGAGGGGAGTGGGAAAGGAAAGCCTCTCTGTGGCCTTTAATGAATACGTCTATTTCTCCATTACAAACTGCTTCTAAGCCATGTTGGTAAACTGCATTCCTGAAGCAATAACTCAGGAGAGATGAAAGGGACGAATTTCCAAGACAAAACTCTCTACATTTTCTTGCAGCTGTATGAGAAAATTCCTCGGGAACACAAGGACCGGGTACTTAACTTCACACTGTAATTGTAGGTAAAAAATTCTAAACAGGAACTACTTTAAAATAGGCTGTAGCCTTCTACTCAAAGCTACATAAACAACAGAAAACTGTCTTCTTCCAGGATTTGTGGCAAGCCATAAACAAAACAGAAGCCTACAGATGAAACCTCGGACTTCCTTGGGGCAAACTTACCATGCAAGACGAAAAAGAAATTATCCTGGATCAAAAGGGTAGGAAGACGTGACACTGTGAAGAGAACACTCTCACTGAGGCTGTTTGTGCAGACCTGGGAAGAGCTGAGAGTCTGATTCCAGCAACCAAACCGAAAGCTTTATTCTAGAGCTCCAGGTGGTTGAGCACCATGGATTGGACTCATAACTAAAGAAATCATAGCTCTGATTTTTAAAAAATTGTTACTGAAAGTGCTGGCAAAACATTGCACAACAAGGGACTGTGGCAGCTTGGAGGTGTGTGCTGTCCGTGGGCACACACAGCAGGCGGGGACATGCGGGCACTCCTCTGTGGGAAAGCACCAAATGGAACTGTCCCAGGTGGCCCAGGGGCCGCCTTCCGCTGACCTGGAAGCGAAGGCTGGGTTCTCCAGAAAGAGGAGCGCATGGGTATTACCTCAGATTAAACGATTAATGATCTTTATTAATAAGGGGATCCAAGGGAGAGGGCAACAGACTTTTAAGGGCTGAATGTGCCACCCACCCCAGCTGTGTTACACCCCCACCTTTTGTTTAAGGCCCTCCCGAACCTGGACCAGCAGCCCCTCTGGATAACGAACATTGCTCCCCTACACAAACCTGCTTTCTGGGTGCATCTCCTGCCAGGACTCTGTCCCCATCACTCCTCCCACTTGGAATGGCTTCTCCCCTTCCCAAACCTCACGGAGGGCTTCCTCATCCCGAGGTATCTCGAGCTGCTCCAGCTGATGGTGCCTTTCTCCGCAGCCCCCACCGCATGGCTCTGCTGTGTGTGCCTGCGCTTAGCACTCCAGCTAACAGTTACAATCTTGCACAGTCATCCTACTGCCTATGTACTCAAAGTCTCTTAGTCACAGAAAGTCCAAAATTTTTCTAGGGGTCAGGGGGAGATTTTATTTTGTAAAATCTCCTGGGATCTGCCATTAATGAGTGTCTAATGCCCATTGGTGATTTCCTGGTGGACTATGCTGACGTGCCATAGAAAGATCTAAAATATAAGTTAAGGACCGCTTGTCCCCATCTCCGGGTCTCCAGGATGCTATGGTTCAACAGGACCATCAGCTGCTCAGGGCCAGCTCCATGCGGCAGCTGTGCTGCCTGGGAACTGCCTCTGAGCTTTAACTTGGGCTCTGATGCACCTTCCCATGTAAACTTGTGATCATTCAATCAGACATTCATAGCACAGCACATCCGTGCCACGCGCCCTGTCAAGAATGCTGCGTGAACAAGAGAAGGTGTGCAGAGTCTGTGTGCACGCACACACACAGGTGAGCCCTGGGCGGGCAGCGTGAACAAGAGAAGGTGTGCAGAGTC
>NW_003852476.1:6317980-6322840 GCF_000181295.1 Otolemur garnettii | reverse complement strand
CACGCACACACACAGGTGAGCCCTGGGCGGGCAGCGTGAACAAGAGAAGGTGTGCAGAGTCTGTGTGCACGCACACACACAGGTGAGCCCTGGGCCGGCAGTGAGCTCCGTCCCCATCAGTGTTTCCACTTGCCAAAAAATGGAGATTCCCAGATTCCATCCCAAACTGAATCAGAGTACGTGGGGTGGAAACCAAGAATCTGAATTTTAAACCCTAAGAACCAATGGCACACACAAGTAAACAGTCAAAATGCAAAGGCAATTGTGGCATTATCTCTAGGACCTTACCTCATGTCCAGGGGCCCTGGGACAGAGGAGGGGTTGGGAGACAGTACAAGCAGAAGGATTGCCTAAGCTTTTTTCTTGAGAAAGCAACCTCAAACTCTTGGGAAGCAAACTCTGAGGCAAGAGATCCTCTTGCCTCAGCCTCCAGAGTAGCTGGGACACTACAGGTGCTTGCCACAACACCCAGCTATGTTTCTATTTTTAGTAGAGACAGATCTTGATCTTGAACTGCAGACAGCTAGGATTATAGGTGCAAGCTACCACACCTGGTTTTGAGCCCAGGAGTTTGAGGTTGCTATGGCATTCTACCCAGGCAACAGAGACTCTGTCTAAAAAAAAAAATTTTTTTTTTAAGTTAAAAAATAAGTAAAAGGCAGGTCAGTGCCAACCCAGGAAGGGGAGGAAAGTGGGCCTCCACAGGGCATAGGAGGGTGCTGAGAAGTCTCCTTGGAGGCTGCAACATCATCAGATTCCCTAAGTTCTCCCAAGATAAGGCCAAGAGAGGGCCCAGCTCACATAGCTCACCTACGATAATTAAGCAAGATAAGACCTGTAAGAATAACTCACACATTATAAATTATGTGTAAATGCAGGAGTATTTGCTAAAACTACTAGCTGTTAAACCCACCTACTCTTACAGTTAGCTTTCCAGGCCGGCAGTATTACCTGGAACTGGTTGCATATTTTGTTGATAAAAGGTGACAAAAGTACAGAGCTCAGGAGACACAGTCACATATTAGGGAACCATGGGGACAGAAGCATCCTGGAAACCCCCACTCTTCTTTCAGAAGAAACCAATTATATACCTGGGTCACTCATAGATAATGTCTCCCATAAACCAATATTATCAGTGGTAACTTTTGTCCAGCCTGTTTTCAGTTCAAAGGTTTGTGCGCTTATCTGACAGCAATAATCCACACACCAGAGAGTTAAGTAAATCAAGCTGATTTCAAATCTTAAGGGAAATTTTATTTCATTCTTATAGCAATCTTCCCCATTGCAGGCTAGAAGCAAAGGGGCTTTAGGTCCCCTACCCAAGTTCCCAGCACCTCGTATCCCTGAGCGCCCCTCACCCAGCCACGGCAGTGCCAGTGGGAGAGGAGGCTGATGGGGGATGTTGTCACTGCTACACAAACCTCTACAGGGTCCCTGAAGCAGTTCTGGAAGTGGTTTCTCAGAGCAGCTGGAAATCCACGCACCGACCTATCAGTGAAATGAATTTTGCTCATTCCTTTGTTCCCAAAGCTATAGTAGTGGTCATGTGATCTTTGGGGACAAATGAAACATTGTCTTAATTTGCCCAGAGACCTTTACAAGTCTCCATACAAATCTCTGAGGTGTGTGGAGAGTACTTAAGCTAGGCACAGGCCACTCATGGATTTAACACTGTGCTTAAGCTGTCCTTTGGGGTCAGGAGGATTTTCTGGAGAGGCAGATTGAAGCTGGGACTCTCTAAGCAGCCAGGTCCCTGCCCCCTAGAGCAGGGATGTCTCTCCACAGGTGAGGTGGCTCACTCAGTGGTGGGGTTCTTGTTGATACTGATGAACAAGACACCGTAACTGAGGTCCTGCTCTTGTCTGTGAGACAGGCACCAATAGCACTTCCGTCACCTGACCTAGGAAGGAACAAGTGGGCCTGGCACGTGCTATGGTCCTAGAGTCCCCACACAACCCATCTTCAGAGTGGGGTCCCATTCTCAGCAGGGCAGAGAGGACAGTGCCGGGCTTCTGGTCACTCACACCTATATAGAAGCACGTGTTAATTAATTACCATGAAGAGCTGAGTCCCACGGGGACTCGTGGGGTTTTCTACGCTGTAAGGGTGACTCTATAGCTGTGCTGGGAGCCACAGGACTTCAGCTGGGATCCCTGGCAAAATGAGGCAAATCATGGTAGCCAACCCCAGTGCCAAGGCATCAGGCAGCCATCACCCGCCTTTTTTCCTTTATTCTACACACCTGAATATAGTACGCACATTTCAAGTGCATGTGGGTTCAAAATATCTCTGGATTTGTCTAAAGCTGTTACCCTTTGTTTATCAGAGGTTCTCCACACCCTGGGTTTTACAGGTTATAAGGTACCCCTTGGACTAGGGTATCTGTGTAGCCCAGAGCTCCCTCCCTGCTCCTGAACGCTGCCACTCAGGAACCCTGGCAGAGCTCTGAAGGAGGAGCTTATTCCTGCTGGCAAAGCATGGGCTCCTTCTTTTTTTAAAATCAGCGTTAGTGAGAATTTTTTAGTTTGTTTGAGACAGAATCTTACTCTATTATCCTGGGTTGAGGAGTGCCATGGCATCATCATAGCTCAAAGCAACTCAAACTTTTGGCCCAAGAGATCCCCATGGCTCAGCTTCCCCAGTAGCTGGGACAACAGGTGCCCATCACAACACCTGGCTAATTATTTTTTTCTATTTTTGGTAGAGACCAGATCTCACTCTTGTTTAGGCTGGTCTTGAACTCCTAAGCTGAGGAGATCTACCTTCCTCAGCCTCCCAGAGTGCTAGGATTATAGGCGTGAGCCACCACACCTGGCCTATAGACGGTACTGCATGGATTCTCAGCAGAGGGTGGTTTTGCTCCAGGGAGCATTTTGCAATGTCACAAGTCGAGAGGCAGGTGCTACTGGGACCTACAAAGTAGAGGCTGGAGAGGCTGCTAAACGTCCTACAATGTACACAGAAGTCCTTGCAACCAAGAATTATCTGGCCCAAAATATAAAGCATGTCGGGATGAGAAACTGCAGTATTCAGATTCTGCAGATTTCATTTGGGGAAAAAAGTATTTTGTTGCTTAAAAATAAGTGAAAACTTCTGCTCTAGGACACCTGCCTGGACACCCCAACTATTCAAAAAGGCTGCTCTTTTGCGTTGTGTTTCAAAGTCCTAAAATCAGACCTTTGCTTTTTTTTTTTTTTAGAACAACTCATGACATGTAACAGACATTTGCTTTTAAACTGCTGTAACATGTCCTTTGGAGAACCGTTAGCTGCCACAAAGAGCTCAGACTTTGCCTTTTATTTCTATGGAACACAGGGTGGGCATCAAGAGCCCCACCCAGCAGGACATGCCAGCCAGGTTCCTGCTGCGCCGGTGCGGCATCTAAATGGCTTCAACAGAGGGGGCCTCAGACAGAGGCTGCGTGTTTGGCCTGATGGGAGCCACGGGTGTTGCCTTCAGAAAGATCAACTCTCCATCAGTCAGGCGCAGAGCCAGAAGTTAAATATATTGCTCCTTTTAGGAAGGAAAGTGAACAATGGCCTCTTCATTTGAAACCACAATGGGAATTTAGGAAGGGGCAGAGCATAATTCCCAGGATGGAAATGGCCCAGGCTTCACAGCTAACTCCAAGTGAGGTTTCAGCCCACTGCTGGTGAGCTCCCTGTTTACTAATTCCAGTGCAAAATCCAGGCTCTAACTGGCACCTTTTGATGCCAAGGGGTCAAGGGAATAAAAGCAGGTGGCTAGACTATTACGGAGGCTTCCTGCTGCTCTGAGGTTGTCTGGGACATGTCAGCAAAAGAAACTGACACCCCCCACCCCCCTCCTGCTGCCCCCCCCGCCCCCCACACCCATGCTTTAGCTAATGCTTCAGGTATCACGGCAGGCCCATGGCACACCTGTGTCTAGTAAGCCCATTTTCACCTCCATCCCCGTCCTCTATCCAGAGGTTGTCAAGCCTTCTTTCTGGAGCCCCTGCCAAGCCCTGTGCATCCATCATCATACATCTAAATATATGCTAAAATGTATGTAGCTGACCACCTTCTTCTCCAGGCTGTCAACTTCTTAAAAAATAGGAATCCTGTCACATCCTCTTTGTCACCAGGACACAGGCTGGTTGGTCCCTGTCCCACAGGGTCTTAATACTGAATGAATGAGCCTGACTGGTGAAACACAAAACATGCATTAAAGTTATGCCCTCCCAAGTCTCTGCAGGGCAGGGACACGTGCCCTGTGTGTGCAGTCCAGAGTGAGAGAAGGTAAGGCTAGAACTCGCTCCATAAACACAGCAGAGCAGGACAGACCTGTATGCTGTTAGCTGTTCCCCACGTTTCAAACAATTGCAGGGCAGAGGAATTCAACAAACAGTTGGCTTCTGAAGTGGCAAAAGGCATTCTCTCCCTTTTCTAGTTTCATGAGTGGGTCAGGTAACCTGGCACCTGCGCTTTCAGCAGAGGAATAACCCTGGTGTGGCTTCTCCATCAGTCCTTAAAGCACTTTGTCACAAAACCCCCCATACACAAACAGCAAATGAGCTTTCAACCTAGATGCTTTCATTCAGACTGTCGGGTCTGTAAGATAGGGATTCAATCACTCTGTGGGTCTTTCCTTTTTTTTTTTTGTTTAAGAAAACAGGCTATTGGGACCATTCCCAGGCTATGGGTCAGAACTTCCAGGGCAGAGGGAAAAATTCTTCTAAAGGACCAGGAACCCACCGCTCACTGTCTCGGACTGAAACATACATCTCAGATATGTACAACTGGTACTGATACATTTTTGTAAATTTAAAAAGCCCAATTAAATGCTTTACTGAATGTAGTCATTAAGTATGTTATTAGTCAAAAAAGACACAAAGTATAT
>NW_003852476.1:6308132-6317681 GCF_000181295.1 Otolemur garnettii | reverse complement strand
GGTCACCCTACACTAGCAGACCAGGAAAGACCACCCCTAAGGGAGAAATTAGTAAGTTCTATTCAGTAAAGCAACCTGGGGGCCAGACAATCGGAAAGAAGCCCTTTCAAAGAAGTCTACCCTTCAGGAGCAGTCTAAAGAGAATGAGCCACACTCAGTGAATAATAAGGGGCTTGAAAACCCCATCCCATACTGGACCCCACCCCTCCTGGTCAAGTCCAAGGGAAACTGAAAAATAGAAGTAGGGAGGCAGACAGAATTTCACGACCCAGCTCTCGTCAATGTCATATAAAACTAGGTGCCTTTAATTTTCTAAGCATAATGGGATGTTGGGTGGAAATTTTGCAGTTGTCCTAAGATTTCAGCTGAGGACAAAAGGTACTAAGTACTCTCCGATCTAAGTTCCGAGAGCCCCTCTCTCCAACGCCTCCCACAGACAGGACCACTAACATCCCGCCAACCACTCTGAACACATCCTCCACTTCAGAATGAGTCTGAGAAAGGAAGGGGTGTCACCTCAGAGGAGGTGACAGACGATTCCCTCCACGATCAGAAGCTAAGGAGAGAGGCCTACGAGAATCACTCAGGAGACTGTTTAGAACTGAAGGTGAGTAACTCATGCCTCTAAATCAACAAAATAGGGTCTGTCTGGATGATGGGTTATTTTTTGACCTTAAAAAAGAAAGGGAATTCTGACACATGCTATGATGGGTATGAGCCTTGAAGACACGAGGCTGAGTGGCATAAGCCCGTCACCAGGGACAAGTGCTGAGTGTGACATGTACACTACTCCATTCACAGGAGGTACCTAGAGCACCACATCCAGAGAGGAAGAACAGGAGGGCTGTTCGCAGGGACTGGAGGGAGAGGGAAGGCAGAGACAACTTTGATGGGTACGGAGTTTCAGTTTTATAACATGGAAAGAACCCTGGGGATGGACGGTGGTGATGCAACGTGGTAAATACACTGAACGGCATGCTCATAAATGGATCAGAGGGCAAATTTTCACATTTGTGCATTCATCACCATTAAGAAGAAAAAATGGAAGGTGACAGAAAAGTTGGGAACCAGCCTGACAGGAAGTTAAGAGCTCCATCCCCCGAAGGGAAAGGAAGATTCCACACGGGGTAGTTTAAAGTAAATGTGACTTAGAGACTCCTGGGAACATCACCAGTGAGATTACACATTCCCATCCTTCAACAGCTCACCCTCGTCCTTAGCTCTCCTCTGGCTGGAAATGGAGGTCTCCACGAAACCCCTTCCCAGCGACCGTGTGAGGGGACAGGGCCTCGGCAGCTGCTTGTTAGCACGAGAAGGGGCGAGAACCACCCCTTCTTCCTACCTTCTCTTTGCCTTGCCTCGCGCCACCCTGGAAGACGGGTGCAGAAACACCAACTCCAAACTGCCTTTAATTTAGTTGGAAAAGGCAAACCACAGGGGCAGGGAAGGCATGGAGTTCACGCTCAGGGGTGCAGAGGAAAGCAGTGATGGAGCCGAGTGAGAAGGCCTGTCACCACAGGAGGAAAATGAGGATGGCTCTGAGCCTGAGGGAGTTGAAAGCCATCACAGGCCCAGGGACCCAAGAAAACCCCGGGTTGAAGGTGATCACTGAGCACTGAGAGTGTCCCTGAAGCCAGGGCCCCATGAGGATGGTGCTCACGGGCAAGACCCAAGAGGAGGACCAGAAGCCCGGGAAGGAAACAGGAAGGACAGGCAGGGTCAGAACCTCACAGACTCCAGCGCAGGGAGTGTTCTCACTCATCACCTGCAACAGAGCCTGCGGAGCAATCTGGGGTATGGACAGAGAGATGAGAGCAGCAGGTGGGGTGAAGTCCCAGAAGGAAGTGGATGGTGAGGGACACTGCCCAGCATAACACAGATGCCTGTGAGGCTGGCACGCAGACCTGCTTCCTGGATGTGGCAATGCGCACGCCCTCAGTGACCTTGCCAAGAGCTACTGGAGCAGAATGGTGGACAGGGAAGCCAGAGAGCCCAAGCAGTGGCTGGAAGAGAGTGTGCAGACTGACTATGCTCTCAAGACATCTGGCTAAAAAAGAGCAGTGCATTTAGAAAGTGTCCAAGGGGTGCTGAAAAGTGTTTTGGGATAAGGAGGCTTGCCGTGTGGACAGAATGAAGGAAGAAAGTTAAGAGAGAAGGACATGGAGGAATTAAAGAAAAGGAAGCAAAGTTCTTGAGGAACCACAAGTCTTTAGCAAACGCAAGGACGGCTACACCCTAGGACAGAGGGTATGGACTGCAGGTGGAGGAAGGCAGATGAAGTCTGGGGCAGGATGGAGGGAAGGGAAGCCATCCCTGCTGCAATTTTCCTGATCAAGTAGGACACAAAGCCACCTCTCTGAAGGAGGGTACATGAAGGTCTTGAAGAGAATGATGAAGGTTCAGTTATCACTGAAAGAGTTGGAGGAGCTGGGGTATTGAAGATAACCACTTTTTTTGGGGGGGGGGACCTACTAAGACTGGGTAAAGTGCTATGGAATCACAGCTCACGGCAACCTCAAACTCTTGGGCTCAAGCGATCCTCTTTTCTCAGCCTCCCGAGTAGCTGAGACTACAGGTGCTTGTCCAGCTATTTTTTCTATTTTTAGTAGAGACGTGGTGTTGCTCTTGCTCAGGCTGGTCTTGAACTCTGAGCTCAAGGATCCACCCACTGTGGCCTCCCAGAGAGTGAGGATTACAGGTGTGAGCCACTGTGTCCGGCCAAGAACCACTGCTTCAGAACGAAGTCACTGGCATGGCCACCTGAGGCTCTCAAGGGAAGAAGAGGAAGCATAGGCAGATGCAGTCGCAAGGTCACCACAGAAGCCTGTCAAGAAAGGGGAGGCATGTCTTGTACTTGAGGGGTGTCTGGCAAGAGAGGAGCAGAGGCTAAGGAGACAGTGCTGAGAAGCAGAGGAGAGCATCTGTCAAGGCAGCTGGCTGTAATGGGGGAAAGAAATAGGGTGGTAGCTGAGGACATGAGGATTGGGTGAAGAATGCTTTGTCTTCTAAATCACCTCCCACTGAACAAAGTGTGGTCAGACCAGATAAATGAACAAGAATATATTCAGAGGCCAGATCTGCCCAGGAAGAGGAGCAGCTTCTGTGAGAAGAGAGGCTTCCCTGGTGAGTGGCAGAAAGGATGCAAAGAGATGGCCATCTGAGGGACAGTGGGTGCACAGAGATGGCGGCGCCACACGACTTTCTCAGGAGAGGGCCAGAATCAGAAAGTGGGGACATCCTGCACATGGAACAGCTTTGCTGTTACTGAGAAGCAGCATACTTCAGGCTTTGTTGGGTATCTGGTTAACACCAGTATTTATAGAGCACAGGTCCAGCTACGTTCTTCATCCCAGGAACAGCCCAGCCGGGTGACTGCTTAGGTGAGGCATTAGCAAGAAGGACTATCAGAGGGTCAGGTGACCCCTGGGCATCTCTGAGTCGGCACCACAGTGGTAACCCATGGTCTAGGCCACGGAGAGTGCTGAGTAGCCCAGCAGGAACTGGGATCAGATACATCAGCAGGAGCCAGTTCAGGTCACATGGATTTAGTAGCAGTAACATATGGACGGAGTCACAGAAAAGCATCCCATGTTTGAGATCCAATCTGGGTCTTTTTAATTTTTTTTTTAATCTTCCATGTTTGCACTTAACACTTTGAACACATAGGATATAGCATCATAACTGTTTAAATATCCTCATCTGCTACTTCTAACATCTGGGGCGGCTCTGGGTCAGTTTCAACTGTTGATTCGCTTTATTTTCTTGCCTCTTTGCATGCCTGGTAATTTTTGGTTGGATGCCAGACATTGTGAATTTTGCCTATCAAGTGCTAGATAGTTTTGTATTGCTCTAAGTATTCCTCAGCCTTGATCTGGGACTCAGTTAAGTGACTTAGATATGGTTAAATCCTATCAGAACTTGATTTTTGGATTTGTTATGTGGGTTAGAGCAGGGCTCAAGCTGGGCTAGCCGTTTCCCACTAGGAAGGCAATGACTCTTCTATGGTCCCCAAGCCCCAGGCTACAGACTGACACCAGTCAGGAACCAGGCCACACAGCAGGAGGTTAAGTGGAAGGTAATCTAGTGAAGCTTAATCTGTATTTAGAGCATCTTTTTCATAACCCCCTGAGCTCTGCCTCCTGCCAATTAAGTGGCAGTATTAGGTTCCAATTGGAGAACAAAGTCTACTGTGTGCTCCTTATGAGAATCTAAGGCCTGGTGATCTGACATGGAGAATGTAATGTGCTTGAATCATCCCCAAACCACCTGGTGGAAAAACTGTCTTCAGTGAAACTGGTCCCTGGCACCAGAAAGGCAGGGGACCACTGCTTTACCCAATGCTCCAGGACTCTAGGTTCTCCAGTGTGGCTGGGAGGCACAGGTATCATTCCTGACCCTGTGTGAGCACCAGACATGGTTATTTCTGATCCCTTTGAATGGTTCTTTCAAAGTTGCAGATTCACGGGGGACATGCTGCAAATCTCCAGTGTCATCTCCCTGTGTGGCTCTCTTCTCTCTGACACTCTCCCTGTGACCGCTAGTGGCCTTAGTCTCCCTGGAGTCTCATCCATCTCCTCAACTCCAGGAGTCTACTCCACTCCATCTGGTGCCCCTTCTTGCCCCAACCTGAAGCCTGCAAGGCCACATGCTGATTTTGTGAGGACTTTTTTGGCCTGTGTGGTGTTGGATATCACAAAAAGTATGCATGGACTTTCATTGTTTTGCTTGTCAGCTTTTGTTAGTGTATTTAAAGTGTAGCCCAAGACAATTCTCATTCGACCAATGTATGGTAGAGAAAAAAGAAAGGTTGGATTCCCTGTTTGTAACTTAGAAAATTTCCTAAGGCAATTCCAAAGGTTTCCCACCTCTCAAGCCACTGACTCATCTTTGTCCTCTGATGTCCAGTATCTTACAAGTCAGTGTTTGGTTTATTTTGTCAATTTTTTTCAGGTAGGAGGGCAAATCCTTGCTATGGCATCTTAGCCAAAAATGAAGTCTCCCTGTAGGTTTTAAGCTAAGGATTCCAAGAACTATCCCACCAGCTTAAAGGCCTAACAAAACACAAGTATGACTGAAGGGAAAAGGGGTCCTCAAGGGTTAACTGCCTGCCCTGTCCACTGTTTTCTGAGAAGACTTCCTCTAGCTAATGCCATATACACCCACTGGCACCACTACTATCTTGGTCCCTAAAGAGGACAAGAGACCAGAGAAGGTGGACACCTCTGAGGTGGCCCAAGGCCTGCACCACAAAGGCACCTCTGTTGTATGGTGACTGTCTCTTAAAAGTCACTGACGCTGAGTTCTTGCTGAGTTCTAATGCACCTTCTCCAGGAGGCCTACTAAATAGTCAGGCTTGGCAAGTCTTGACATCCAAATGATGGAAGAGCTAAGGACAAGAGGGCACCATGATATCTCTCTGTACCTTTGCAACTATTCTCATTTCCAAAATACATGTGGACTCAGCTCTTGTTGGCAGGCTTCATGAACCTAAGGGATACAGCAGAGCATGTGGTTTGGAACCAGCCAGGCACACTGGTCAGCGTCCCAAGTGCAAGGTGCTCAGAACAGTAGGAAATGTGACCACCCAAGGGAGCTGGCCCTGTAAGCTTGTTTCTCGCTGCGTACTACAGCCAGGCAAGAAGTCAGGTGCATGGGCTACAGGTGATGTTATCTTGGCCATGGCTGAGGGAAGCTCTGGAGAGGGGAAGGGAGACCATCCAAGAAGACAAGAACATGGTAGGGACTGCAGAAGGAGTAATTTAGCCACACCAGTCCCCTCCTCACACCCCATGGGCCACCAATGGTACTGGAAGCCAGAAGCAAACACCCAGAGTTAGATCCCCTCCCCCATCACAGGCAGCAGGGTCTCCTAAAGAGCTTTTAACGAGATGAAACCTGCCGGGCTCCCCAGCTTCGCACCAGCTCACTGGGTTTATACTGCCCTGTGGGCAGGCAGTATGGAGCAGGGTGAAGAGATTAACTCAAATCCACACAAAAGGTAACCATTGCTTGTCAAAATATGTTCCCCTTTCACAGGCAACAAGACGGTAATTTTTTCCCTCCAAAATGCACAAGAGACACTTTAATTAATTATCAGGTACTAGATTTAAAGTGGATTTTCACTTAACATCACAAACTTTAATTTAAGAAGGAACCAGATAGTAAGTAAGCCCTAAACAAGACAAGCCAGCAAACAAACCAAACCTGTTTACAGACTCAAGCTGGAGATGCCATCTGGCAATTCAAAGACAACCAAGCCTGTAAAATTAAAACCACAAAAGTCAGCACTCACTTTAACTTATAAATGAGAAACTAATTTAATAAACAAAGGTAAATACTTGGGAAAAGACCAGAGGCTATAAAGACATCCACACAGAGTGAACTGACTCCAAGGATTTGTGAACAGTTAACAAAGTGAAGAATCATGTCCACTCCACTTGATGGGCAGCATGGGATCAGGGCATCAGCTGGGGACCGAATTCGAAAAGATTCTAGTGCAGGCTCTGTGCCTGTACTCAGTGGTTAGGGCGCCGGCCACATGCACCAGAGCTGGTGGTGAATTTGAACCTGACCCAGGCCTGCTAAACAACAACAACAATAACAACAACAACCAAAAACAGCCAGGCATTGTGGTGGGCGCCTGTAGTCACAGCTACTTGGGAGGCTGAGGCAAGAGAATCACGTAAGCTCAAGAGTTTGAGGTTGCTGTGAGCTGTGATGCCACGGCACTCTACTGAAGGTGACATAGTGAGACTCTGTCTCAAAAAAAAAAAACAAAAGATTCTAGCACAGCAGTGATTTTCAACCAGTGTACCATGAGAGGATCTGAGGTGATCTTTTTAAAGATCATTTATTAAATTATTTTCAAAAGCAGTTCAAAGCATAGTAAGTATATATTTCTTTTGTTTTACTTTTTTTAAATCAACATAATTCAAGTGTGCCATGGAAGTTTAATTACAGGTTCAAGTGTGCCATGAGATAAAAACACTGAAGAACACTGTAACATGGGGGAAAGGCAGGGGCCGAGATCAAGGATTCCTAACGGTGTACAATATTGGCCCTGGCACTTAACACCCAATCATGTAGAGATAAGAAATTGATACCAAGCAGCATATGTTGGCTGCTTTTAAAAACATGCCTTCTTCTTGAGACTCAGACCTAGAAAAAACATCCTGTCAACACGAAGTCCTTCGTTTCCACAGAGTTAACAGGAGAAGGTGCTCACAGCATTTCTATCTATGTGCTAAGAGAACCAAACAGCACGTGGGCTGGTTTTCACAGAGATCCCAAAAGGCAATTCTCTGGCCCGTGGCTCCCCGGGTGGCGCTCCGGAACTAGGGCCCTCATCCTACTCTGCTTGCCTGTCAGCTGGAGACCCGTGAGCGGGCTGGTCTACACCCCCAGCTCCACCCCCAGGACACACGTCCTTAGCAGCAGATGCCATGCAAACAGCAGCAAGCAGCTGGACCCTTACACAGGGGCTCAGGAAAAGGCAGGACACCGGCTCTGCCGGGCAGGTTTAGAAACAGGGGCGATGCAGGGACCTGGCAAGCAGAATGTGCTCTTCTCAAAGGTAGCGAATCCTTCCTGCCACCTTAGGGAAGGTGCCTCCTGCTGGAACTCAGTTGCACTCACAGTACCTCCTAATGAAAGCACCTAGAAACCCAGGCCAGCACGTACTTACACCCTCCTAGAATATGACATCCATCCTGTGATGTTCACTTGCTGTCTGGGATTTGAAGCCATGGCTGAGAAAGGGGCCTGTGTGATCATGCATTTGCCAGTGTCTTTGAGACCATTCACCACCAAGTACACAGAAGTAAACAGGGTCCGATTTCCTTCCCAAGTGAGCGAGTACATGATGATCCATCTGAGGCCCTCACACGACGCTCTGTGAGTGGCTGTATGCCTGTGTGCTTGTGTGCGTGGTCTAATGGAACCACCACAGTGATCCTGGGTGCGTGTCCTTAGTTGTATGTTACGCACAGGGCCACCGTGTTCAAGGCCACTCAGCTAGTAACTGATCCCTCTGATCTAAAGCTGATGGCTGCCTCCCCCTCCCCCACATCGCCAGCACGGCAAGGGATCCACAGCAGTTCTCAGGGCATCCTGACTGGGAGGCGCTGCTAAGGAAAGGGCCACACTGACACCACACAACATTTCAGAATATTCCGGAACTTGGTATCACTAAAAATAGATTTATGATCCGAAAACGGATTTATTTTCTGATTCAAACAAATAAGCAAACGAAGAGACATCTCTCTCCCCACACCTCCTCCAAAGCTCCCCAGAACAGCGAGACTCTATTGCCCAAACCCTATGTGGGGGGTGCCGCTGAGGAGGCGAGTACACTGCGGGGTTCAGTAAAGTCTCTTCAGTTTGGGTTCCAGGTCAGTCAGATGATCCTTCCCACGAAAAAGTGTGTGCAAACCCCCCCACAGCCACCGCACACTGCCCAGTCAACACAGGGCACAGATGTTCACATTCAGAATTTCCAACAAAAAATGCAGACTCAGGGTTGTGGAGCATCATCAACCTGCCCTATCTGAAGAACTCAACTTGGGAAACTTCAAAAGCATCGGATCACTCCAGTCACAAAACAAAATGGGCCTGCGATAGATTTCAGCCCATAGGCTGTTTGTGATACCTAATTAGAGGGAGAGTCAGGACCAAACAGACACAGCCAGCATGCAGCCAATATTCTGTATAGCAGGTGGAAGGCCCCATGCAGGTTGTCCTTAAGAGTGACCTTTAAGCATTTGAGGAAGAGATGTAAAAAGATGTGGCAGGTCACAGACACACCTGCACAGGACTCTGAAGCTGCTTCTTTGACACCCTGGCTTAGTAATTTACAGGCCCTCACCGAGGAGAAGCTGGAAAGGTGGACTGAACTGTCACCCTGACAAGCAGATTGATCACCCCAAAGCTAGAGACATATATACTTCAATCCCAGCAACAACACTTATGCCCTGAACCCCATACAGGGGTCTTGAATTTGGGGTATTTGTACCCTAGAGATAAACAGAAGACCTTCTAAGAGGGTCCAGGGCTAATGTGTTTAACAAAATCAGTACCAGAGTTAAGATTTAGAAAGAACCCCTCTAAGTACTATGAGGTCTTCCCATGCCTAGGTGGGGCCTAGGCAACCGTTAGACAAGATAGTGGCCTCAGACATGCTGTCCCTGCTTCAGAACCGTGTCGGGACTTCATAGGAGTTATTGTACCTTTCATAATAAATACATTATTCATCCCACAAAGACACCTGAATTTATCACCTGGGTATTTATTACTGAAATCCCCATCTTAGTGATATTCAGGCAGGGCCCGAGCACACGTGCAATCCTAGCACACTGGGAGGCCAAGAGCTTGAGACCAGCTTGAGGGAAACCCCATCTCTACAAAAAATATAAAAATTAGCTAGAGATTGGAGTGGGTGCCTGAAGTCCCAGCTGCTCAGGAGGCTGAGGTGGAAAGATCACTTAGGACAAGGAGTTCAAGGTTGCAGTGAGCTACGATGACAGCACTGCACTCTAGCCCTAGGTGACAGAG
>NW_003852476.1:6301097-6306315 GCF_000181295.1 Otolemur garnettii | reverse complement strand
TTAGTGAACAGTCCTTGGTTCTAAGAATTAGCACACAAGTGCCATTGTAACCCCAAAACTGATAAAGATGAAAGAAATTTTCTTTCACAATTTTTGTCATTGCTTTTAATATCAGAGTCGTTTCTTCAGAATGGTTATTTGGACTTGTAAGTCCAAACCTTTTAATTAGACCTGCTTTTATGTGGACTTTTCCTCCTCTCTATTACCCTAAGCAAAGGGAAGCACCTGTAACTTGTCTCCAGTTAAACCATCCTGGTTTCATCACTTCCCCCAGTCTCTGTGTTAGCCCTGAGTGTTTGTGGACATTATCAGCAAGGCCCTTGGCCTCTCAGTCTCATTTTCTCCCCGTAATAATCCAAAAAAACTACATAATCTTACCCTGTCACAGCATTTTTTAAGGTTTTTAAAAGAACACATCAGGAGCTTCATCAGTTTTGAAGCCTGCACCAAAGCAATACACTCCCTTGTGTATTTTTTTTTTTCCAGTTTTTGGCTGGGGCTGGGTTTGAACCTGCCACCTCTGGTATATGGGGCCGGCACCCTACTCCTTTGAGCCACAGGTGCTGCCCTCCCCTGTGTATTTTTGAGGACTAAAATTATACCAAAGCAATACACTCCCCTATACATTTCCATTGTGTATTTTTTCAAATAGCAAACTTCCCAATCACCAAAACTTTACCTTAATCAAATTAATGGAGTTTCGGGTACAGCAATGAGGTCCAAACTTGGCCAAGGAGATTGGAATCAGCCAAGGTGCTCTTCAGGAATGTTTCCTTGGCCCCTTCCCCAAAGATTCTGATTCGGTCTGTCCTGAGAAGCTCTATCTTTCAAAATTCTCAAGTGGTTCTATTGTTCCAGAACAATCCTCTCTTGCTATTTCATATTTTTTAAAGCTCCTATTCTCACTACTTGTTAAATCCCAAATTTAAGGACTCAGATAATGGAATTATCCATATTTACATAAAATAAGTATCAAAATTCAACAAGAATTAACCCTACAATGACTCTAGACTGAGTGCCAGCCTGTTTACCTCTCCAGATGTTTAGCAGATATATGTCACTAACATTTATTAAAACTGCACAACAAATGATGGTTCCCAACAGAAGATACCAGCTGAGCCTAAATTTTCTGTGCTTTGGTGGGAGAGGTGCACAGATAAGAGCAATTTCTTAATAACGCATAACCAGAATTGAATTACAGCTAATTATATATTTAGCAGTGCATGGACTTGTTACAGCTCTCCAGACAGTCAATTTGAACTTGTAATGCTTTTTAAGCTGTGCCATGGTTCCCAATTTAGATTAGAACGGTAAGAGACCGTGGTGGATGGAATTCCCAGAACTGGAGAAAGTCTCATGAGGAACTCACAAGAGCTTTCACTTTAGCAAACTATATTAAGTCATTACCAATGGAGTCATGTTGTGCTCTATAAGCCCCTAGCTCAAGGGCAAAGATACGTTCAATCAGCGAAATGGTAGCAAACACCAAACATAAGTGACTGCCACTTAAGTGACAAAAGCATGTTCTTGGAAAGGGAAGTGACATTAGCAGGTGCCAACACAGGCACTTTCCTGGACCTCAGGGCTCAGCCGCACTCCTCTCTGGCTACGATTCTAACTCACTGACCAGGCTTCCTTTCGGGGTCTCTGTGCTGACTTTCCTCTCCCCACAGAGCCTTCAGGCCCATCCCCCCCTTTCTTCAGGCCTCTGGCTCAAATGACAACTCATCAGGGGGCCTCCCTGACGACCTGATTTGAACAGAACAGCACACACAAAAGCCCCTTCTCTGTCCCCTCACTCGGTCTCATTATTTCCATAGCACACACCAGCTGGCATGTTGTGTTAACTTGCCTAGTTGTTTGTGTCTCCACCCACACACCAAATCTTGAATTCTGGTGCGAATATACAAGCATCATTAGTGAGCCATACACACAGGTGTGTGAATACAGACATCCATTACATAATTTTATAATTTTATACATAAGTACTCTGTGTGGATGGATGGGTGTATCTCTTGATCCACTGGTCCTAATGGTGATAATTCAGAAGGATTGTTCAACCCAGTATATTTTGTAACCAAATGTAAATTCATAGAGGAAGCAGCCATCATATTTTGCTATGTATAATGTGTACCTTTGCCCAGATTTTTGAAGGAAACTTAAGGATGTGCATTATACGTAAGTAGTATAGCTCAGGAGTGGGGATCCCCACAGCCTCCCCTCCCCCTGGGCCCACCAGGCACACAGGGTTCCCATCCCAAAGGATCTGGGATTGGGTGGCAGCAGGCCTGAGTGGCTTCCACAGAGCACAACAGTTATGGGAGGTGGCAGTGCTGGGGCTGGCAAGGTGGTCTGCGGCTGTGCGGGATGAGGGCCGAGACCCAAGGAATGGCTACGCAGAGGGAACTAGGAGCCCAGTACAGGCCCCAGGGACCTGCCTGGTTGCCCAGGGACCCTCAAAAGTTCCCATCCTGCTGGCAGCAGGGAGGGCAGGGCTCCCAGGAGAAAGAGCAGTCTTCACAGAGCAGGCGGTTGCAGGAGGGCAGTGCGACCTGCAGGTTTACCAGGGAAGTGTTAGCCCTCCCTGGCTGTGTGTCTCCAGGAGAGAGCTGGCCACTTTCTGAAAGTTTGGGCCAAAGAAGACAAGTGTGCATTACATGGGAGAACATTATACTCAACAAAATACGGTAATTTTCTCCAAAATACCATGAGGGCTAAATTGCCATTTTACAAATCCAACGCAATTTCTGACATACATAAAAAAATGCATCTGGAACCCTGGGCCACTATGGGGCCCTGACCCCCAACTTCAAGGGGCATCAGCACCATCTTGAGGTCCACACAGAAACCTCAGACACCAGGATGAAATGACAACACTGAAGTGTCAGGAATAAGAAGAGAAACAGGTCTTCTTACCTCCTACCTGTCCCCTGGCAGGGGGTGTTACTGGGGTAACTCAAGAAAAGCGTTATCAGTATCTACTGCCCGGAAAACAGAAACTCTGCAGTCCTGCTCATTCATTTGAAACAAAAAAGGCCAGAGAGATAAGGGGTTGCTAGAAATAAAATTGAAGTGTAACAAAAATTAACATTGGAGCAATTCATTTTCCATCAAAAAGTTAAACATTTATGTCTACCCAAATCTTGGTCCTACTGAGAGAATACCACAGCAGTACAATGGAGAAAAAATGAAGTTGGAAAAAAAGCCAGAAACTAGTCAGACTCTGCTTTGCAAGGATCTGGACTGTGAAAGCAGCTTGCTAGTTAGTAGCCGAGCCCCACAGACGTGGCAGGCTTCCGACGTGTCCATCCAGAGATCTTCAAGCATTGTGAGGTTCCATTTTTACTGCTTACAGCCTTGACCACTTGCTCAGAAGTAGATACTGTTCTGCTTGAATCAAGCCAAGGTTTAGCATGAAGCTACCCTGAAACAGGCATCTCTAAAGTTAGAAACCACCACAGGCTTCTGGGGTGCTTTGATGTCACTTCCTGACCTTATCTTTGTCAAAGCGGGCTTATAACAAAAACTGGCGGAATAAAAACACTGCACAGTAAAAATAATTAGAAAGAGAAGACTTATGGTTTCAAAAAGTGACTGAATTAATTCTATTAGGAATCTAAAATCAGTTCCCAAGATAACATGCAAACATTTGTCAGTTCCTTCTCCTGTGGCCACTAAAATTTAAAGTGCTGAGATTTTGAAAGAAAAAAAGGAAAAATGAGAAGTTTTCAATTTTTTGGTCCCAGGACCTCTTTACAGTCTCAGAAATTATTATGACTCAGAGTCTTAGTTTCTAAGGATTCTATTGATATTTGCCACATTAGAAATTTAAATAGCGACTTTAAAATATTTACTCATTTTTTTAAAACAAGAAGTCCACTGCATGTTAACATAAACTTCTCTAGGAAAGATAACTTTATTTTTCAAAATCCAAACAAATAATGAAAAGGATGGCATCATTTTACAATCTGCAAATCTCTTTAATGTCTGGCTTAATAGAAGACAGCTGGCTTCTCATACCTGCTTCTGTATTCAATCTATTGCAATGTTATTCTAGTGGAAGTATGAGTACAGTCCAGCCTCTCACACAGACTGGTTTAAAAAAAACTATTTTAATCGCCTTTGCAGATAATTGTGAATATTGTTTGATACTGTATCAAAACTTAACAAGCAATAGTTTCATTAAGTTGGTTGCAACAGAGTATGTATATAAAAGCTTATCAATGAACTTTGTATACTTTTACATACAAATCCATTCATCTATTCTACTCTCTCAACAGATCCTTCACCCATACATTGTGCTGTTACAACATCTTGTACCGGCCATTTTAAAAATACATATTCACAGAGTCACACAGATCTTCCAGACATTGACAAATCTCATCCACAATTTTTAAAAATAACAGCTGTTAACCAATAATAACTAGATCATGGGAAAAGACTAAGTTCTGAGAAGCTACCAATTCACAATGATGGACATAAGTGTTTCAAAATTCTAACGATGGTGTGAAGGCTCTCATTTCATCAATGGCACCAAATACTTACAGATATTTTACTTGAAGTAACAGGATCAATTCATTTATTTTTAAGAAAATATCTAACAAATTTGCAAAACTCTATAACTATAGTTTGTCGTTCTTTCAAAATACAATAGAACCTCCATAGTTGACCACCTCCTACCTTGACCACCTCAACTTGACTTAATTTTCATAGACCAGACATACACCCCATATATGTACAGCAGCCCTAGTTCCTTATGTTAATCACCTCTGTATGTCGGCCAGTTTGTTACAGCACCTTAGGTAGTCAACTTACAGAGGTTCTACTATATTGATAAAAAATAGTGTTCCATGCAAAAAGTGGCTAGCTCAGCTGATAATTCAATCATGCAAGTGCTTCTCCTGGAGACGTGATAGTATTTTGGTATATAGCAGAAGGGCTTTACACATACTTTTCATTTTGTCACACAGAATATTACAAAGATGTATGGTCAAGGGTTGCGCTTTAGTAACACTAACAATGTTAACCCTTTCATCAAAGACATTCTTGGATGAAACTGCAACTTAAAAGAAAAGAAAAGAAACTGTAACTTCTTCCCGCAGCTGTGTGGCCACACAGAATACAATGGTAACTGCACAGTCTGGTGCCACCGTGTCCCCTACCCTTTCTTTTGCACCTTCGGGGCAAATGTTAGAACAGTACAAAAGGCAAATAGGAT